>NC_134040.1:59682119-59982775 GCF_965140245.1 Athene noctua
CATTAAGCAGGCACTGCACTGTGAAACTTCAAAAATTATTTTGGTTTATTTAACTGCCCCACCCCCAACCTCTGAAGAAATCTGTTAGTGGAGTATGACTGCAAGTTTGTGAGGCAGCACTTCCTTCAGAGCAGGGGCAACAGTGTTTTATTATTCTTTGTACACAAAAGGCTTTGCTGCATGAATTCACATCATTTTACAAGAAACCCTGCAACGTGTTCTCATGTATCGATGAACCTAATGGAGCCCTTGCTGTGTGCGACAGACTTGGGTGGTGCATGGTAAATAGTGAGTCCTCACCAGAAATTTATTAGTAGTTGAGAATTTATTGCAGATTATGTTGCAGTCAGTAGGTGTTTGAGGGGTGCGTATCACCCGAGATGCGTAGCAGTCTTCCTGCAATTGCCACACAGAGTGCTGTGTTGCTAACCTGACAGCATTTTGCTTATCAGCTAATGGTGAGCATGGGGATGACATCATTAGTGGCCAATGAGACAGTCCAGCCATGCCAGGCGGCTGCGAACACTCCCTTGTTGTTGAGGCACACACTGATTTTGTGCTTCCATTTGTATCTGTGCAACAGAGAGATTAGTACTTCTGCACAAGCAGTTATGATAATTCTGTGTTGGGGAAGCTGAACTGTTAGTAGATACGTTCATGATTGTGTCCAAGTATGGCTACAGCAAAACATATTGTTGGGCTGCTCTCTGGCCTCATTTTATTTGAAAAGATTGAGGCACTCCTTACATGGCTCTATTCAGTGCTGATCCGTCCATTGTTTGGTTGCATGCGTTATTGCTTTCTTTCCACGATTTTTGTGTTGTGCACTCAACTGGCAAATGTTGGCAGTAGGATTGAGCAGCAGAAGTAGGCTGCGGGAATGGATATATAAATACTACTCTGTGGCTAGAAAAATGAGAAAATTAAATCATTCTGTCACCCTAGAAGTAGGGTTTTTTTATGTTTGTAAAAATTATGGAGTACTAATGATGTGATTAGGAAGCATAGAGAAAGAACAGAAAACACTGAAAGAAAGAATGAAACTTACAATTTGACATAAAAGCTTGACATAACTGAAAAAGTCAGTATGGTCACATATTATCAAAGTAAAAATTGAAAAGTGTCACCTCTGTATATTGAATGTTGTATGCAATAGGTAAAAGGGTCAATGAGAGGAGGGGTATGGTACAGATGCTAGTGAACGATTCTGTTCCTGACACAGTTATCTGAGTTTCAGAGGAATATTCTGTCAATGTACCTCGGCTAAGGGGTACCAGCCAGATGTGTCTGCAATAGGTCGTGAGCACACACACATGCATGCACACAAGATGAAGTGATAGCCTGGACTTCAGTGGAAGAAATCATACTTTCTCTTTAAATTATATTCACCTCAGAGCTGCAGCTGGAGAGATTCCAGTTATCATGGCTCAGCTGAGTCACATAAACTCATTAGGCTTGTGGTAATTCAAAGATATTGGGATGAGGGATGAGCAACTGACATCATCTACCTGGACTTATGCAAAGCACATGACACTGTTCCACACAACATCCTTGTCTGAAAATTGGAGAGACATGGATTTGATGGATGGACCACTTGGTGGATAAGGAATTGGCTGGATGGTCACACTCAGAGCTGCAGTCAATGGCTCGATGTCCAGGTGAAGAGCAGTGACAAGTGGTGTTCCTCAGGGGTCGGTGTTGGGACTGGCGCTGTTTAACGTCTTTGTTGGTGACATGGACAGTGGGATTGAGTGCATCCTCAGCAAGTTTGCTGATGGCACCAAGCTGTGTGGTGCAGCCAACACACTGGAGGGAAGGGATGTGCCATCCAGAGGGACCTGGACAGGCTGGAGAGGTGGGCCTGTGCACACCTTGTGAAGTTCAACAAGGCCAAGTTGCACATGGGTCGGGGCAATCCCAAGCACAAATACAGGCTGGGTAAAGAGTGGATTGAAAGCAGCTCTGTGGAGAAGGGGATATCAGTGGATGGAAAACTGACTATGAGCCAGTGATGTATGCTCACAGCCTAGAAAGCCAACTGTATCCTGGGCTGCATCACGAGAAGTGTGGCCAGCAGGTCGAGGGAGGGGATTCTCCTCCTCTACTCCGCTATCATGAGAACCTACCTGGAGTCCTTTTTGTAGCTCTGGGGCTCCCAACATCAGAAGGATATGGACCTGCTCAAGCAGGGGGGGTTGTTCAGCCCGGAGAAGACAAGGCTCTGGGGAGACCTTATAGCGGCCTTCCAGTACTGCAAGGGGGCTACAGGAAAGATGGGGAGGGACTCTGCCTCAGGGAGTGTAGGGAGAGGATGAGGGGTAATGGCTTTAAACTGGAAGAGGGTAGGTTTAGATTAGATCTAAGGAAGAAATTCTTCACTGTGAGGGTGGTGAGACACTGGCACAGGTTGCCCAGAGAAGCTGTGGCTGCCCCCTCCCTGGCAGTGTTCAGGGCCAGGTTGGACGGGGCTTTAAGTGACCTGGGCTAGTGGAAGGTGTCCCTGCCCATGGCAGGGGGTTGGAACTAGATGATGTTTAAGGTCCCTTCCAACCCAAACCATTCTATGGTTCTTTGATATCTGAGCCCTACATGTGTGTTATGTCTCTTTTTATACGTATTGCTCTGGGTTTCTCTTGTATGTTCAAGAGTTCTACAGTGGAGGTTTGGTGGCCAAATGGACACGGAAAGCAAACTGGATACAACATGACAACAACTTTCATCATGGAGACAGGATACCAGATTGAGAAATCTTCAAAGGTGAGCCCTTCAGCTTGATATAGCTGGTATTGCAGTGCTCCTGTTAGGACATTTGCTCTGCATAGCAGGTATCTAGAACTCTTAAATATTTTGCTGGATTGTAATATGCATGTGAAAATGCTAATGAGAAACAAGGTAGTTTTTAATGTCACAGTGTGTGTTTAACTGTTTTTTGGTAACCTTAGCTTGTATGGATGCCTTTACTTGCATTCAGACTGAGAGATGGCTTATGCTTAGTCGGAAGCCTCAGAAAGGAAAAGAATATTTGCTTCTTAAGTTTTTTATCTTACAAAAAAAGTACTTTTGAACTTGATATATCATGCTGATGTTTTTGTATCATGCACTGAAAACCCCCTTTAGATTTCTATAGATTATGTGAAGGTTTATTACTGGGATTTTTCCTGTTAATTCAAATTTTTAAAGATTTGTGGGATAGAAACATTCCTAAAAAGCTAACATACATACATTCATTTATTAGGATGTGATAGATGTGCTATAGGTTTAAGAAGAGATAACATCTTAAATATGACCACAAAAGTAATATTTAAGGATTATTTGCATAAGGGTTCCTGCAGCACACTGGCTATATAATTGTCTGGGGTTTTTTACTAAGAAGCCTAGAAGAGGTTATTTTCAATTGACAACTGGAAGAAAAAAAAAGTCATACAAATTAGACTACACTCTTTATGCCATGAACCTGCAGAAAGAACCAAGTAAAACTGCACATTTATTAGGTGGTTCTGATGTGTATTGCTTCACTAAAATCTAATGTGGTCACCAGGCATGTAAAACTACTATTTGCTGTAACATCTGTACATGTGAAAAATCCTATGAAAAACAGTCACTTCTGGAGTCCAGGTCTTTATAGGGGTAGCCCTTAGTTTGATTATGAAGTCATAAGAATAATTCTTTGCTATTATTAGCAATTTACTTTTAAAAGAGTTAAAAAACCACTAAATAAACATGGCATATTGTGCTTGGAAAAACTGGTTGTAGGATATAAAGCATGTAAAAAGGACAATTCTGTTGTGTACTTTTTGAAAACTGCACAATGATAGGAAAACTAGTTGATTCCACTTGGGTAGCTTGTCAGGATATTTCACAGAACCCTGTGGCATATGATCATAGGGAATTCATGGTCTACAAAAGATAATCAGAAGCCTCTTCTTTTTTAATTCTTAAGGGGAAAGAGGGGAAAAAAAGCAAATGCACCACATAGTGAGCATTATACGTTAACTAGCGTATGTAGCCTTTACAGATTCACAGTGTAAAGTCTAGTCTTCCTTCATGTGTTCTGTGAAGCTCTGTCTTGGATTCTGACAAGACACCCGCCCTGCCCCCTCCACCCCCCACCCTGCCCTGAGCTGTACGTGTGGAAAAAGACTTCTTATGCATTTTTTTCATGTTCTAGCACAATTTGCTCTCATGTCAGCAGAACCTATGGCTTAATAAGAACTTTGAGTAGTTCAGGAGATACAGTCAGGGATAAATGCTCCTGAAAGGTGTTTTTCTGTTGTCAGTTCTGTTGTTCTATTGTCCACCTATTCAGGTGGAATACATTTCCTCCCCCCCACTTCTTTTTAAAAAGAAAAAAATTAGGGGTGATACATTTCACAAATGATTTGTCTCCATATGAGTATCTACATAACTTTGGACAGGTGAAAACCAAAGGTCGAGAACCGTATATGTGAGAAAACCCAACTTGGTCATATGTCAGATTCAGCTACCCTTTGTTTGAACTACTCTCTGGTTTCTGACAGGTTAGTGTCCTGGTTTTGGCCAAGATAGAGTTAATTTTCTTCCTAGTAGCTGGTACAGTGCTGTGCTTTGGATTAAGTATGAGACTAATGTTGATAACACACTGATGTTTTAGTTGTTGCTAAGTAGTGCTTATGCTAAGTCAAAGGCTTTTCAGTTTCCCATGCTCTGCCAGTGAGCAGGTGCACAAGAAGCTGGGAGGGAGCCTGGCTAGGACATCTGACCCGAATTAGCCAAAGGGATATTCCATACCATAGAACGTCATGCTCCGTATATAAACTAGGGGGACTTGGCTGGGGGGTCTGATTGCTGCTTAGGGACTGACTGAGCATTGGTCAGCAGGTGATGAGCAGTTGCATTGTGCATCACTTGTCTTCTCTTGGGTTTTATTTATCTTTTTTTTTGTTTTCCTTTTCATTACTATTATTATATTTTCAGTCGTTAAACTGTTCTTATCTCAACCCGTAAGTTTTACTTTTTTTCCACTTTTCTCCCATCCCACCAGGGCAGTGGGGCAGAGGAATGATCAAGTGGATGCTTGCTGCTTAGCTGCTGGCTGCAGTTGAACCATGACAAATAGTCTCCAAAACATTAACTAATCCTTTGGGAATATTTCTGGGTAGCCTCCCAGTATGTACTTGCAGGAGCTCTATAGAGCTCTGTCCAGCTGTGCTGGGAACCTCTTTGGCTGAGGGAAGTTCTTAATCCTGATGAGAGTAGCAGATAACCAAAAGAGAATAAAGCCAACATCCAGGACAGAGTTGGTTTTGGTTTTATTTTGTTTTTCTATTTGAATACTTTGGTTTAGAGTTTGTTTCTCGGGATAATGTGAAACAAAGTCATAGCCAGAAATTATCTCAAAATTAAATTGGTTTTCTTGAGGGAAGGTCTATCAGTCCTTTTTGCTATTAATAAGTTGCTTTTCTTCTTGCCATGCCTACTTCTATGAATTTATTACCTCTTTCATTGCCTCATGAGGCATTAGCTTGCTTTTCAATTCTGTTTCCCCATCTTTCTGTATGCTTATTTCTTCAACACTAATCAGAGTTTTTTATTTCAGAAGGCTCTTTTAGTACTTGGAAGATCTTAACCTCTAGCTGTCTTTTCCTCCTTCCCTCTACACCTTAATTCCCCCGCAGGCCTTTTAACATGACTTCCAGAAGTCTTTCCTTTTGGCTTTGTAGTTTTCACACTGCTTTCATGCTGTGTGCTAATTTGTTAGGTCACTGGGGCGTTCTGTGATCTTGTTTCAGCTCTAGGCATCTTCATCCCTATTACTTTTCCTACTGCTAAATCTGGGAATGCCAAATGTGATCCACAGGTCACTTAACTGGGTACAAAGCATTTGTATATGACTTAAAATGATGGTATCTGTTTCTTAATTGTGCACAGAACCAGCTGATTGGTCTGTGGTGGCTAGAGAGCCACTTCTCTGTACTCCAAGTCTGGGAGAAATGTTCAGTCCTCAGGCAGCAAAGTCTATCAGACAAATTTCAAGGTTGCCAAGGTCTCAGTAGCCAGAAAGGCACATAACCAAGCATGCCAGATGCTAGTTGTCTCCCCTTGCCCTTCTTTACCCCACAAGGCAGAAGGAAGCTGATGTAGGAACAACAAGAGGTGCTGTGTTGCCTTGTGGGCCCCTGGGAGTGGGAACACAAAGGCACCAAACCCTGGAGGCCTGGGAATGTGAGATGGGGTTGAGGAGCTTCTCCTTTTGCTCCTGCTCTGTGAGTGGTCCTGGCTGGGTGTTTCAGCCTCTCAGATTGCCTCAGATTTGGCCAGTTGCATGGGTTCCACTTGAGCATGAATAAAGTGATATCACATTACTTCTGTTAGTAATATAAATACTCCATTACAAATGCACTCTGAGAGAGTCCCAACCTGCCTGATGACATCCATTAAGAGGACCTCCCAAATACTTTGGGAGCTCCAATGATAAATCCCATTTCATTTTGTGCCACAAAAAAAGAGCTGCACCGGAGTCTGAGGAGGTTTTCTTCCAGTAACCGTATTTGCTGGAGGAAGGTCAGAACTTCTTCGCTAGTGTAGTACTCATAATGTAGTTTTTCTTTTGTAGCCTTCAGTAGTTAGGATAATCGTGAATGTTTTGAAATATTGGTTGGTTTTTTGATTCAACTTCTCAAGTTAAAATAAATCTGCAAAATTCTAGGAATGAGTGTAAGACTGTTGTCCTAAAGCTAAGTTCATCATGCTGGTCTGTATTCAACCAACCCAGCATACAACAGGATCACAGTAGAAAAAAGGCAGGGCACGCTATCCTCAGCACATGTATGAGCACAGAGATACTGGACAGAGAGCCTGAAATGTCCTCTCAGTGGTCTGACTTTGTAGTTTTTCTCTAGCTGGGAATTTCTTTAGTGGTACAGATGCTGGGCCCCCCTTGCCACTAACCCACTGTTGCCACTGGGGCAACACTGTAAAACACTGCAGCACTTGGGGCAAGTACCTTTTCTTTATTAATTCAGTTCCTGTGTTTTGGTAATTGCCATGATGCAGAGGGGTTTAGCTTGAGGTCAGTGATCTGTGGCCTCCAGTCACACATCGAGTTTGTCATGTTCATTGTCTCTGTCCAGGTGTTTAATGAATAACTGTCCCATTGACTAAGAAGCACCAAAGAGGAATCAAAAAAAGCAGTGATTTTCTTGGTCTTCTCTACCACTAGAATTAATTTTCTGTCTATCTGTATGATTTTTGATAAACTGAAAGTTTAAAAAACACAGTTTCACAGTGGGATTAGTAATTTTCCACTTGAACTTCAGCCTTGTCTGGTGTGTGAAAGAAAGAATTACATTTTATCTTAAAGACAAGTATATCACTTGCACTTAACTAGGTTAATTTTAGCCTGATTTACTAACAGATACTTGTCTCAGCTGTAGCTTGTGGCAGAGAGAGACAAGGCTGTACCCTACAAGCTGACCTTTTGAAAAGGTATAGCAAATAGTCATCTGAGGGAGGAGTGGTTGCCATCTTAGGGGTATTCTATAAAAAATGAGGTTCCTGCCCCAGACTTCTTGCTTGATGTGAGTTGGCTGAAATTTGCTATTAGCTTTCCTTTACTGTATTTAATTTCCGAGTTATCTCCCTGTGACAATGAGCAACAGGAACCAGAAAGAAAAAGAGTTTTCTTTCTGGCCTAGGTAAACTGAACTGGAATAAGGATGCAGGAGAAAAGGAAGTCTAAAGCCTCCCTGAAAGAGGTGTTTCCTGTAACACTTGGTAGCTGCACATCTGCTCTGCATCTGCCTCATGGCAGGTGGGGAAGACACCTCTACAAACAAGGGATCAGTGCAAAGTGTTATTGAAGTCAACTAACTGCTCTCTCATGACTGTGGAATTGGCTGTTTATGTCAGTGCAATCAAGATACCCCTCAGAGAAGCACTGTTGTATTGGCTGAAATAAAGTCCCAGCAAATGTCCAGAATGATTTCTTGAGAACTTTTCTTCCACCTGCAGCAGGAAGGAGGAATGTTTTCTTGTTTCATCATCTGCAGTACACGATACCAGATATTAGGCTAAAAGAGCAGCTGTAAAAGTTTGGCTTCTGCTTGAGATGTGCTTTTATCTGGAATGACCTTTAATACCTTACATAGTGGTTATTTAGCTGAACTGGTCTCTCTGAAACCTTATTGCCAAGCATGCTGTTCAAACACATCTGTGATGGCTAGAGAGTTCTTCACTTCCAAACCAGCATTTGTGTTTGCTTGCCTATCTTTTTCTTCTTCATTGCTACACGTATTAAAATGGTATCATTTCAGGGCAGCAAAAGGAGATTTGCTTTTACTGGATGAACCTGAAGCTAGTTGTTCAGGAACGAGACTTACAGCTGAGCTGCTGCAGTCTCCTTCTGTAAGGAAGATATTGCAGATTAAATAGTGCGTCTGATCTAATGCAACCGTTGTATGCCTCTTGCTGGCCCTCAGCTGGACTTTAGGCTGAATTCTGCAGCAAGCAAACATGCACCTGTCTCTTACTTATATACAGATGTGCACATGCACGCTCCTTTGTACATGCTTTCTCTCTTAATAGTAATTTTAAAAAGTGAACAGGTTTATTGGAAGGATTCTTTTTAGCCCTGTTACAGTGTGTTTTAATCAAGCAGGAATTTAGATATGAGACCATGTCTTTTGCTCCTTGACAAATTCTAAATTGTTAGTTCAGTTGAATACCTTTTGTAATGGTTTTCTTTATTTTTATTTATTTTTGTCTTCTTTAAATCTAAGTTTCATATTTTCACAGGCCTATTTTCGGACAGTAGAGCTTGTTCAGGAGCCTATTCCTGGCTCACCAGGTCTGAGCTTCTACTTCAGAATCAATGGCCGACCCATTTTCATTAAGGGCTCAAACTGGATTCCAGCAGATTCTTTCCAGGACAGAGTGACCTATGACACGTAAGCCACATTTCATGTTCTCTAGGGAGAAAGGAACATGTTTTCTTCATCCCGATTCTCTATCCACCCTCTATCAAAGGGTGGCATTCGTGGATGGAAGCCTTTTCAAGGTATGACGCTAATTGTTGTGGGTTGGAGGCCTCAGAATTAAGGCTTAATTAGCTTCAATGGATTTGAGTGATGTTCAAGGCATGTAAGTCCAGTAACTGATGGGAAGGTGGTTGTTTGCTGTCCACAAATTACTGGCCTTTTGTGTATTTTTAGGGATGATCCTCAGGCTATCTGATCCTATTGTGTGGGACATGTTCATTGGTACTCTGAGGAAGTGCACTTCAGCCATATCCTAATCCATCTCATGCAGGGCGACATAAGTGCATAGTAGCCTGTTTCTCCCCTCTGGTCCAGACTTCTTGGATTTCGATAACACAACACCCCAGAGGTGCCAGTGGGATGGGGGCCACGTCATACTTTGACTAAGCTTTTCTCTGGGTTGCTGGGGAACCAGACAACAGGGCATGCTGCAGTGTACATTCGCATGCACTTTAGAGGCTGCCAGCATGGTTAAGGAAAACTTAATGGAGTCTGAATCCCTTAAAATGGGATTCAGAGTCTCAGTGTTTCTTCTTCCCACTTCTCACTATGCATTGTAGAACTTGGGAAGAGAATATAGATTTCTGAATGTGTTTAAAAGAGGATTTGAATTCAAGTGATTGATACTTAAAGCAAGTATATCTAAGGAGAAAAGAACAACCTGATTAATAAAATATAGTATTTCTAAATCTGGTCCGGCCATTACTTCTGTAAAAGCACTTACTTGCATGAGTCACTCCATCTATTTCATAAGTGTTAACAGGACCAAGTAACTTTTTCTGCACGAAAAATTGCTGTTTGAGATCTCTGTCCAGACATGCAGGCTTAGAAGTTATCAAAATAGTCTGTTTTTTATCAGAGTTATAAATCTTAGATTGCTTGCTAATGATGTTTGGGTGGTTTTGTTTTGTTTTGGGTTTTTTGTATTACCTTAGAAACTCCTAAGTGATACAGTTTCACAAATCTTGTATAAATTTTCTTTTTGTATTTGACAGATTATGGCTACTCTTGAAGTCTGCAGCAGATGCTAACATGAACGCGCTTCGTGTTTGGGGAGGAGGAGTATATGAACAAGATGAGTTTTATGATATTTGTGATGAAGTAGGAATAATGGTAAAAACAATAGACACAGAACACTTATTTAAAAAGATGACAAGATCTTGTAAATAAAAATCCACTCTGAATGAACAAAATAAGAGCATTAATACATAAATTCTAGCCATCTTTCCAAGGGACATAGTAGAGTACCAACCTGAGAAGTCAGATCAACCTGATTATTTTTATTTTTATTATTTTAATTTGAATGGTTCCTGATTACTGAGGCTGTCAGTTGAAACTGGAAGTGATATTTTGGAGACTTTATATTAGAACCCCAGCTTGTACTTTCTCTTGTAACTAAGGCTACAACTCTCTTCCTCATCTCCACTTTTCTTCCTAGCCCAGAATCTCCCCTTCATCTTCCCTTCCTTTTTTCCCCACTGTCTTTCCTGCCCCCTCATTTCCCCAAACCAGAGCAGGACTGTGGCTTTAACTTTCTCTCTTCTAGCTCTTTTCAGACCAAACCTCTCATGTTTATATACTGTAGATTTCTCCCAGTTCTACATTTCCTACTCTCTTGAGAAAGAAGGAGAGAAGAAATGAATGGCTGAGGGACTAGTACTAGTGTTGTCACTTAATGAAGGAAGATGATGTTTATGCTGTAACGATGAGCCTGATAGAGGAACTTTTGTGGACTGTAGGCATCAACAGGGACTTGCAACACCCACTCAGTTGTGAAACAAGTAGTGCATGGGAGGGGGATTATTCACAGAGTCAAATAATATTTTTTCCACAGCAGCAAGACTGTTGGGCCCTGTAGCTGTGTTTAGGGCCAACTCATGTGAGAATAGCCCTCCTGAAGAATCTGAGTGCTTAAGTATATGCCTCAGATTGAGAGCAAAGGTTTTGCAATCTGACCTCAGTGAGGATTTAAGGCCTGCTGTATTTGAGTTTTGTGCTTTCAGCCACCTCTGAGTTGTCAAAACACTGAAGAAGGTAGTCATGCTTTTCTCTGGTGTGGAAATGGATTTTATTTCTTTTAAAAGTTTGGGTTTTTTTTCCCTTTATAGCAATAGCTGAAAAGGTTTGGGGTTTTTCTGGTACAAACTTTTAAAACAAAAATATTTCACTTGGCCTGAAGCCAAGCATGGAACGCCTTATCGAAAGGGCCATTTTGAATAAGATATAATTGAATATAACTGTAGCTCTAAGGGGAATACCTGCTGCAAACACTGATAATCCTAGATGAGTAGCTTTGATTATATGAGCTTGGAGACACATGTTAATAAGTTTTGATGAAATAGGGACTAGATGAATGGAGACCAAGTTGCATCTGGTATTAAAATCCCAAGAAGTATGTTTGGTCTTACTCTACAGCATAAAAAGCAGGGAAACAGAACTGATACCTTGCTGCCTTCTGCTGTGTGTGCTTGAAAAAAAAAGTTGCATCTATTTTAGTCATCTGAATGAGTGCCCTGATTTTCAGGGCTTCTGAGCACTTATAGTTCTTTCATTTTTGACACTAGGCACCTAAGTAGGCCACTTAGATCTGTGTCTGTACAGTGCTCTATGCAAGATTTAGATCTTATTTAGCAGCCAAAATAGCAAGTAGATGTAGAAAATCAGACCCTTATTCTGGAGGGGGTGGTGCTGGAGGCTTTTACCTTTTTTTTCTTCTGATGGTCTTGCAGAGGTTTAAAAGTGCATTAGTCAAACTGTGCTTAAGGAAAAACAGTGACAGCTCACTGAGGGAAACAGAGAAAGTTTCTTTCAACAGTTTTGACTCTACACAGTCACTGAAAGATTCTGAGTGATTCTTCAGCAGTAGCTTTGCTTTTTTTTGTACGGTGCTAGGAGTATAACATTTATTAATGGATCCATTACCTCCCACTGTCCTGTTCCCTATCTTCGGTTTTCTTTGGGAATGTATGCTGAAAAGAGTCATGGAAAAGCATGCTCTCACTGCAAGGAAATGCAGTTGTATGAGGAGCTCATCTGGCTCACCCTCTCTTGTTTATGTAGTATGGTGTTCAGAAAAGTGTCCTACAGACTCCTTTGGGTTAATGTGCTTCTTCAAGAGATCTTTCCATTTGAGATAGCAAATCTCAAAGTTACAGCAATTTAAAAACTGGAACAGGTAAAACAAGAAATCTTACCCATCTCATTGGGCTTCTTCCTTTCCCCCTTTTTGTAATTCTCCTTCAAGGTACAAATGGAATTCACTGTTGAATTGAAAGGCTTGCTATTCTCTAGTGGTATCTTCTTGATCTTTCTTTTAAGAGAAGAATCACTGTGTTGTTAGAGGATCTAGTTTTTTTCTGCCCCTCTTACTGGGTAAGATTTGCTCTTTTTAAGATTAGTTTGCGCATTTAATATGCAAGTGTTTTGTTAACAAGTACACTTGAACACCTGTTCAGTGTGCTTGATACCACATCAGAAGAATTACTGTCTCTTTACACCTGCAAAGTAGTAAATACAAAATTGTTCTGTTCAGATGGAGATTGCCCCACATTCACATCTGAGCAGTGCATGGGTTCTAATTATTCCACTGAAAATTATTGAACTCCATCTACTGAGCAATATTCCACTCCTCAGTGGAGGCTGTCAGGATCTAATTCCTAAGGGTAAATTTTTTGTAACACTGATATTGAGGAAAACCACAGTGACGTATGTACATACTGAACCCTATAGAGGCTTTGATTGTTTTGGTGGAACTTTCCAAGAATAACAAGTAGAACATTTCAGTTTAATCCTTTTTGAGATAAATAACTTCTGTCTGAACAAAGGATTGTGCATCCCGATAACCATATATTTTTCAAGCATGTAAAATGATTTGCTAACAGATTTTTTTTAAATTATTTTCTTTCCTTTTCCCTGTAGATTTGGCAGGATTTTATGTTTGCATGTGCACTATATCCAACTGACCAGTATTATTTAGAATCCATAAGAGCAGAAGTTTCTCATCAGGTATCTTGTTTGTGTGTTGAAGCTCTATTTCACATTACCTATTTTTGATTGACTGGCTGTACAAGTTAGCTTTCCAAAAATGTTTATTTGGCAGTGTTTGTTAGTGTACCTTTATGTAGCAGACACAAAATGTAACTCTGCTAAATTCCCTTTAACTTACTTGTAGGAGTAGTCAGTCAAGCAGAGGTGCAGGCATTCCTCATGTCCAAACTGCCCTTTATCAAGGATGTTAAAGAGCATTCACTGAGAGTGAGCTCTAGTGGTTGCAACATGCCTTAGCACAGAATTTACTTTCACATGTGGCTGAATAGATGAGAATGGAGGTACACATGTGCATATGGTGGATATATGTCAGCATATTAAAAGTTTGCCCCTTTTTAAGTATGTATTACAAAAGTTTGAGCCTTGTGGAAAGCTGAAGATTCCCTGTGAACAGTGCCGATAAAACCAGGAATTACAGGCTCAGCCTATGTAATATGCATGTGGACTTGTAATTCAAGTAGTAATAAGGTGATTTTTTTTCCTTAGAGAATTAATTTTGCTTGACTTCTGAAACTGTAATTTGTATTTCAGGTAAGGCGTTTAAAATCCCATCCATCAATTATTCTGTGGAGTGGTAACAATGAAAATGAAGCAGCAATTGCAAGCAACTGGTTCTCCATACCTTATGCTGACAGAGAAGTCTATATCAAAGACTATGTGATGCTTTATGTGAAGAACATCCGAGAAATAGTTCTTACTGTAAGTGATCTCAAGAAACTGTAAGGGGATATGGCTTGGCAAAAGGTTTTAATATTTGCAATTTGAACAACTTGTGATTTCTTTTTTTTAAAAAAAAATCCTTTTGGGAAATGAAAACCAGCACTTTATTGAGGAATTGCACTTTCCAAGCTCTTGTAAACAACTCTCTAAACTCAAGGATTATCCTCAAAGTAAAACAAACAAAAAAATTACTTAAATCTCTAACACTTTGGTATGTAAAGGAAGACTTGAAAATGTAGTGGATCTTGCTTCTTTTTTTCATTCCTATTAGTAATACCTCCACAAATGCCTTCACTTCCAGTGGACAAAAATCAACTTGTCCATGAATTAACTAGTCTAGATGATCAGATTTCCTTTATGCCGATTTTGTTGAAGGATACTGTAAGAAGGATTTAATAACACTCATGCCTTTTAATAGCAGTTGAAGAAATTTAATGAAGATGTGCTCTTCCCGTTTTTTGGCTTAAGCAAGTTAAACAAAAGTGGTGCTAAACATTGTCCTCATGCTGTGTAGTCATTATATTGTGTGTTTTTGAAAAACAAACTGCTGGTATTTTACAGTATATGAAGGCAAAATAAAATATTTTGGGAGAACACTTAAACTGTGAGCATGCAGATCAGAAGCACGTGGAATCTGATGAAGTCTGCTGTGATTTGGCACTACCATTTTGCACAGCTTTTGTAGTTTTACTTCTCCTCCTAGAAGTATTGCAGTACTTCATTATTTAGTGGAATCTGCTCTTAACTAACTTTTATGTGTGTATGTAGAGTGAAATTGATTTAAAAGTCCCAAACTGATGTCACATAACTGTATAGGATTAACAAGCAATGCTTGAACCACAGGTGAGTATTCTAAACTCCTGTTAGCTAAGAGACAAAATGTTGTGAGAGTTAGAACTTGCTTCTTCAACAAGAGTATGAGTTTTTGTTAACCTAAAAATGCTAGTGGCATTTTCCTACCCAGTTACCCCTTGTATAGTACGACCTTATTGACTTCAGAGTATGCTAATTTTAGTCTAATCGCTTTCCTTTTCAGGATGAGATACATTTCATGTTATGAGGCTTATGACTTGAAGTTTCCCTTTGCTGAGACAGGCACTCAGTATGTAGGTGACCACAATATTATTGCTTGTTATTGGAGGCTACTGTCATTGTCAGAATAGCTATGCTCTGAGAATTTAGAATACATTCTTACTGGAAAAGTTGAGATACGAGGAAACAATAAAAATGAGGCCAGGTTTGAAAGAACCTGCCAAAAAGGATCCTGCTCTTGAGGGCAGTTATGCATTCTAAATGGCAATGGTGTCTTATACCTGCTTAACATTTTGATTCTAGATTTCAGTGAGGTTTTTTTGGAACTGGCAAGGTTTTAGAATCTTGTTTGTGATTAGCTGTGTGAGTTGGATTACCAATGCATGTGGAGCAAAGTCAAGTGTTCTGGCTTGATACTGTTTTTTAGTTACAGTTCACTTGTGTAGCATTTCTATCCGAGATGGCCCCTCTTTTATTTTAAACCCATGGAATAACTATTTGAAGTGCCAGAAGAAACCATACAGTGAAATAATTTCAGGTCCTGTGTAACACAAGCCAGCTGAGGAAACCTGTAACTACTGGACTGTATAAGTTAAAAATTTAAATGCTTAATAACTTAAAAAGACTTGTGAGTTTGAGCTAAATACTTCAGGGAATCCATGGTATCCTGTAGTAAATTGTTTCAGTTAATTATTAATTACTTATGTCAAAAAAAAAAAAGGGAGGAGGGGGAAACTGGACTGTTTCTTAAAATGAAGCACATGTCTAAGTGCTTTGCTGTATTGAAGCCAATTACTGTAACTTGTGACTGGTAACTAAGGCCTCTATCTTACTACAAGTAGGGTGCTAAATGAATTCTACCTACAAAAGAATTCCTTCAGTACTTTGTAGGGTACTGCTAAAAGATTTAGTATACTAAATCTCCTGAGGCTATAAATAAAGGCAGCTCTGAAAAATTTGAAATGTAACCCTTCTTACAGTCTCATCTATCTTAACATGCAGACCCAGCCAAAATGACAATAACCTGCAATGCTACCATGCAAGCATTAGAAGCAGAATACCTTGGCTTTGTTAGGACTAAATTTAGGTGACCACTTAATAAGAAAGGGGAGAATCATGGCCCTGTTCCTGCAAAAACACTGCAAAAGTAATGATTTTCCATAAAGAAGTCACAGTACTCAAATATTAATGTTCCCTGAGTTTATTTTTCACGAGGCACCCTTTAAATAGCTTTCATTAAGAATTTAGAAGCATATAAAGATAGAAAATCTTCTGATGTGAGGAGAGAATCCCTTAGAACAGCAGAGCAAGCAATATCATGCTCAGCTGTTCTCCAAGAACATAAATAAGAAGCTAATTAAGCAAGTAAAGATGACAAAAGGGAATGTTTCCTCAGTGGTGACTCAGTTATTTGGAAAAGGCATGTTCTCCCTGTCCTCCACCCCGCCCCCTTTTCAAGATGCAATCTATGTATTCAGATAATAAAAGCCAATCACTTTGTGAGGGGGTTGTGGTTTTGTTTTGTTTTTAAATCCCAGGAAGATAAGAGTCGTCCTTTTATAGCATCCAGTCCCACCAATGGCTTGGAGTCAGTTAAAGAAGGTTGGCTCTCCCAGAATCCTTATGATACACATTATGGTGACACTCACTTTTATGACTACAGCAGTGACTGTTGGAACTGGACAGTGTATCCTAAAACCCGTTTTGCTTCAGAATATGGATTTCAATCCTGGCCTTCCTTCAGTACAATTGAAAAGGTAAGGCTGGGCTTGCACGCCTTACTATCCTCTCTGCTCTCATTTAGTGAGGGCAATGAGTTTCTTCCCAACAGACTACAGCATCCAAACTATAGTTGGGATAATGTCACTTTGTTAGGTATAGTATGACATGGGTGGGTTAGAGGCGTGTGCTGCTGTGGAGGGAGGGGATGAAACTGTACTGGTTTGCTCCCCAGTGTTCAGTATATCTACCTTGATGTTGCAAAAAGAACCAAGTTTACATGAGAGACTATTATGAGACTATTGATTTTAATAGTAATTCTATTTAATTTATAGCTTAGTAATGATCGCCTAACATCTGTTTCCTTTTGCTGTGTGTAAGGATATGTGTTCGTTTAGAAAGAGAAAAAACATGACAAATGCTGAATTGTGCGGAATTCCAAATCTATTGATTGTTATTGTTTTTAACAGTTTCTTTTACTAAAATAATTTGTTTCTTTATGTGTTGCATATAAGAGGATTTTGTTTTGTCTCCTGTTAAATTTAGGTATTGTATATTCAATATTATTTATCTAGTTGGAGCAGAGACATACTGTTTGTCCATTTGTTCAGAGAGATGAATATCATGTTGATAGTCATGCATGCAACTAGAAGGAGTTCAGAACTTTTCTTTCAATTTGCTGGACATGCTGAGATAATATACATCTCAGTATATTATCTGAGATATAATCAGTACACTCATCCATATTAATAACAA
The DNA here is from genome assembly GCF_965140245.1 of Athene noctua. Lineage (NCBI taxonomy): Eukaryota > Metazoa > Chordata > Aves > Strigiformes > Strigidae > Athene > Athene noctua. Next base: position 59,699,408 of record NC_134040.1, read on the forward strand.
TGAAAATTATTCAATCTGGCCTAAAAAAGGAACAAACTTAAATGAAAAGACTTTATAGAGATTACAATGTATTGTAATTACAATGAAAGCTTGACAATAATAGCTCTGTGAGCTATGCTGCATTGTGGTCTTTAGTTGAAAAATGTTTTCAGAGACGGGTTTTGAAAATATATGCATTATTAGAATTTATAGCCCTACTAACTTCTGTAGCTTTTATGCCTAAATGTGTTTGACTAGAGTACATTCTTCCATCTTAATCCTAGGGTGTTTCTGATTTACTATGAATGCAGGCAAACCCTGAGGTCCTGTGACCAAACTGAACCTTAGGGCAAATAAGTTAAAGGCCATTGAGTCAAAAGTTGCTCTTCTGGGTTCAACAGCAATGTCTGTTTTCATTTATTGGTCAAGGAGCATAAACAAGGGTGCTACTGATTCCAAATCCTTGCATGGACTGCATGAGGCACTATAGAAATATACTACCAATTGTAAAGGTATTGGGTGCTGTCAGTAGGCTGTAATGGATATACTTTCCTGAATATCCTGTCAGTCATTAAATGCATGGTTTGCCTTTCATTCTCATCTCTTTGTTTTGTGGGTTTTTTAAAAGGTTTCCTCCACTGAGGACTGGTCCTACACAAGCAATTTTTCTCTCCATCGACAACATCATGAAAATGGCAATGATCAGATGCTACAACAGATTGGGCATCATTTCAAGCTTCCCCAGAGCACAGATCCCGTAAAGAAGTTCAAAGATACGATTTACCTCACTCAGGTAATGGTGGTGTCCTCCATATAGGTAGCTGTCAATATTGTTCCATTAGCAGTTCCATTTAACCACTATTAGTGGTTGAAACTGGGCCTATTCTGTTACGTAATGTTCAGTCACATAGAAAGTTTCTGCACTGAAGCATTTGAGAGTCCAGTTTAATTTGGAACTAGCTTGTCTCTCATATATTGGAGAGAGACTCCAATTTTTGTTAGAGAAGGCTGGAATACTTCTTGGGGAATTTCCCAAATCCTGGTTCAATTGGGAAAAAGTCTGGCTGTGTGTGCTACCTTGGTCCCTGTCCCCAGGAGGGCCCACTCATGAAGCTGGCTGGGGATGCAGGGACTTGCTGGCCTTCCTTGGTACACCATTATTCCTAGTGCTACACAGTTACTCCCTGTTCTAGGGTGGGTATGTTTTGCTCTTCATGCACCCTGTAGTCTTACTGCTTTGATTTTTGCCACAAGGAATACATGAGCTTTTGAAACAAGATAGTTTCTAGAGAATACAGTTGTTATGGACTCAGATAATGATATTTTAAATAATCTGTTTTGTTTGTTTTTCAAACCAGTAGGTTATATTTTACTCTTCATCAGTACTAGTTTACCTCATCATTGTTTCTTTCTTTGTGATTTCTATGTGACTTTTAAATGATGTTAAGTAACTTTTTAATGCTATTAGGGAAGTTTAAAGTGGTCTTACTTTCTCTTGTGCTCCAAGAATCTCATAAGCACTCTTGATGGGAATAACTGGAGGGTCACTAAATTTTTAATCCCTGATACCTGCTGTCAGCAAGTTTTATATAGAAACAAAACAGAGGGAGAACTTTAGGCACCAATGACAAGTGAGCAAGGATAGATGATTCTGTGAAATTGAAAATAGGGATAAAACTTGTGCAGTGACATCCTGACTCAAAAAGCTATGAGAATTTCTGCAAGGATAAGTATGTCAGGGCCTTATTAACAGGTTAAACAGTTTAAGAATATAAAAAAAAAGGATAACAAAAAGGATAAGGACAGTAAACTTGACTCTAGTGGTTAATTAGAAATGTTGTATTTACCTTTTGAGCTGTCCTAAAGAGTAACTCTTTATTTTGAGACTTTCTTTTAATAGCATTAAAAAAAAAAATTAAAACCAAATCATTTATAAACATCAAAAACCCGCGGCAAAACTGCAGGACGCGAGGGCAGAAGCCCAGGGCGAAGGGAGAGGCTCACGCCGCCCCCCCGGAGAGGGTAGAGTGACAGGGCAGCCGGGACTCCGAGCAGGCGAAGACGGGAGTGCCGGCGCCCCACGGCCCTCACGGACAAGAGCAGCGCCCAGGGCAGGAGGCGCGAGGGACAGGGAGGCGGCGCGAGCGGCGTCGGAAGGGTGAGGCGCTTTGCGCAGCAGGGCGGGCAAACAGGGCGAGCAGGCAGGGCACAGGCCCTCTCCGGGCCTAGAACTTACCTGAGCTAGTTCCATCTTACCGTCCTCCATGGGTGGACCGAACCATGGTCCCCGCTCGCGTCCAAACCACCACCAGAAAGAACGTGGCGACCCAGACGGAGCTGCCACGCAAACATGGAGCCGTCCAGGTCCCGGGCTGCAGCGAGTGCCTGAGGCTGTCGGTCCTGCCGGAGGGCAGAGTGACAGCACCCCTGTGCACTGCGATCAGCTGGGTGACCTGCTCAGCCTGGTGGCGGAACTCAAAGAGGTCGAGAGATTAAGAAGTATTGGGGAGTGTGAACAGGAAATTGATTGGTGGAGTAACACATTGGCACCCCTGAAGCAACAGGAGCAAATGGAGGCTCCAGAAGAGGCAGGCAACTCCTCATCCTCTTGCTACCAGGCAGAAGGAGGGGACCTAAGAGACAGGGGAGGCTGGAAAGAGGTCCCTGCTCAGGGAGGCAGGAAAATCCCCTCCCAACCTCCCTCACCCTCCATGGTGCCCCTTTACAACAGATTCGGGGCCCTGGAACTTCTGAATGAAGAAGAGAAGGAGGAACAAAATGAGACAAACAAGGAGAAAGACCAAGGTCCAGCAAGGCCAGGTCATTCTAGACCAGGTATTAAAAACCAGTTCTGAAAAGAACCCCAGAAGAGTCATTGTAGTGGGTGACTCCATTCTGAGGGGTGTCGAAGGCCCCATATGCAGACCAGACCCGCTTCATAGGGAAGTCTGCTGCCTCCCTGGGACCCGCATCAAGGACCTCACGGCAAAACTCCCCGCTCTAGTGAGACCCAAGGACTACTGTCCTCTTTCAGTTTTTCAGGTAGGTAGCGACGACATTACCAGGAGAAGTCCTAAAGCAATGAAGAGACATTTCAGGTCCTTGGGGAAACTGATTAAGGGGTCGGGGGCACAAATTGTGTTCTCCTCCATCCCTTCAGTTGCGGGGATGGATGAAGAAGAATACCAGAGAACTCAGCAGATGAACTGGTGGCTCCAAGGCTGGTGTTACCGTCAGGGTTTTGGATTTTTCAGTCATGGGTCGGTATACAGGGCACTTTTGGCATTAGAAGGGATGCACTTGTCCCGGAGGGGGAAGAGGATCTTGGGGCAGGAGTTAGCTGGGCTCATTGACAGAGCTTTAAACTAGATTTGAAGGGGGAAGGGGCAAAACATCGGCCCATCTGAAGTGCATGTATACCAATGCACACAGCATGGGTAACAAACAGGAGGAGCTTGTAGCCGTGATGAAACAGGAAAATTATGATGTCGTGGCTATTACAGAAACACGGTGGGATGTCTGCCAGGACTGGAGTGCGCCAGTTGATGGCTACAAGCTCTTTAGGAGGGACAGACAAGGAAGGAGAGGCGGTGGGGTGGTGCTGTATGTGAGGGACTGTTATGATTGCTTCGAGTACAAGTGTAGTGAAGACAGGGTGGAGTGTCTGTGTTAGAATCAGGGGGAAGGCCAACAGGGCAGCTGTTGTAGGAGGAGTCCACTACAGGCCACCCACCCAGGACAGAGAGGTGGGTGAAATATTCTACAGGCATTTAGGAGAAATCTCATAATCGCTTGCCCTCGTTCTTGTGGGGGACTTTAACTTCCCAGACATCTGCTGGAAATACAACACAGCAGAGCGGGACCAGTCCTGGAGATTCCTGGAATGTGTGGCAGACAACTTCCTGACACAGCTGGTGAGAGAACCGACCAGAGAAGGTGCCCTGCTGGATCTCCTCTTTGTGAACAGAGGAGGACTGGTGGATGATGTGGTGGTTGGAGGATGACAAGGGCACAGAGATCACGAAATAATAGTGTTCTCTGTTCTTAGAGAGGCCAGGAGAGGGCTAAGCAGGACTGACATCCTGGACTTCCAAAGGGCTGACTTTGTCTTGTTTAGGCACCTGCTTGAAAGGATCCCCTGGGAGACGATCCTGACGGGTATAGGGGCCCAGGAAGGCTGGGTGCTCTTTAAGAAGGAAGGTTAATTGCTCAGGAGCAGGCGGTCCCCCAGTGTTCTAAGAGAAGCCAATGCCAGAGAAGACCACCCTGGCTGAACAGGGAGCTTTGGCTGCAACTCAGGGAGAAAAGGAGAGTTTACAGCCTTTGGAAGAAGGGGCTAGCGACTCACAGTGATTACAAAGAGGCTGTGAGGCTATGCAGGGTGGAAATCAGGAGGGCTAAAGCCCAACTGGAAATAAATGTGGCTTCAGCAATCAAGGAGAACAAGAAATGTTTCTGTAACTATGTGAGCAGCAAAGGAAAGACCCAGGAGAGCCTCCATCCCCTGCTAGACACAGGAGGAAACACGGTAACAAGTGATGACGAAAAGGCTGAGGTGCTTAATGCCTTCTTTGCCTCAGTCTCTAATGACAAGACTAGTTGTACTGAGGGAATCCAGCCTCCTCAGCCAGAAGACAGAGACTGGCAGAACGACACCCCCCACACACAATCCAGGAGACAGACAGTCAGTGACCTGCTGCATCACACAGACACACACAAGTCTATGGGACCGGACGGGATACACCCGAGGGTGCTGAAGGAGCTGGCTGGGGTGCTTGCCAAGCCGTTTTCCATCACTTAACAGCAGTCCTGGCTGACCGGGGAGGTCCCGACAGACTGGCAATTGGCCAATGTGATGCCCATATATAAGAAGGGTCGGAAGGATGATCCGGGAAATTACAGGCCTGTCAGTGTGACTTCAGTGCCCGGGAAGCTGATGGAGCAGCTCATCCTGAGTACCATCACACAACACATGCGGGACAACCAGATGATCAAGCCCAGTCAGCATGGGTTTATGAAAGGCAGGTCCTGCTTGACAAACCTGATCTCCTTCTACGTCAGGGCAACCTGCTTATTGGATGAGGGAAAGGCTGTGGATGTTGTTTACCTTGACATTAGTAAGGCATTTGACACCGTTTCCCACAGCATTCTCCTGGCGAAACTGGCTGCTCGAGGCTTGTACAATCGCACACTTCGCTGGGTAAAAAACTGTCTGGATGGCCGGGCCCAGAGAGTTGTGGTGAACGGAGTTAAATCCAGCTGGCGGCCGGTCACGAGTGGTGTCCCCCAGGGCTGGGTTTTGAGGCCACTCCTGTTTAACGTCTTTATTGATGATCTAGACAAGGGGATTGAGTGCACCCTCAGTCATTTTGCAGATGACACCAAGTTGGGTCGTTGATCTGCTCGAGGGTAGGGAGGCTCTGCAGAGAGACCTGGACAGGCTGGAGCCATGGGCTGAGGCCAACTGGAGGAGTTTCCATAAGGCCAAATGCCGGGGGCTGCCCTTGGGCCACAACAACCCCCAGCAGCGCTACAGGCTTGGGGAGGAGGGGCTGGAGAGCTGCCAGTCAGAGAGGGACCTGGGGGGGTGATTGACAGCCGGCTGAACAGGAGCCAGCAGTGTTCCCAGGTGGCCAAGAAGGCCAATGGCATCCTGGCTTGTGTCAGCAACAGCGTGGCCAGCAGGGACAGGGAAGGGATCTTACCCCTGTACTCGGCACTGGTGATGCCGCCCCTCGATTCCTGTGTTCAGTTTTGGGCCCCTCACTACAAAAAGGACATTGAATGACTCGAGCGTGTCCAGAGAAGGGCAACGAAGCTGGTGCAGAAGCTGGTGCAGGGTCTGGAGCACAGGTTGTACGGGGAGCGGCTGAGGGAACCGGGGGTGTTTAGTCTGGAGAAGAGGAGGCTGAGGGGAGACCTCATCGCCCTCTACAGCTACCTGAAAGGAGGTTGCAGAGAGCTGGGGATGAGTCTCTTTAACCAAGTAATAATTGACAGGACAAGAGGGAATAGCTTTAAGTTGCACTAGGGAAGGTTTAGACTGGATATTAGGAAGCATTTCTTCACAGAAGGGGTTGTTGGGCGTTGGAATGGGCTGCCCAGGGCAGTGGTGAAGTCCCCATCCCTGGAGGTGTTTAAGATGTGTTGATATAGCACTGAGGGATCTGGTGTAGTTGGGAACTGTCAGTGTTAGGTTAATGGTTGGACTGGATGGTCTTGAAGGTCTTTTCCAACCTAGATGATTCTGTGATTCTGTAATACCTCCCCAGCCTAGTAATATATTTTGTGAAGAAAGTAACAAGTTGATTGTCTTCTATTGAGAACTTGGCCAGTGAAAAATTCTGAGAAGTGTTTTTTAAAGACAAGGTGGGTAAGGAGAGAAGAAGTGGGAGTGCAGGTGAAGAAAGGTTGCTCTTCCAGTGCACAATTTTGACTGTATTCTGGGGTTGTGCACATCATGGTAACGTATACTGGAGGTAGTGCAGCTTACAACTCTTAGGTTTTTTATTTACATTTTTAAGAAAAAAACATACCTATTTATTTTAAATTTCTTTCCCTTGTCTTTTCTTTGCCTTTTAAAGACCCTGTTTATTGCCCAGTGATCTTCACTGGATGGAAGGCGGAAAGTAGACCCTCCAGAGTTTCTCTAAAGATACTGCTTGTAAAGCTGTTGGGAGCTGCTAGGGATAGATCTCCTTCAAGCAGAGGCCCACTGCACTGCAGGTGTATACTCTTGAAGGCTCAAGTTTAAAGTTATGTGCCATTGCTGTGAAGTCTCTGTTGTATTTTAATCTATACACACATGCTTTGAAAGTAAAGTAAAATATGAAGTACAACACATCAAAATTTTTTTTTCTTTATGTGTTTGTTGACCAAGGTGATGCAGGCTCAGTGTATAAAGACAGAAACTGAATTCTATCGTTTTAGTCAAAGTGAAATAATCAAGGGAGAAGGACATACAATGGGAGCTCTCTACTGGCAACTCAATGACATTTGGCAGGCACCTTCATGGGCTTCCTTGGGTAAGTTTTGTGAGAGTCTGGTCAAAAGCAGCAACTATAGGTCTTATTTTGTTTTCCTCATCTGGAAGAGTAAGAAGTATGGCTCTGCTTTCTCGGGCAACTTTGAGAACTTTGAACATGTTTCTGATCATCCTTTAGAAATGCTTTCCATAAGAGTGTTTTTCAGGACCATTGTAATGGTCTGTGGAAGTGGAAGAGGGTAAAGAATAAAACGGTTCTTTTCCTCTGGAAGTTTTCTGTTTAAGTTCAAGTTTAGCAGCCATCAACTCTTACCCTTGTTTTAGGAAGATTTAGTTTAGAGAAGTTAAAATTGTACATAACTCCTAATTTCTTAAAAACACATTTTTTTCATTTAATCAGTATTCTCATTTCTCCCAAGGAAATAATATCATTGAAGCCAGACAAAGCTGCCTACTAGGAAGCAGCGATGGTTAAGAGTCAGGGCACCGCCCCTTTGTGAGGTAGACTTTCAGCTACCTTTGCTTTTCTTACATAGAGTAGGATCTTCCTGAAACTGTGTGTGATATATCATCCAGGTTTTTCCAGAGAAGTTTGCTTTTTTTTTTTTTTGCAAGTGTAATTATTTTAAAATTAGAAAGATCAACTCTTTTATAATTGGGGTCCTATAAGAAATTCTGTTTCCAGAATAAAGGGCCTGTCCTAGAAATCCCTGATTATATTTATTGGCTCAGCTGTACAGATGCATGTATGTACCCAGCCACCCTGGGTGAGAATGGACAGTGAGGGAGCTAGTAGGATGGTAAAAAGAAGCATCCATGCATAATTATACTTTCCAGAATCCCAACAGATTTGGTTGGTTTTGTTCCCCCTGCCCCCTTATGGTAAAACGATCAAAACCTCTCCCTTCAGTAGGCAGTAGCACACTGTCAAAAAACCTAGAACTGTGATCCTGTTCTGAGCAGGATGGGATTTAGCACATAAAGGCTAAGGAGGAGAAATGGTTATCTCCAGAGTGTTATTCATTGTGTCCTTAGCTGTCTAATAAATGTGGTAAATTATCTTCTCCATGCTGAATTTGATTTTCATAGAATTTCATATGACACCTCTCACCCAGCATAGCTTCTGAGAAACTCTTTACAGGAGATGACTAGCTGAGATTTGGTGTATTACTTAGTGTCAGGTGAGGTGAATCACTCTTTGTGACTAGATTATTCTGCTAATATGCTATTTATGCACATGATATCTCCTTATATATTATATATTATGTTTTTCCTTTTAGAACACAAAAATGGAGTAATCAGACATAAATAGATAAGTCACTTAGGCAGTAAGAAATAGGGGAGGAATGTGTGGTGTGAGGGAAGTGGCTGTGTTTCATGTTCTGAACATTTTGTGTAGAAGTCCTTTTGAAATGGAGAAGCTGTTCTATGGATAGTACTTGGTTAGATTTTTCTTTCAATTTTAGTTATTTGTCTTATACTCTGTTTTGAAAATCTTTATTTGAAGAAATAGGAGTGAACTAGAAAAAGCTAAGCATCAGTGTGAAGTTCTTGATCTGTCCTTAGTATAAAATGCTATTTGGCCTTGCTTTAAAAAAAAATTAGCGCACCCCATCCTCCCTCTCTTTCTCTGGAAGATGTTTGTCCCTCTAGCTTTTTCTTTTTGTTCTTTTTTTCCTTTTTTTTCCCTTTATTAATCCAAGCAAAGTAGCTGCAACCAACAAAGGAAAACACACTGGTGGAAGAAACAGGCTGGGTTTGGTTTTTTTTTTTTAATGTTATGGCAGTGGTCCAACTATAATGCTTATCTTTCTGGACTTTCTAGATTTGTATTAGGAAATAGAATATCCCGGTGTTCATTTTTTATGGTTCTAGCAATGGCTGATGCTCTTAGGCTTTAAGTGCCTCAAGAGAAAAAGATGCCTGGAAAAATGTCTCTTTGTTAAGACAGGTGTATTGATAGACGAAGTGACCATGGAGACCATAAATGCCTTTTTAAGTACAGAGCTGACATCATTGTAGAAAATATATCAAATACTCGAATTATTCATATGTTGTTGAAATTAGTTTACAGAAAAGAACCTCAGCAGAGATACAGCTGTCCTTTTGTTTTGTTCTATTCCCTCAGTGGAATGAGGAAAGGTTTAATATTCATTTAATTAGACAATGTGGTAGAGGGATTTTTGAAATGCTAATGGCTGAAATTATGCAAAACTTCAGATAAATTAGTTTTATTTGCACTTCAAAACCACATTTCTGCATCTTGTTAGATGTCACATTAGTATCACCAATGAGTGCTTGCTTAAATCTGTTATTTCACGGAAAGCCATGGAGGGGCGTACATAATTTCCTGTACGAAGTGGAAGTGTTTCCTCATGAGGTGGGGAAGGGAAGAAGATAGCAAATGTTTCTCCTTTTAACTTGCCTTTAAGATGTTTGCTTGAGATTGAATGAAAATACAGCACAGCACTCCTGTCATAGTACTTCTGCCTTCAGTTGAGAACCAAACAGCTTTTACCACAACTGGGTTTTGATTGCTAGTGTCTGGTTGTGGAGCTGGTTGTGCCATATTGAATGCTTTAACATCTATGCGGTGTGTTTTGGTGAAGAGCTCTGGGATACACATGGCAATTTACCTCACTCCCACACAAGTGTCACCTTGAGGTATCCAACTTGGTTGTCATGAGATTCCCTTTAACAGATAACTGGCTTTTATGGCAGGTTCAATATTTAGGGCCCCATGTGAGCTGAAACCACAAACTATTATGGAGAATAATAGATCTGAATTCATGAGACTGAGGTAAGGAAAGAACTAGCAGCATGTTTCTCAGGTTGCATTTAATGGTGTGAAGTGATTAATTTAATATCTGGTCCAGGGAGAACTATTTGTTCTCACTCCTGCTATCAGTGTAGAAGGCTTCAGGAAAGAGTCAGAAAAAAGGGTACTGGGATCTCATTGCAAATCGGATTTTAGTTTCCTGTTCTGAAGCTTGATACTGCAGAGAGTGCAGACCCCATGTTATTATCAGAAAAAAAAATAGGGAACTTGGATTTCTTTACAAATTCATTTAAATGTGGGGGGAGGAGGAGAAAACCACCCCAGGGTTGTTGCTTTTGGGCATGCATGCCTGTGTGGCAGGTGCATCTGCCCAATGAGAGCAGAGTTTCTTGGCTGCTGCAGTGTAGTTGCCTTTGCTCTCGGGGCCTCGCGGTAGTTGGGGCCGTTGGCCAGTGGGAGCCGCTATTGACCACAGGTCAGATTGGGCCTGGGGATCACTGGAGTCCCCTGGGGGCCATTCTGAGCTCCTCCCCTGGAGCAGCAGCTGCAGTTGAGGACTCTCCCCTTGGGTCAGGACGCTGCCCAAGGAAACTCCTCGAGGGGCCTTGGGTCGGGACGCTGCCCTGAGCAGGTCCTCGAGGTTGAGAGCCCTCACTTGTCAGGTGAGTGATAAAGTGTTTTGGGTTGCCGTTAAACCCTAGGTAGCAGGGCTTTGTAAAGCGTTTCGGGTTGCCAGTCCCAGGGAGTGGGGCTTTGTTCTGCGTTTTGGGTTGCCGTTAAACCCCATAAAGTTGTTCTGTTCTCCTCTCTACAGGTTTTCGAACCTGTGATTTAGGAGAGCTAGTTAACTGTGTTAATGTTTTGGGTTTTTTTCTTTTTTTTTTTTTTTTTTCCTGGTTGTTTTTTTTATTTGAGAGCCTCCGTAACAGTCTGTAACAGTGAAGTTTAAGCCCTGAGATTTCTCACAATAGTTACCTGATCTCCAGATTTCTTACATTCATTTTGGGGGCAGGGGGAGTATTTTATATGCAGTTTGCCTGTTGTTAAATCAAGAATTGTGACTCTGGTCTTAAGGAAATCAAGGCAACAGATGTGCTGATGAATGTGGCGCTTTTTTTTTTTTTTTTTTTTTTTTAATCGGTGAGCTTCTGTTTTCTGTGCTGTCTGAAGTTACTTTGACAATTGTATTATGAAGATCCTGTTGCTGGAAGGGTTATCTTTGGAAGAGCCTTCTTGTGTGAAACTGCTCCAGCAGTTGAGCTTTGGATCTTCAAAATGGCTCTAGGTTTTTTTGGGAGGGGAAATATGAACCTTAAGTAGCTGATCTGAGGTAAGCAGACTAGTTATGTTTTCAAACATCCCAAAACAATAGCTGTAGTAGTTGAACCCTAGAATGAACTGTGAAATGGTACAAACTTTTAAGTGTGTGGATTGTTTGCTTTTGTTGGTTGGGTTGGTTTGTTTGTTTTTTTGCCTGAGGAAGTTTAATGCCAAGTTTAGTCTGAGTTGTTTTCTCCACTGTACAGGTTTCTTGAGGAGCTCTGTATCTGCTGCCTAGGTAGCAAACCTTCTCTCTTTCCCTCCAGTAACCACCACAGTGTGGTTACATAATCCAGTTGGAAATCAAGGCAGAAAAGCAGAAATTGAGGGTAGGGCAAGAGAAATGGGATTTTATATTACAGTAAGTAACAGAAACTGCTCTACTTAAATTGCATTATTCATTTTCATATGTAAGACAGTTGAAGCATAGATTTTCATCATGTAAATTAAGCTGAGGAAAAAATTCAAGTTAGCAGGCACTGAAACCTCAGCCTATGCTGGGTAACTTGTCTGAGCTAGTGGTGGCCTCTGAGGCCTGCAGTGAGCAATATCTGTTGTACTGACAATTGAAATTCCTGAGAGTCTTGTGGCAGTCTTGAGGGCTTAAGAGAGTTCAGCCCCTCCCAAAGCCTGAGGTTATAGGCTTAGTGCCCATTTCTCATACAAGGTCCATTGCTTTTACTTTTTAGATCAGATGCTTCCCCGCAGTTTACTCTGTTTTGGATAATCCATCCCCAATCCAAATCTCTCATCTTCTCAAGTTTTATGGCCCTGAAAAGTTGCTAGTACTCCCTGGTTTTGGCAGAATTCTTCTTTAGATCACCAACTTTTCCGCCAAGAATTGTCCTTGGAATGCAAGAATGTGGCTTCATTCATACACTGAACAGCACCAATATGCTGACTATGTTCATCAGTTTATCAACAGTCTGTTCTGAAGAAACTCAGCAGCCTCTCCTGAGGTTTTCTTTCAGGCTTCATCTCTTCAGTTTGCTTCAGTGCTATTACTTGAATGCTGGTTGTATTTTGTTGACAAGTCTGATATCATAGCACAGTTGACTCTTGTATCGGTTTTCCAGGCAGGTATGAGCTCTTCTTGTCCGTTCTCTAAGCTAGGTGGTTGTGAGCTTGCTGAAAAGAAGATGATGTGCAAGGTGCTAAGCTGGAGCTAATGCACTTTGCTCTCTACAAAGTTCATTCATGTCTATGTGGAGACCAGGCAGAACATGTTCAGGTCTGCCTGTGAAAGCCACAAATACACTCTTTAAAGGCTACATCACTGTGGATGAAGTCCTTAATTATGAAATATTTGGAAGTGCTAAGAGCTTTGTACAAGTACCAAAACACAGGTAATTAGTTACAACCAAAACATATTACTGGAAGTATTTTTCAGCATCCCTGAACTTGAAACTTGTATAAAACAAAGAGTCAGGAACAAGAATGAAACCAATATCTAACTTTCTTTCCTTATGAGATGATGCAGCTGACTTGCTACTTCTTTTTAATGCCATTTCAATGACTAGAAAATGGTTGAGCAAAGACAACTAAAATGCTGACAGTGGGTGCTAGATAAAAAATGAAGAGAAAGAAATGGAAGCAGCTTCTCTTTCAGAATGGTTTTGTGGCAGTGCTGCATCTGGAAAAATTGTATTTTTTGGAGAGGACACAATGTTTGATGACTTTTCCAGTTTATTCATGGCAGACTATGAAAGTATTAAAAGTAATGACCTATAGCTTTCCATCAAATAGGCAAAGTTAAACCATTTGGCATATGTCTACATCACGTGTCTACAAATCCCATACATTAAGTGTTGTCTCTACATCTTGGCAAATTAATTTTGCCTAACTCAGGGCTGTCTTTGGATTGAGAATGTGGTTTTTTGTCTTCATTGATATTGATGTTCCTCTAAGGAAGAACTGAAAGAGAAGGATTGAAAAAAGGGGAAGAGCGTGCTTTGTATAAGCATCAAAAGTCAGACTCTGATCTCTTTACAGTGGTGGTAGTTTGTGGCAGTGCCACCAACACCCACGTGTTTGTCTGGATTCTCAACAACATAGATGCTCCAGCTGCTTGCTGAGTATGTAGTACGCTCTGTCAGTTTTGTTAATGTCACTTGTGTTTAAGGCTTTTTAAAAATTGAATAACAACATAGCAATGATAGGACCAATGCTTTAAAAAATGTCACCTTTTGGTGAAGCTCAAAAAAACGCTTGAAGGAGCAGTAGACCATTTCCGGAGCAGAGCCTTGGCTGAAAGAAAACAAAGAGTAACTTCAGTCATTCTCTGCACCTGATAGAGGTGAAAAAGGGTGGAGGGGGATATTGCCATAGCAGGACCACAGAGCACAGGAAGGGATTATGTGCTGAGGCAATCTTGGATTCAGTCTGAATCTTTCTCCCTTTTAACCCTTTTCAGAGTATGGTGGCAAGTGGAAACTGCTCCATTATTTCGCCCAGAACTTCTTTGCACCACTGCTGCCTGTGGCCTATGAAGACAAAGGTGTGTTGTACATTTATGGTGTCTCAGATCTTCATGCAGACCACAAGCTGACTTTGAGGGTAAGTGACACCTCTCTCACCACCCTTATGTTCGTCTCGCAAAAATGTGAGAAGCTGAATGAGCACATCTTTGTATAGACAACCTTCAGCAAGTCCATGCTCATACACAATAAGGTGCAATTCTTTAATCTTGGGGCAACACTGTCCTTTATCATAGTGGTGTGTACTACTTCACAGAACAAGGAATTAATTGCCTTTCTTATAGCCTGTAGATAGAGGCCTGAAATTAAGTGTTCTGTTGAAATCTTAAAGGGGTTGATGGTTAAATAGAATAAAGTGTGAAAAATGGTACCTCACTACTTAACAAAACGGTTCCCTGGGTGTTAGAGGTAGATTAACTGACTAAGTGGGGGGAAAAAATATGATTGTACCATTGCTTGCCAGTACTCAAACTACACTGCTTTGGGAAAAAGAACGAGATTATTTTCTGAAATGTCAACAGAACATTTAGGTGTACTTTAATTGCAAGGTCACCTATGTAATATCACCTTTTTACACTTGATGCCTTAACCATTTTCTGATAATGCTATAGAAACTGTTAGGATTTCTTAAGCAGTATTTGAGCTGCTGAGTTGAGCTGCTGTCCTGTAGAACACAGTCTTGCTTTTCAATTTGTTACATTTTGTGCTGTTAATCATATGGCAACCAGACCTGAAATGAATTTAGGGGACATTTTGCACTATAAGATATAATTCCTGACATAAAGGATGTTCTGTGTGAAAAGGCTGGAAAAATAGACTTGGAGACCTGGAATGACTCACTAGTCATTTTGAAACTAGTAGCATGAGTATGTCAATTCCTAGTTTACTGCTCTGTCTGGTGGGGTGCCATGAATTTTCAGATTTATGAGGTTATTTATAGTGATATATAGTACAGAAAATGGTTTCAGTTTCTGGATGGTCAGCTCGTAGAGTAGAACTGCACTTAATGAAATTGTTTCTTTCTGATCTGAGTTATTTTAACAGGTTTAAATTCAGATTTTCTGATAATGTGAGATAAGCATTGACAGTAGGGTGCTTCCGATGAATACTGTATTTTGCACTTCAAGAAAATTTGGAATTTAAAACTTTTGAAAGGAGTTAAGATCTGTTCCTGACTGCAGACCCCCATTAAGGTCAAAAATAACCTAAATTGTATGAAGTGATAAAATGCTGCAATTGTCATTAAGTACCTATCTTCCAAGTTACACGCTTTTTTTTTTTTTTTTTCCCTTAAAACGTAGGGGGTGCATTCATAATGCATGCATGATCTCTGGGAATGTATATTTTACTGTATTAATATAATTTCCATAATCCCTTTCAAGATGATGCAGCTTGCTTCTGTTTAATAGTGATTGTGCAGAAACTCTAGATTACCCAGCTGGGTTATATCAGATAACACTAAGAAATAGCAAGAAAGCCCTTTGTTTGACTTTCTTAATCAGGAAGGGGAGGAAAAAGAGTCAACAAATTAGTCATTTACTAATTCTGTTTCCCAGCACTCCCTTGGTGGGAATTGGCAACCCCCTCCTCTCAAGGAGCCTGGAGAAAACAAAAAGCCTTGCAGATCAAGAACAACAACAGATCCAGACTGTTTGAAATAGACTTCTTGTTAGGTGTATATAATCAATTGTTTAAATCTTTGTGGAGTTTCTTGCTAGGTAGAAATCAGCTGGTACTGTCAGGAGAACATGTCTTGCAATGAGCAATCCAAAACCTAGGATGCTGGGATGTTTTCACAATGTAACTTTTCTTCTAAGCTTTGTGCTCTCTCAATATGCTTTGATAGGTCGTTGTGCACAGCTGGAGTTCTTTGGAGCCAGTATGCACCCTTGCCAAAGAAGGTGTGACTGTCAAAGCACAAAGTGCTGTCCCCATCTACAAGGAGTCCATAGATGACTTGCTGGAAAGATGCAGAAATTGTACCAGGAAAAGCTGCGTTATTACTTTCTGTCTTGTGGGAGAAGGTGGGCTCCAGAGTCCTACGAACCATCACTTCCTTTCATCGCTAAAGGATGCTGTAGGATTAGAAAAGAGCCATTTTAGTGTAAGCATCAGTCATGCTAAATTACTGTATTTGGTCTTGCTAATCTTACTGTTTTGAGTTATTTGCCTGCTATTGCAGTGTCTGATTCCACATAATGTTCTTTCTCTGTGGGTGTTGCAATTCTAGCTTCCCTGCAGAGTTCAAAATCAGACTTTTTTTTTTTTTTTCTGCGTCATTATATCTGTATCTAAATAATACTGGTGGGGTTTTATTGGTGGGATTTCTTTTGTGTTTTGTTTTAAATAATGAAGTTTCCGTTTCATTTGTTTTGACTGTCTTTCACCTGACTGCTGCAGCATTGCTCCTTTCATTCTTTTTGTCCCTAGATAGCGAATAGCATCATGGCAAGTGTTTTGGCTTGCAGACAGTACTGTATGTCAGTACTGGGTGATGCTAGTTCAGCTGAGTGAGGAGTGCATTATTGTCAGCAGTATTTCCTCTTGAAGTGCTCAAACTCTCAGATCAGTGTATCATTGCTAACATGCAATACTGCATGCTCCTTTCCTCCTCCTGCAAATCCCTGCCCTCCAGCTAAGGGTTCTGATTTGCATAATAGTGATTATTTCTTAATAACTGGCAAGTGTGTCAGTCTTCTAAACAGGCACAAAAAGCATCAGTTTTTTATAACACTCTGGGGAAGGTTGAACTCGGCTAGCAGCCAGATGCCACGTGGCCAGCCATTGACCTCTCCCTCCCCCCTCTGGTAAGATAGGGGAGGGACAAAAAGAAGATAATTCATAGGTTGAATAAAAAGAAAGAATTTACTAAATATAACAAGAGAACAAGAGAAACAATAATGAGTTCAAAAAGAAAACGGGTAAAATGCAACAGTGGCTTACTGAATGCAGCGACTGCCCCCCCCCCCCCCCCCAGCAATAATTAACGACCGAGGAGCAGACGGCACGTGTGTGATCGAGCAAGCCTGAGCAAGAGCCACACCCTGACCTGGGCATGACATCACATGGTATGAAATACTCCAATGAAAATTAACTCCATCCTGGTTGAAACCAGGACAGTCTCCACCCCTTATTCCATACCATTGACGTTATGATCAGGTTTCCAAATACATCTTAAGGAATCACCACCCCTTCTTTTTTTTTTTTTTTTCAGGTCTCACAGATATCATTCCCTTAGTCTATGGTCCATCCTTCCACAATGTTTGCTGAGTTCATTTGGTCCATGACTTTGGGTTCCATCTGTTATGACAGTCTATAAGGCTGAGGAATGAGGCAGAGTTGGCTCAGTTGGCAGAGCAGGAGGCCTTGGATGTGGCATGGGCACTAAATGCAATAACAGGGTTATTTGACAGTCCAGTTCATTGGCTATTCTCACCTAAAATCAAATCTCCCTGAGGCACGCATCGGACCTTTCTGTCCTTCTGCATCACCCACCAAGTGCACCCAGGTCACACATGGGTTTAACTTTACCCAGTGCAGGAGTAACCCAGATGGCCTTCCCTAACATATTCTGAATGCGCACTACGGGGGCTCTATCCCCATCCATGGTATGTAGGAAGTTTGATTGAGTAGGGCCCATGTGCTTGACAGATCCTCTGGTATTGACTAACCAGGTGGCTTTTGCTAAATGCACATCCCAGTGTGTGAAAGTTCCACCACCCACTGCTCTCAGTAACCCATTGTATTGCTCAATTTCCCCAGAGGCAGGTGCATGTTAGGGAATGTGATATATCCACTCAATGCCATGTTCTTTGGCCCAGGTGTCTATGAGGTTGTTTCAGAAATGTGTCCCATTATCTGACACAGTTCTTTCTGGCATGCCATGCCACCATAAGACTTTCTCTTCAAAGCCTAAATTGGTGTTCTGGGCAGTGGCATGGGACACAGCATGAGTTTCCAGCCAACCAGTGACTGCTTCTACCATTGCAAGCACATAGTGTTTGCCTTGCCGAGTTTGTTGGGGGCGTGATATAATCAATCTGCCAGGCCTCCCCATATTTATACTTTGACCATTGTCCTCCATACCAAATGGGTTTTAACAGTTTGGCTTGCTTGACCGTAGCATGTCTTACATTAATGGATTACCTGTGCAATAATATCCATGGTTAAGTCCACCCCTCAGTTGCGAGCCCATCTATATGTTGCATCTCTTCCCTGATGGCCTGAGGAGCCATGGTCCCAGCGAGCCAGAAATTGTTCACCCTTACGTTGCCAGTCCAGATCTACTTGAGACACCTTAATCTTGGTATCCTGATCCTCCTGTTAGTTGTTCTGATGTTCTTCAGTGGCCCAGCTCTTGGGTACATGAGCGTCTACATGGCGTACTTTCACAACCAGATTCTCTACTCGAGCAGCAATATCTTGCCGTAATTCAGCAACCCAGATGGGTTTGCGTCTCTGCTGCCAGTTGCTCCGTTTGCACTGCTGTAACCACCCCCACAGCGTGTTTGCCACCATCCAGTGAGTCAGTATAGTGGTAGAGCACTGGCCACTTTTCTTGCTCAGCGATATCCAAGGCAAACTGGATGGCTTTCACCTCTGGGAACTGACTTGATTTACCATCTTCTTCAGCAGCTTCAGAAATCCATTATGTGGGGCTCCATACAGTTGCTTTACACCTTCGATGTCTTCACATAATGTGACAGGACCCGTCAGTAAACAGGGCATATCACTTCTCATTATCTGGTAGCTCAGTATATGGTGGGGCTTCTTCATCACATGCTACCTCTTCCTCTGGTGCCATGCCAAAAATCTTTGCTTTCTGGCCAATTTGTGATCACTTCCAATGTTCCCGGGCGGCTGGGGCTCCCTGTTCGAGCCCGTTGTGTGATTAATGTGACCCATTTACTCCACATGGCATCAGTTGCATGGTGTGTAGAGGGGACACTCCCTTTGAACATCCAGCCCAGCAGTGGCAGTCAGGGAGCCAGGAGGAGCTGTGCTTCAGTCCCCATCACCTCTGAAGGAGCTTGGACCCCTTCATATGCTGCCAGTATCTCCTTTTCAGTTGGAGTGTAGCAGTCTTCTGATCCTCTGTATCCCTGGCTCCAAAACCCCAGAGGTTGACCCCAAGTCTCCCCTGGTGCTCTCTGCCAGACACTCCAGGTAGGGCCATTCTTCCCGGCTGCAGTGTAGAGCACATTTTTAACATCTTGCCCTGTCTGAACTGGCCCAAGGGCTACTGCATGAACTATTTCCTGCTTAATTTGTTCAAAAGCTTGTTGCTGCTCTGGGCCTCATACAAAATCATTCTTTTTCCGAGTCACTTGATAGAGAGGGCTTACAATCTGACTGTAATTTGGAATGTGCGGTCTCCAGAAACTCACAACACCCAAGAAAGCTTGCCTTTCCTTTCTGTTAGCTGGTGGGGACATAGCTGTTATTTTATTAATTACCCCCATTGGAATCTGACAACGTCCATCTTGCCATTTTACTCCTAAAAACTGGATCTCTTGTGCAGGTCCCTTGACTTTACTACGCTTTATGGCAAAACTGGCTCTCAGAAGGATTTGGATTATTTTCTCCCCTTTCTCAAAAACTACTTCTGCTGTATTACCCCATATAATGATGTCATCAATGTACTGTAAATGTTCTGGGGCTTCATTTTGTTCCAGTGCAGCATGGATCAATCCATGGCAAATGGTGGGGCTGTGTTTCCACCCCTGGGGCAGCTGATTCCAGGTGTACTGGACACCCCTCCAGGTAAAAGCAAACTGTGGCCTGCATTCTGCTGCCAGAGGGATGGAGAAAAATGCGTTGGCAATATCAGTCGTGGCGTACCACTTGGTTGCCTTTGACTGTAGTTCATCTTGCAGTTCCAACATGTCTGGAATAGCAGCACTCAGTGGTGGTGTGACTTCATTCAGGCCACAATAGCCCACTGTCAATCTCCACTCTCCATTAGACTTTCACGCTGGCCGTATGGGGCTGTTAAAAGGGGAGCGTGTCTTGCTGATGACTCCTTGGTTCTGTAGCGGATGAATCAGTTTACGGATAGGGATTACAAAATCTCGGTTGGTGCAGTATTGCCGTCGGTGCACGGTTGTAGTGGCAGTTGGCACCCATTGTTCTTCAACCCTCAGAAATCCCACAACAGAAGGATCCTCTGATAGACCAGGCAACACAGACAACTATTTAATTCCTTCCATTTCCAAGGCAGCTATACCAAGACCCCACCAATACCCTTTTGGGTCCTTAAAATACCCTGTTCTGAGATAATCTATGCCAAGAATGCATGGAGCATCTGGGCCAGTCACAATGGAGTGTTTTTCTCACTCTTTTTCACTTAGGCTCACCTCGGCCTCCAATACAGTCAGCTGTTGAGACCCCCCTGTCACTCCTGAAGTACAAACTGCTCCTTTAAAATTTGATGGCATTAGTGTGCGTTGCGCACCAGTGTCCACTAGAGCCTTATACTGCTGGGGGTCAGGTGTGCCCGGCCACACAGTCCAGTAAACTCTGTTGTCCCTGTCCTCTGCCTGGCTGGAGGCAGGGCCCTTCTAATGTTGGTCATAATACTTGCTAACGACAAGTGGGTTAGTGTGGTGTGCAAGGGGTTTCAGCCTCATCTTGATTACTGGAAACTGGAGCAGCATTTCTCCTGAAAGGATGACATTCTGTACTTGTTCTTCCTTCCAGCTCACATACCCACTTTTCTAGGAGGTAGGTAGGTTTTCCATCCCATTTCTTCATGTCTTCTCCACAGCTTCCCCCGTGGTGTGTACCAGTTCTCTCAAGTAGAGAAACGATTGCTCCTAATAGCTAAGATTCTGGTCTGTGCAGGTGGGGAGTAGGACATGTTCTCCCTAAGTTGCTGGACATCTTGAGATAATTGTTTCACAGCCACGATGATGGGGGGAGAGACACTTTCTTCATATTGTCATGGTCAGCAAACCAGTTCATCCACTGTTGGTCCCTCTTCATCTCTCCAGTCCATTAGTGCTAATGCACTGCCATATGATGAGGGAGTGCTCTGTGCAAAAGTCCTCCACATGGGCTGGGTGCATCGGACTTCATCTGGGTCTGTGTGTAGCTGCGCATTATCTGGGTCACAGTAAACTACCTCCCACACAGCTAGCTCCCTCAAGTATTGAATGCCTCTTTCCATAGTGGTCCACTTACTTGGTCGACATGTCAGGTTGTCCTTGAAGGGATACCTCTCCCTCACACTTGACAGAAGTCGCTTCCAGTGACTGAGATTTTGTGTCTCCTTTCCAATAGCTTTGTCAATGCCCCCTTCCCTAGACAGGGATCCCAGATGCCTTGCCTCCCTGCCCTCTAGTTCCATGCCACTGGCCCTGATATCCCAGCACTGCAGCAACCAGGTAACAAGTTGCTCAGCTGGCTGGTGGCTGTAATCTTTTCTTATGTCTTGCAACTCACTCAAGGACAAGGATTGGGTGACTATCACTGGTTCTGCCTCCTTCTGTTCTTGCGATGGGTCTGGTTCATCATTACCCTGTACACTGTGAGAGGATTTTCTTGTGTATTTCTTCTTCTGGATGGGAGCAACTGACACTGCCGTGGGTTGGTTCTCTGGTTCAGCTGCAGTGCCTGTCCTCGGGCTTGTAGGGGCTGCAGTCTCTGTTATTTGGTTAATCTTAAATAGTAGCTTAACCATAAACAAAACCTGAACCACATTCAGGAACACACTAGCTCCTAACAGCACGGTAACCATGTATAGATCAACATTCCACAGATATCTGAACCCCCCAAATTTCTCAAACACAGCTGTAAATAGCCCCAGAACTGATGACAGCACGCTATCATAGATTGGTATCACATAGTTAACCCCAGTCTGAGGGAAGGTGAGCAACAGCATGGGAAACAGGTATTGTATATGAGGTGATAAGATCTTAAGGAGCCAAACAATCTACATTTTACCCATTTTTGGGTTTTGTTGGGTTTTTTTTTTGTTATCTCAGACAAAAAGAAAAGCCCCAAGTTGGGTGCCAAAAACTGTGGAGGTTTGAACTCAGCTGGCAGCCAGACCTCCCCCTCCCCTCTCTGGTAAGATAGGGGAGGGACAAAAGAAGAGAATTCATGGGTTGAATAAAAGAAAGAATTTACTAAATATAACAAGAGAACAAGAGTAACAATAGAGCTCAAAAAGAAAAGGTGTAAAATGCAACAGTGGCTTAACTACCAATGAGCCCAGGTGCAGGGAGTCTTAGGGAGAGCCACACCCTGACCTGGGCATGACATCACATGGTATGAAATACTCCAATGAAAATTAACTCCATCTTGGTCAAAAGCAGGACACACTCTAATTTAGTCCATTTGCTGCTTTACCCTAGATTTCTTCCACTCCTAGCAAGCAAGCTCTCTATATAGAGAGCAAGCATGGTGTCTGTGTGTGTGTGTGTACACACGCATTTTGTTAAGCCTCACTTCTTAGCAGGTAAATCTTAATGCAAAATTCTTAATCAGCAGATTGGCAGGATGGGGGACCTGTGTGTTCTCACATTTGGCTTCCAAACTGCAGCTTTGCTCTTTCAAGCTAAACTAAACAAGGGGAAGTAGAGATCTTTAATCTTTTTTAATCTGGACCAGCATAATTGCTTTACAAATAGAAAATGGGCCAGATTTTCCCTTCTTATCTCTTTCACGGCATCATGGTCTGCCTCCTGAGTATATAAAGGAAAGAAATCAGCCTGTTTTTATTTTTTTCAGCTGATGGCACAATCTGGAGTCTGAGTCATGCTGGTTTTTTTTGTGGATGACATCATCAATAAGAAAAGCTCTGCAACTGGAGCCTCGTTGGGAAATTTCACTCCTTTTTCCCATGGCTGTGGTGTCTCTGCAGTGCTAACTAATAAGAATAGCTAGCAAGCATAAGTGCAACGTGGTTATTTTAAGAAAGTATGCAGCTGTGATTTAAGAAATTATTCTGTTTTGTGAGAAGCTGGTGCTTCTATACATAGTTACTAATAAGCTAATTTAGACTTTCAAATACAAATGCATAGCACTACTCCAAGTGCTACTCTTCATAGCATTGCTTTTAAAAAACATGAAGACTTTAGTGTTTCTTCAGAAAACACAACAAAGGATTTGTGCTTTTTCTTAAAAATGAATAGCATCTTTCTTGTAAGTGGGGACATGTTTACTGCACTTAACATAATTTGTCTGCTTTTTATACATAGTTAATTGGTATTTGAAAATGATGTAGCATATTTCATGATGGTGGATGGGGAGTGCTGCATGAAAATGCATCCTGGTTGTGCTTTTAAGCCCCTCTGAGATTAACTACTGATAGAACTTAATATAAAACATTATACCTTGTCCTAATACTTCACAACATAGCTGTCTTCTAAATGTAGTGTAAGGACTTCAGTGCCATGTTCCACTGAGATGAGATGACCTCCTGTGTTACTGTGATTTTTACCATCTTTGCTTCTGTGTATTTCTATTACTGATTTAATTGGAAAGGCTAGCTACATTAGTAGCTGTGAATTTATAGGTTGAGTGAAGTATGTTGGTGAAAGGACAAATCTCTTTCACTGAAGTAAGTATAGGATATCACTACTAGGTACAAGTCAGATTACCATTTATTCGCTTATTTTCAGAAGAAGATGGTAAGAGTGATAACACTTCATGGCATTTTCCCACAATCTGTAGTATTCTGTAGGAGAGCTGTTTGGAGTTTTTGCATGATTCTTACAAATGAATCCTGCTGGTTTGACCTTTTGTTCCAGAAGATGTTTCCAGAAGAGAATAGTAATTATGATCAAAAGTGGTTGTTCAGTCTCTTTTACTGACATTAAGGTCCTTCCCAGTTTGTGTGTAAGTGGGTTCTTCTTTAAAAGGTATATAATTTTATTTATTTATTTATTTATTTATTTCTCTTCCAGGCGTCTGTATCCCAACAAGATGACATTTATATATTTGTTCTTCACACCACTGCAATTGCTCCTTTTGTTTCTCTGGATGTAGGGAGTATAAAAGGCAGATTTAGTGATAATGGTTTCCTCATGACTGAACAGAAGAAAGTGGTTGTGTTTTATCCTTGGGAACCTACCTGTGTTGAAGAACTTGAAAAGTCACTAACCTTGACCTCTCTGGTGGACGTTGTCTGAGGATACTTCATTTCCTTCTAGATAAGGAGCGAAACAGGAGGAGGAAAAAAAATGAGAAGAATTTGACTAAAGTTAAAGTGATGTACAAATTGAGCTGCCTATCTATTCCTGTCATGTGTGCATTTAAACTGCTGGTTCAATGTAAAGATACTAACAGCAAAGCTTGCATATAATTTATGTGGTGTATTGAAAGTAAGACTTTCTCAGATAACAGGAAAAATATATCCCATGTGTAAAATGGGTGAGTCAGTGCAAGAGAGCTAGTCCGAGTTCTTCAGTTCACATGAGATTGGAGTTGTGAATTCATCCTAACTCTGAGGGAGCACAAACATGCACCTCTGGACTATGGTTGTAAAAATCCATATTTTTTCCAGTTTCACTCTGCAGTAAGTGGAAATTTATCTTAGGATAACAGGAAGGTATTCTGGGGGCAAGGGAAAGGGCAGGGAATGAAGCTGTGACCACCTCCAAAGGTATGCCCTCACTTGGAGTGATTTGATCTTACCTGCACCCAAACAGGGAGAGCACTAGTCCTACCCTTTCAGACAGATGGCTGTCACTCCATCAGGTGTCCTGCCTGCCTCCTACAAAGTAGCCTTCCAAATAGACATGCAACCTGGGCTGTCTACTCAGACATCAGGCAGATCTGTTCCCCCTTCTGAAAGGGGAATTGAGTATGAGAATTGTTTTCTTCTCTCTTTTCATGCAACATGAGCAGTAATAACCTTGAGAGCTCTGCTTCTAGCTTTGACTGTCCCCAGAGAGCTGCAGGTGCAGCCACAAACCATTTGCTGCTGCATGGAATCCTACATAATGTGGCACAGTAAGAGATATTCCTGGCTGTGGGAGAAGGAATGGGAAGAAGAGTTGACCAAAGGTGCAAAGAGAAAAGGAGTCAGTACAGAGAAGAAATGGTCATGTGAGAGGACCACAGAGTTACAAGTGACTGCTTTTTCCTTAGTAGATTGTGTTGGGTGGGTGTGTAGCAGGGGAGGGAGCTAAAGCAGTGGCCCTTGTGAGAAGCATCTTGAAGCTCCCCTAGCTCCAAGTCAGACCCATCTCTGGCCAAGGCCAAGCCAATTAGTGACAGTGGCTGCACCTCTGTAATGACATATTTAAGAAGGGGAACCTGGGAGGAGAAGGAGTGTGAGGGAAATAGCTATGCAAATAACCAAGGTCACTTGGAGGAGGAGGGGGAGGGGAGATGTGCCAGAGCAGAGACCCCCCTGCAGCCCATGGTGAGACAGCAGGGCCGCCCCCATGTGCCACCCGTGGAGGCCGCCAGTAGAGCAGATGTCAACCTGCAGCCCATGGAGGACCCCACACCAGAGCAGATGGCTGTGCCTGAAGAAGCCTGGGATTCTGTGGGAAGCCCACAGTAGAACAGTCTGTTTCTGGGAGGACTGCTGTCCACAGCAGGGACCCACGCTGAAGCAGTTCATGAAGAGCTGCAGCCCTGTGGGAAGGACTCACATTGGAGAAGTTTGTGGAGGACTGTCTCCCATGGGAGGGACCCCACGCTGGAGCAGGGGAAGAGTGTGAGGAGTTCTCCCCCTGAGGAGGAAGGAGTGGCAGAAACACAGGTGATGACTGACTGCAAGCCCCATCCCTGTCCCCCTGCACTGCTGGGGTGGAGGAGCTAGAGAAACTGGGAGCAAAGCTGAGCTTGGGAAAAAAGGAAGGGTGGGGGGAAGGTGTTTTTAAGATGTGGCTGTATTTCTCACTCTTCTACTCTATTTGATTGGTAAATTAAGTGTTGGTGCTGTTCAGACTAAATTGATGTTATTTTTTTCTTTCCCAATGGAGTCTGTCTTTTGCCTGTGACCATAGTGGGTGAGTCATCCCCCTCATCCTTATCTTGATTCCTGAGCCTTTTGTTTTATTTTCTCCTTCCCATCCCTGAGGGGGAGGGACTGAGTGAGTGTCTGCATGGTGCTCAGTTGTCCTCTGGGCTTGAACCACAACATAGATGCATAGTGCAGGGGCTGCTCTTCTCACTCAGACATTGTTGCACAGATGTTCTGTTACTTCCCAGCATCCCTCATGAGTGACCCTGTGTCTCACACCACTCCTCCTCTCTTTCCAGCAAAGGAAAACCTCAACTTCTTAATTTTGATTCTTTGTGTGTGGATCCCCCATAGAAGACACTGTTGACTCATGATTAGATCTGGTGTCACACTGAGCTCCTTAGTCTATGGAAAGTAATGGTTCTTCACCTTCTGTCTGACTTAAGTTTTGAAAATGTTTCAGTTTCCCATAGAAATGTCTCCCTTTGGCATTTGATACAAAGAAAATAAGCTTGCTTCAGGCTTGCTTCAGCATGGAGGGCTGCTGTAGCCCGTGGAGCTGAAAGCCTGAGGGTTTGGCTGTCAGGAAATCCAGGCCACCAAGCTGTGCTGTGGGCAGATTGCTAAACATTTGGCTTGTCTGTCAGATGTGGTTTGAAATGCAGCTGGGGTCTTGCTGGGGTTCCACAGGCATCCTCTCACAGTTTTCTTGCAAAACACCTAGCAGAATCGGCACTTTACAATAGAAGGTGTTTGAACAAGCTCTGCTGGTAATGTCCATCTTCATCATAGAAGCGCCACGTGGGTGATGGTTGGTATGTAGGGAGAGTGCCTGCGTGTTCCATTGGTCAGTTAGAGAACTTGGAACTGGGGGTTGTTTTCTTGCAGTGGTCACAACTGTAATGGGCAAAGAAATGACCATATTAACAGATGCTTGGCAATCTCTGGTGCTTTTTGAATTGGGCATTAACCAAGACTGGCATCCTTCTGAGCAAGAGGAAAAAGATGAAAGGGAAATGATAAATGGAAGCTGCTTAGAAATGCTTTATTATGTCACCAAAACAACTAACTGTAGTTGCATAGGAAGGCTTTTCTGATTCAAAACTTGCCCTAGCTGAAAGAAAACTGAAAGCAATCAAAATATATATGTGTATGTGCCATTGTTCATAGGTTATATAAAACAGGGGAAATGATAGTCATGAATAAAACCTAACAGTTAAAAAATGCAGACATTGATAAAGGAATTAAAAAGTTATCCAAGAGGCATCCTGGGCCAACAATACAAGAAAAATCTTCTAGTTTTTTCAGTGTCCTGGAATCAAAGCAGCAATAGAGTCAATATAAGGTAAGGATGAAAAAATGTGGAGAAAATATGGAATAAATATGATTAATAAATAGTTGCATTGTATTAGGAAAAGGGCAGGTTGGTTGATGTCTTTCTCTTACACTAGAAATGTCTCTTCCAGCAACATGTAGGCCAATTTTCACAATTGCACTTAATAGTGTTAAATAAATAAAACTTCAGCAGAATCACTTGTTTCAAAGACAATGAAGAGGACCATCTGGAGGTTGATGATGTTTGTTCTTAGTGCATCTCAGAACATGAGTGAAGTTTCAGAGGTGTAGAAAAGAGCTTTTGGACTGCTAGAAGTCATAAACTATAAATTTGGACAACAGTGACCTTGTTTAGCCTGTGATGAATTTTAGGCAAAATCATGAAAGAAATTATGTGGTACATGATCAATCATTGATGAAGTGGCTGTGCAGCTAATGCCTGTCAGCACTGTTATGTAGAAGAACATTCTTTTATAAAATGGTTGTTGGTGGGTTTTTTTGCTGTTACTCTCTGCAGTTACCAGACTGGCATATAAAGGTTCGGACAATTTCTAAATTATTGTTATTTTTGAAGGTCAGAAGCTCCCTAAAGGGTGAGTCCATTCTTTCTCACTGGAAAGCTTTAATTCAGCACTAGGTGCTGTTATGAAAGATTAGCAATTGCTTAAGCCAAATGATTGAGCTCAAAACAGAATTTAATGGGGGAGGTTCACTTCCATTTTTGTCTTAATATCCTTAATATGTTCTTTTGGTTTCCTGCTGTTGTAGTAGGTATGTATTTATAGATGCTATTTTCTTCTCTCCCCTGTGCAGCAGTGGCTCTAACATGTCCCTTGGTTAACCATTTCCCCTTGGTAGTTTTGCCGTTGCATACTGTGCTACACTTGGTTACATTGTTCTGCCTTTGTCTCAGATCAGGGCAAAGATGGAAACACAGCAGTGAAGAGATCTTGGAGTTCCATCACTCCTACATGTAGCCATCTGAGTGTTGCTGCAGCTACTGGGCAGCACCTGTATTGCCAGTTGTATCTGACGGGCTGGGGGTCAGCAGCAGGAGCATTAGGAAGAGCATTTGGTGAGTGTCATGGTGCTTGTCCTCAGTGTCATTAAATTGTTAGTGGCAACAGTAGAGGGGAATGGCTTCATCAGTATTCTTTCATGGTGAAGCCCTGCAGTGTTTTGTTTGAGGGATCACTGGGTTTGCTTCTGTGAAATGGCCTTTTGTTTGCTTCTGGGCTGTTCGCCACAGATGGCAAAAGCAGCAGTCGAGTTCCCCTCAGCAGGAGCCATGACAGATGCCCTTCAGAACAGAACTTGAGAGCAGGTTCTGGAAGAAAGCTGTGTGACATTGGCTAATTTGTTGTCCTAAAACTGGTCTCTGGCAGAGATTTGGCTCTGAACCCGTTCAGGACCTGCAGAGAGCATTTTGAGCTTTAGAGGGCACCTCTTTGTTGGTACTTTCTGCCACACCAGGAAGACTTACTTTGCTCCAGTTTAGCACTTACTTGGAAGCTTTTCCAAGTTCTTCTACATCTTTTCCAGGAAAGAAAGATATGAATGAATCTAAAGTTCCTCTCTAAGTAAGTGTTCATAGCTCTTTGTCAGTCTGTCAGTCTTTGCTGTTACCTGCTGTTATCATACCTTGCCCCCCCCCCCCCCCCCAGTTCTGCCTTGGAGGCATGTCTGTCTTCAGTACTTTTGCTTCTATGAGTCGCCTTCTGTTTTTGGAGGTATGTAGCAGAGACTGCTTCAGTGACTTGTAGCAGTGTCAGGTGCAGAGGAACAGGGCAGTGAGTTTCTTATTCTCAGTAAAGGACAGTTTGGTTTTGTAGCTTACAAGCCAGCCTTTACGTTGTCAGAATCGCAGTTTTCTTTCCTACCCTCTGAGGGGCAAGTTGAATCATCCAGGAACTTGTGGTTTGAATGTTTAAGGACATGTTCCAGTCAAAGAATCGGGTTTGCATAACTCTGTTTTCCAGTCAGATGTTACAAGATAGCAAAATGAAAGCCCCAATTAATTTTAATCAGAGTGGAAAAACAAAACTTAAGTGAAAAATACAGAACCTTAAAATTACTTGGTTTTGTCCCTGCCAATATTGAGGAAAGGCCATGTTACTGTAGGAAGTGGAGTCAGTTAGTAAAGACCTGTAAATGTCAGTTTTGATTATTAGTGTGCATTATAGCCAAAATAAATGTGTCTTTGGTCTAGGCCACTACAGCAAAGGAAACATGCTGAGCAGGAAGGGAGACAACACCCTGGGGACTAGTCAGGAGGAAGGTGGTGGTCTGCGTTTGGAAGTTGATCTTGAGATTTCTTCATGGGTTCTCTGAGAATAAAGTGGTTCAATATTGCTCTTTCTTTGCATAATTTTTTTACTCCATGGCTGGCTGGGGACCTGGTTGACTCTGTTGAGGGGAATGGCTGTGGTTGAAGGGACTTTACCCTTGCGTATTAGAATCACTGGCCTGTCTGTGGATTGAGATGGGTTCTATGGCCCAGTGAGGAGTTGAGAAATTTAGAACAGGAGCTCTAAGTAAGAATGAGAGCTGTCTGTTGAGCTGGTGGCCTGGTGGGGAAGCATGCAATTGTCACATGCAGGAGCTGAAACTTTTGATCGTTTATTACAGTGGTGAAAACTCAAAACATTAAATGCTGGCCTGTGATATCTCTTTGTGAACATTGTCATTGCCAGGCTTTTCCAGCCTTGCAGCCTCTCTCTCTTCTCTTATTGTAGCAGTCCTCCTTTGCCTGTTGTAAATAAGCTAGACAGTAATACTCTGGCATGCTGGCCCTGTGATTCTGTCTTTCCAGCTAGCGTATGATGTACCAGGATTTAAGCATTCGGCACTGCAGGCTTCAGCTCATTTCCCTAGCTGTAAAGGAGTGATGTTGTGAGCCAGCCCTCAGGTGGTTTCCTGTGAAAGAAAGAGTGGGAAGCTTCATCTCTTCTGAAGAGTTGTTCCATGGTACTGGTAAGATGGTAGGATCTTGTAGTTGGGCTGTCCAGCCTGATCATTGGTGAGGAGCTGAGGATAGCAGAGGAGCTACCGTGATGAAGTATGCCCACTCTTTAGGACAGTGACATGGTTTGTGTATATAGCCATTCACTACCCATCTGGAAGTGTTCTCACTGCAGCTTTTGGTTTGTACTGTAGCCCAATCACAGAATCATCTAGGTTGGAAAGGACCCTGGAGATCATCTAGTCCAACCGTTAACCCAGCACTGACAGTTCCCAACTACACCATATCCCTCAGCGCTGTGTCAACCGGACTCTTAAACACCTCCAGAGATGGGGACTCCACCACCTCCCTGGGCAGCCCATTCCAACGCCCAACAACCCGTTATGGAAAGAAATGCTTCTTAATATCCAGTCTAAACCTTCCCTGGTGCAACTTGAGGCCATTTCCTCTTGTCCTGTTGCTTGTTACTTGGTTAAAGAGACTCATCCCCAGCTCTCTGCACCCTCCTTTCAGGGAGCTGTAGAGGGCGATGAGGTCTCCCCTCAGCCTCCTCTTCTCCAGACTAAACACCCCCAGTTCCCCCAGCCGCTCCTCGTACGACCTGTGCTCCAGACCCTGCACCAGCTTCGTTGCCCTTCTCTGGACACGCTCGAGTCATTCAATGTCCTTTTTGTAGTGAGGGGCCCAAAACTGAACACAGGAATCGAGGGGCGGCCTCCCCAGTGCTGAGTACAGGGGTAAGATCCCTTCCCTGTCCCTGCTGGCCACGCTATTGCTGACGCAAGCCAGGATGCCATTGGCCTTCTTGGCCACCTGGGCACACTGCTGGCTCCTGTTCAGCCGTCTGTCAATCAGCACCCCCAGGTCCCTCTCTGACTGGCAGCTCTCCAGCCCCTCCTCCCCAAGCCTGTAGCGCTGCTGGGGGTTGTTGTGGCCCAAGGGCAGCCCCCGGCATTTGGCCTTATTGAAACTCCTCCAGTTGGCCTCAGCCCATGGCTCCAGCCTGTCCAGGTCTCTCTGCAGAGCCTCCCTACCCTCGAGCAGATCAACACTCCCACACAACTTGGTGTCATCTGCAAACTGACTAAGGGTGCACTCGATCCCCTCGTCTGGATCATCAATAAAGATGTTAAACAGGAGTGACCCCAAAACCGAGCCCTGGGGGACACCACTCGTGACCGGCTGCCAGCTGGATTTAACTCCGTTCACCACAACTCACTGGGCCCGGCCATCCAGACAGTATTTTACCCAGCGAAGTGTGCGATTGTACAAGCCTCGAGCAGCCAGTTTCGCCAGGAGAATGCTGTGGGAAATGGTGTTAAAAGCCTTGCTAAAGTCAAGGTAAATTACATCCACAGCATTTCCCCCATCAAATAAGCAGGTCGCCCTGTTGTAGAAGTTGATCAGGCTTGTCAAGCAGGACCTGCCTTTCATAAACCCATGCTGACTGGGCCTGAGCATCTGGTTGTCCCGCATGTGTTGTGTGATGGCACTCAGGATGAGCTGCTCCATCAGCTCCCCGGGCATCGAAGTCACACTGACAGGCCTGTAATTTCCCGGATCATCCTTCCGACCCTTCTTATATATGGGCGTCACACTGGCCAATTGCCAGTCTGTCGGGACCACCCCAGTCAGCCAGGACTGCTGGTAAATGATGGAAAGCGGCCTGGCGAGCACCCCAGCCAGCTCCTTCAGCACCCTCGGGTGTATCCCGTCCGGTCCCATAGACTTGTGTGTGTCTGTGTGATGCAGCAGGTCACTGACTGTCTGTCTCCTGGATTGTGTGTGTGGGGTGTCGTTCTGCCAGTCTCTGTCTTCTGGCTGAGGAGGCTGGATTCCCTCAGTACAACTAGTCTTGTCATTAGAGACTGAGGCAAAGAAGGCATTAAGCACCTCAGCCTTTCCTCATCACTTGTTACCGTGTTTCCTCCTGTGTCTAGCAGGGGATGGAGACTCTCCCTGGACTTTCCTTTGCTACTGA
Organism: Athene noctua; assembly: GCF_965140245.1. Classification (NCBI taxonomy): domain Eukaryota; kingdom Metazoa; phylum Chordata; class Aves; order Strigiformes; family Strigidae; genus Athene; species Athene noctua. Next base: position 59,731,149 of record NC_134040.1, read on the forward strand.
CATAGTTACAGAAACATTTCTTGTTCTCCTTGATTGCTGAAGCCACATTTATTTCCAGTTGGGCTTTAGCCCTCCTGATTTCCACCCTGCATAGCCTCACAGCCTCTTTGTAATCACTGTGAGTCGCTAGCCCCTTCTTCCAAAGGCTGTAAACTCTCCTTTTCTCCCTGAGTTGCAGCCAAAGCTCCCTGTTCAGCCAGGGTGGTCTTCTCTGGCATTGGCTTCTCTTAGAACACTGGGGGACCGCCTGCTCCTGAGCAATTAACCTTCCTTCTTAAAGAGCACCCAGCCTTCCTGGGCCCCTATACCCGTCAGGATCGTCTCCCAGGGGATCCTTTCAAGCAGGTGCCTAAACAAGACAAAGTCAGCCCTTTGGAAGTCCAGGATGTCAGTCCTGCTTAGCCCTCTCCTGGCCTCTCTAAGAACAGAGAACACTATTATTTCGTGATCTCTGTGCCCTTGTCATCCTCCAACCACCACATCATCCACCAGTCCTCCTCTGTTCACAAAGAGGAGATCCAGCAGGGCACCTTCTCTGGTCGGTTCTCTCACCAGCTGTGTCAGGAAGTTGTCTGCCACACATTCCGGGAATCTCCAGGACTGGTCCCGCTCTGCTGTGTTGTATTTCCAGCAGATGTCTGGGAAGTTAAAGTCCCCCACAAGAACGAGGGCAAGCGATTATGAGATTTCTCCTAAATGCCTGTAGAATATTTCACCCACCTCTCTGTCCTGGGTGGGTGGCCTGTAGTGGACTCCTACTACAACAGCTGCCCTGTTGGCCTTCCCCCTGATTCTAACACAGACACTCCACCCTGTCTTCACTACACTTGTACTCGAAGCAATCATAACAGTCCCTCACATACAGCACCACCCCACCGCCTCTCCTTCCTTGTCTGTCCCTCCTAAAGAGCTTGTAGCCATCAACTGGCGCACTCCAGTCCTGGCAGACATCCCACCGTGTTTCTGTAATAGCCACGACATCATAATTTTCCTGTTTCATCACGGCTACAAGCTCCTCCTGTTTGTTACCCATGCTGTGTGCATTGGTATACATGCACTTCAGATGGGCCGATGTTTTGCCCCTTCCCCCTTCAAATCTAGTTTAAAGCTCTGTCAATGAGCCCAGCTAACTCCTGCCCCAAGATCCTCTTCCCCCTCCGGGACAAGTGCATCCCTTCTAATGCCAAAAGTGCCCTGTATACCGACCCATGACTGAAAAATCCAAAACCCTGACGGTAACACCAGCCTTGGAGCCACCAGTTCATCTGCTGAGTTCTCTGGTATTCTTCTTCATCCATCCCCGCAACTGAAGGGATGGAGGAGAACACAATTTGTGCCCCCGACCCCTTAATCAGTTTCCCCAAGGACCTGAAATGTCTCTTCATTGCTTTAGGACTTCTCCTGGTAATGTCGTTGCTACCTACCTGAAAAACTGAAAGAGGACAGTAGTCCTTGGGTCTCACTAGAGCGGGGAGTTTTGCCGTGAGGTCCTTGATGCGGGTCCCAGGGAGGCAGCAGACTTCCCTATGAAGCGGGTCTGGTCTGCATATGGGGCCTTCGACACCCCTCAGAATGGAGTCACCCACTACAATGACTTCTGGGGTTCTTTTCAGAACTGGTTTTTAATACCTGGTCTAGAATGACCTGGCCTTGCTGGACCTTGGTCTTTCTCCTTGTTTGTCTCATTTTGTTCCTCCTTCTCTTCTTCATTCAGAAGTTCCAGGGCCCCGAATCTATTGTAAAGGGGCACCATGGAGGGTGAGGGAGGTTGGGAGGGGATTTTCCTGCCTCCCTGAGCAGGGACCTCTTTCCAGCCTCCCCTGTCTCTTAGGTCCCCTCCTTCTGCCTGGTAGCAAGAGGATGAGGAGTTGCCTGCCTCTTCTGGAGCCTCCATTTGCTCCTGTTGCTTCAGGGGTGCCAAGGTGTTACTCCACCAATCAATTTCCCGTTCACACTCCCCAATACTTCTTAATCTTTCGACCTCTTTGAGTTCACCACCAGGCTGGGCAGGTCACCCAGCTGATCGCAGTGCACAGGGGTGCTGTCACTCTGCCCTCCGGCAGGACCGACAGCCTCAGGCACTCGCTGCAGCCCGGGACCTGGACGGCTCCATGTTTGCGTGGCAGCTCCGTCTGGGTCGCCACGTTCTTTCTGGTGGTGGTTTGGACGCGAGCGGGGACCATGGTTCGGTCCACCCGTGGAGGACGGTAAGATGGAACTAGCTCAGGTAAGTTCTAGGCCCGGAGAGGGCCTGTGCCCTGCCTGCTCGCCCTGTTTGCCCGCCCTGCTGCGCAAAGCGCCTCACCCTTCCGACGCCGCTCGCGCCGCCTCCCTGTCCCTCGCGCCTCCTGCCCTGGGCGCTGCTCTTGTCCGTGAGGGCCGTGGGGCGCCGGCGCTCCCGTCTGCGCCCGCTCCGAGTCCCCGCTGCCCTGTCACTCTACCCTCTCCGGGGGGGCGGCGTGAGCCTCTCCCTTCACCCTGGGCTTCTGCCTTCGCGTCCTGCGGTTTTGCCGCGGGTTTTTGATGCTTTCAGTAGGGTTCCCTGCCGCTGTCCTCCTCCTCAGAGCCCCTCTCCTCAGCAATGTAGGGTTTCTTGCCTGGGATGGTGAAAACAAGACGATAGTGAGGTGGTTGCACATCTGAAAGACAAGTGAGGCATTAGTCATGCTCCTGTCTTTCTGGCAAACGTCACTGTATTAGCTAGAGCAGGGAACATGATCCTGGCATGTGCATGAGCACATGTGTGTGGACTCAGCTGGGACGTTGGCAAGTGCTGCTGCAGGCCACGGGTTAACTGGTGTTAAGTCAGTCACAAGTGTTTTCCCTTGCAGCGTGTAATGAAGTCCATTGACCTCCAGTGTTCCTCTGCATTGTGAAAATAGCAAGGGTGAATGGATGGGTGAAAAATTTCTGTAGCAGTTACTTTTAAATGAGTCCAGGGGGAAACCTTTACAGGCTTTAAATAAGGTACATACTGCAGCCTGGCTCTAAGCAGTACATCAGGCTGCTTCACAACCCTGACTACAGAGTGGCAACTCCTGGGTAATTAACCTGTGCTGTCTTTTGCTTGTAGCTGTAGGCATCTTCTGAAGCCAGCAAAAGTTCAGACCACACATTTGGCAGTTACTCCAGAACTGCTCTACTGTAAGAGAAGATCATGTCCTCCAGAAGAGCCGAAAGCTGGGGATGGTGGGTGAGTATTCACCATTGCACCCTGAGCTAACGCATGGGCACCACCATTCCTGTCACTTAGCTGGAGGGAGGGAGGAGGGTTGCTTTTCTTCCTTAAATGTGGGAAAACAACATTTCACTTGCCCAGAAAAGGGATAAAAGACACTTCATACACCATGTGCAGACAAGATTCTTGTCCTTCCTGCAGTCCACAAAAATCTCTGAATTTTGCGTAGAACTTCCCACTACCACACTGGTTTTCAAGTTTGTAAATACCTCCCAAGATAGCACCAGAAACTTAGAGCTGTGGCAGCAAATCTAAAATCAAGGGCAGTTTAGCTTTCTGAATAATCCTTTTTACATCGAATGTATGGAAGATCTCTCGTGGTCTGGTGTCACAACTTACTTTTGTTCCATTCCACAAGTTTCTTGTGTTTATTACTTCAGTGCAGTAGCAAAATAATGTAGCGAGTTGTAATTACTTCAAGTGCAGATTAAGTTTGAAATTATTTCAGATTCTGATCCTCACTGTAATTCATTTAAAATTTAATACTGAACTTGACTGAGGATGCCCAAAGGTTACACCTCTATATTCCAGGAAAAAAAAAAAAGCTTAATTAGATAAGCTTTCTTATTTTAATATTGATCCGTTTGAATATTGCAAGTGTTTCCAGATAAATCTGTGCAGTCCCTGTCAAAGGGACAGGAAGCATGAGTAGCACTCGGGAGGACAAACCCATGAAATCAGCTTTTAAGGATCAGTTTGAGGTTGCTGGTTGATGCTTTTTGACCACATCTCCAGCCTCAGTGCTTTAATTGCTAATGGAAATACACACCAGGCTTCCTGCAGCATGATGGAGTGCATTAGAAAAGCCCACTGTGGTGTGGGCCTAGTCAGTACTTCTGTGCATCCAGCCACTGTGCAGATGCCCCACTCTAAGTGCTTGACAACTTGCTGGGCAAGTTTTACTAAAACTTCTAATGGAAAAAACTTAACTCCCGAAATGCCATTCTTGCTGTTTGTGCATATATCTTAAAAAAACCCCAACAACTTAGTCCTAACTTTAGAGAACTCAGTGAGTAATAATGCTTCTCTGTTTTGCTTCCTTAGAGGTAATATGGCATAGAGTGGGGACAATACCCTGTGCTACCAGGTCTAGTGAGTTGTAAATTCTGATATACTGTGCTGAATGAAAACATAAGACATTACATAAATCATTACAACTCTCTTTTTAGCATTAAGTGAGAGAGGTTTCTCTCTGTAAGCCAGGTTTAGACAGGAGCTCTCAGGCAGTTGAATTTCTGCAGGACTGTTTTTAGTTTATTCCATCACACTTGTGAAATAGGAGTAGCACCTCTTTTCTCAGCAAGGAGGCATTAGAATAGATCTGTGCCTGAGATGAGCAGATAGGATGATAAGACACATAAATATATCCTGATAGTTACAGCTGCTTTAAATGTTTCTGTTGAGACTTGCCTGCATTGCTTACACTTTTTCTGGCTAACCCGGTTCCTCTGTATGCTGTCTTCAGCCTCATACCAGCAAGGAGCCTGGCCGCCTCCCAGGTGCCATCAGTACAAGAGTGTGCCCTGTACAGGATCGCTACCTACTAATAACAAAAAAGGTAAAGCAGAAAGAGTAAAGCTGTGTGTGTTAGCATTTTCTTTTAATTGAACTGCTTGAGGTAAACACAAGGCTCTCGGTAGGTTTGCTCTGTCAGATGAGAATCACCCAAGAAGACGCAAATGGCTCCTACTAAATGTCATGCCACTTTTCTGTAGTGTGTCCTACACTAGCTGGTGTGTTCTACCTCCTACTCTCACCTAGTTCTCACAGACTATGTGCTATGCCTGCAACACCTACTTAAGATGCTAAGGGTTAATGCAGATGGGAAAAGTTGTCCTATGATGTGACTCAACTGTAAAAATGGTGTTCCTGTTTGAATTAGTAAGAATTATTTTTAAATTAATATTCTATTTCTAAACAAAAAAGTAAAAAGAAGGACCAAAGCCTCTCTTGTTAAATACAGTGAAACTGAGATGCTGCAAGGAAAGAAGTTACCAGACTGCCATCTAAAGCAGTTGAATTCACAGGGGAGTTGTCCCGCTGTTCATTGCAGGATTACTAACCTGAGGAATAGCTATTATGCAGCATTTGGTCATGAAATGCTTAAGGAAATACAGACCCAGGTGTCTTCTGGTGGTTTAGAAGCAGAGCTGGTCAGAAATAAGGCTAAAAGGTATGAATCACCAGCCAGGATGCCCTGGTGACGGTGACCTGCAGGATTGTAGAATCATCAGTAAAAGTCTCTGCCAGCCCCTGAGCTGTTCTGGAAATTCTGAGGCAGCAGCAGGTGTGTTTGACTCAGAGAACAGCTCTTCTAGGGCTCAAAAAGCTCCTCAGCAACAGAACATGCAAACCTTTTCCTCTTTCTGTTACAGCTGGAGTGCAAAGAGACTACTGGACAAGTACATTAATTGACCAAAAATCTATATGCCTTTGATAACTGCAGATGTAGGTTACACATACAGTAACTGAAAGGATGGTGTTTTTACTGTTACACATCTTGTTTCTCTGGAAATAATTGATGTACTTGGTAATTTGGCTGGATATAAAATTATTTCACAAGTTTGGGTTTTTTTCATTACTCGTGGCTTAATTCATTACAGCAACTACTGCTCTAAACTAACGATTCTAAAGGTTTATCTTGATTCATTTTCTCAGAAGTGACACCCAGGTTACTGAAGACTGAGCTGAGCCAAGAACAACACTGTCAACCTCCAGCTTTGTGCCAAGAAAAGTGGCTACAAGGGAGTGACAGTGGTTAAATGCAGCTCTTTGCTTTTTCATCATGAAATCTGATACCTGTTCTGTATTCTTAGTAGGGCCAACATCTTAACAGTTACACTCACTATCTCAGAATTCACATGCAACAAGAAGAAATACAGCTCAGGAACACAGTAGAGGAGTTTCTCAACAGTCCAAAGAAGAACTGTCTCAGAGTTTTGCTGAGATGCTAAATAGTTTCAGCGTAAATGATTCTCTGCTGCCATAATTATGAGAACTAAAAGAGACCGTGAGTCAGAGGCTTTAGTTCCAAAGCACAGGCAAAGCACAGCTGCTCAGCACTAGCTGACACTCCTAGTCTCCCACCATAATAGATCCTTAAACTTTAAGACAGGTGGCTTGCAACCCTTTATTTATTTTAGTACATGGAAATTAGTATGATCTTGTACCTAAAACCGAAATGATAAATCTTCAGTGTAGACAATACAAGTGTAGACAAAAGATTTCATTTTGGGTTTTTATTAAAAAAGTAAAATAAAAATAAGCATTTAAAAAGCACATTTTTTAAAAAGGAACAGATATTTAAAAAACTATTTACAAATAGGAAAATGCCAAACTTGAAAATTTTTTTGAATAAGAGGCACCAAAGTTAAGTTTAAATACATTATTTGAAATATACACAATTCTTTTTTTAGGATTCTCTTTTCTCTCTGTCATTGTTGTGATTTAAGTCCTGGATTTTCTTTACCAGCTATTTTATGAGACTTTTTCTTGCAACTGTGCTGCAAAAATTATGAGGAGAGCAGCTAGAAACTGTATCCGCTGATTGCTCTGTGTGCCTTACCTCTTTTTATTAAATGAGTTGGTATGCATTAACAAGGAGTGACTTTCATCTACGAAACAAAATTCTCAGAAACCAGAAAAGCTCCTTCAGTCATTCACAGTGTCCAGTCCTGTGTATTACTGTGGCAGCAGAGCCCTGGTTACCATATATGGCTTGAAGACAATTAAATGTACTTGAGGAAGAAAGCAATGGCTGGGAGTCACATGCTGAAGCTGCTGTTGGTTCAGGTTGTGTGTGGTTCCTCCAGCACGCTTTTGGTTGTGAATTCACTTCCCTTGGACCAGGATGGCAGCAATGTAATCTGAAATGTCACGTTTGTTCCTGTAACTGCACACTGCTAATCGAATATTAACTAGTTGGCTATATAATTGCTCTGCACTGAACTTTCACGTCCATAGCCCATGGTCATTTTGCTAAGTGTTACTGATGACTTGCTGTTCAGAGAGTCTGAATAAGCAAAGCTCAGTTTGCGCAAGGAGGTCTCCACACCGCTGTCACACATGCTTTCATTGTCTTGAAATTTGCTATTATAAAGCTCACCTGAGGGAGAGAGAAAGGGAATGTATCATCATTTGAGTTGTTCTCAGGAAAGCTGAAGGAATACAAACCAATAGGGTTAAAGCTCTTCTACAGGAAAATTAACTTTAGATATTATAATAGGAAAAGCTGTACTGAACGTTTTTAGTTGACCAAAGCATGGGATGTGATGCACTGCTGGCAGTGATCGACGGCAGCTGGAGCTTGGATGGGATGAGAAGCCTGGAGCTCTGCTGACACTCATGCTCTCACTGCACTAGTCAGGACTCTGCCCAAGTGTGGTAGTAGCGGGGCAAAGGGTTCTTTGGTTCTCAGATTCATAGACCAGGAAGAGCCTCCTAAAACTTTCTCATGTTATTTCACTTACAGATTTCTTTTTGAGAGAAATACTTGAACAATTTTCATCTCATAAGTGAGCCTGAGATACAAAGAAGGCAGCAGCAGCTGTTGTCTGTGCAAGATCCACAGAAGGAGTGTCTGACTGTAAGAGCAGTATCCAAGGTATGATGTGGGCTCACTGTGACTAGAACAGTGGTCAGCATTATTTTTGTAAACAACCATCTTAAAATAAATGATGTGATGCAGTCCATTCATGCTGCAAAGCAGCTGAACCCCTCTTACCCTTCCACATTAATCTAAAGAGGCAATATGTGTGCAACCACATTTCTGGATAACTGTAGAAGTTCATTCCACAACTCAACAGTTTTGTACAGAGAGTAAACTGGCAATGTTGGACCAGGATGGAGTTATGGTGACATTTCTTTTTTCTTTCCAGAAATATCTACAGTGTAAGTTTCTGGGTCTAAGTTTCCAGAGCAGGGTGCTGGCAGCATTACTGGTGCTTGAACAGGGCACTGGGGCAAAACCAAAAGTTTTTGTTACTTAATTGTGGCCAGACAGTGACCAAACATCCCTGCTGACTTACTACTGCCTTCTCACAACTTCTTTTTTTGTTAGTAGAGTCCCCTGCCCAAAACCACCATAGGACCTCTATGGCTGAAGGTGGTCAAAACTCAACTGGACATGACACAGGCAACCTCTTGAAACGTTCTATTGGCCCTGCCCTGAGGAGGCAGTCAGACAGCATGACTGCTGGAGGTGCCCTGTAACCTACGCCATCCCCGAATTCTCTGCCTACAGAACACTGGGCCATTTTGGAGAGCCACACATTGCAGAAGGAGGAATTTAATACCAAAGTCTTACTGAGAAGTTTATGAACACAAAACATTTTTGTTTATCCAGATGTGAGAGGGAAATAAGTCAAAAGGTAATGGCACTCGTACAGGCCTGGGAGATCACTGCCTAGTTTATCTTTTGAAACTTATCTGCAGTACATCCAAGGAGTTACCATCAGTAAGTGGCAGATGTCTGCTTTTAGAAAAGGGAGGCAGTGCAATCAGTACTGTAATGCAGGGGTACTGAGGCAAATGGTCCATTTTTCCCGTCCCTCTGAGGCCTAGCAAATGCCTACAATGAGAAAGTTGTGCTGCAGTAAAGTACTTCTGAAACAGGTAAGCAGCTTGGGCAAGCTGTGTAAAAAGCTATGCAATCTCTCAGCAGTCCAAGGCAGCAAGGGAGAATGGAAAAAACATCTTAAAGCTTCTGATGTTTTGCTGTCAATTTTACCTGTCTCTCCATTTGCAAAGGTAGGTGGTGATAACAACAGAAGAGCTTTTGCTGTATTGTCCTCCAGGTGAGACAGGCTTTGTGAGACGGATAGTGCTTTCTGAATGACTTCAATGGCTTCTGTGTGACCCATCTGTCTCAAAGCAGTGATCAACTCTTGAACTGTACCACCAGAAACCTAAGAGAGAAGATACCAGATGGCTCCAGGCTGGCTACAACCAAAGGTCTACACTGTCTCACCAAGGAGGAGGACAATGTTGTCTACATGTCTGAGTGTTCTTCCTAACTTGTTATGGCCACATTACCTCATAGTTATCTAGCAGAGTTTTTGATGGGGAAGGGCTCAACCTGAAGGCATTATTAAGTATGCCAAGACCTAGTTTTTGTGCTAGAGTCGACCAGTTTTTGTTCGGATCTGGCAATTCCAATAGTTTGTAAAGCTGCATCTTGAAATTTTCTTTCAGGTCTCTCAGATGTCCTGGGGAGCAGAGAAATATGTTAGTTTACTATTTATACAAATCATGCACCTGTTCATTTCTAAGCACAAAGCCAAATTAAAGAGTATTGTAGTGTCTGTCAATCCCAGTGTTTACTAATGTATTGCAGTAACAGTGAGAGTGTACTCCTTCCTGTTCTTGGGACCTACCTCTTAACAGAGTAATGCTCATTCTACGAATGAGAGGGTGGGAGGTACCTCTTCTCCCTCCCCATTTCAGTTACAAGCTATTGCAAGGCAATGTCTTCTGCAAGTACACTTTCAGTACTCAATTAACTAGAGGGATATTGTCAAGTCTACTTTATAGATGTTACCTTGTGTCAGTAAGTCTTCTGAAACCACTGCTGACTCGTAGGGTTTGCCATTTAGTATGTCATACACCTAAGAGAATACATTAAAGTCAATATTTAGCAGAAACCTCGTTAGTGTCCATTATCTCAACAAGTTTCAGTAATATTATATAAAGCCCTAATTCCATCTGTAAATGGGCATTTTTTTCTGTCCCAGATCAGTATGACTAAAGATACTGTAGAAGACCTGTGCAAAGCTTGAGGGGGAAATCTTGAGAAGTTATTCTCGCCTGATCTTTAGCTATGTCATCTGGCAACTGTTTTCAAGATACAGAGGAAGTCTTTGGAGTAAGTAAGGGCAGTAGCAGTGGCTAAGTGAGAAGTTATTGCCTGCCTGCAACTAGTCATTTAAAACAAAGCCTGGGTTAGATCTTCACCTAAGGCTGGTACCACTCCCCAGGTCCCTGTGCTTAGAGATGCTGACTGCTGGTACCTTACACTCACACCAAACCAACTGCACATAACCAGCTACTAAAGCAGGGACCATGCAGCCTAATCACTGGGCAGGACACCAGAGTGCATTTCCCCTACACACAAAGTCTGCAGTTCTGAAGAACATGTAGCACAGAAACCCGAGTATGGGCTTTCAAACCCAAGCTGCCCAACCAGCTAAATACTTTTCCATATTGAAGACCATAGTGCAACTATTTCAAGAAGTGCCAGGTCATTCCTGTTCCATACAAGTAGTATGTTAAGTGGAACTTTCTTCTGATGCTGTTTTATGGGGGTTTTTTTTGGATGAATTAGTTTAATTTTTGATGGCAAACTAGTAGCTTGTCACCATTGAAACAGCTGTGGATACAGTGAAAGGAGTTGGCTGAGAGCACTGAACTATCATTTATTATTAAAACCCCAGACCACATACCTCACAGTTGGCCGCCATATCCAGTGGTGTCGTTCCAGGCACAATCCCTTCATCGTCATCTTCATCATCTTTCACATCATCTAGATCAAACAATGGCTCAAAGTTCTCAACGTGCGGATTTGCACCTGGAAAACAAGCGTGCAAATAAACTCCTAAGAAAAGGCTTCAAGTTGCTTTCCAACAATATTTAAAATACATATTCTAAGTTATGAATGGCAGATCTGTTAATTTAGCTATGCAAGCTAAATTGCATTTTCTATTAAATCAGCAAATAGCTTTTTTATCAACTGAAGTTAAATGCTGTCACATCTCTGTATAATGCTACTCTTCATTTATAAAGTGGGAAAAAATGACAGGCAGAGTGTTAGGGCCCAAAGAGCAAGCTGTGATTGTATCAGCTGACTTCCAGTCCCATTCTTGGCTCAGAGCATAGCATGCATGTGAGGAAGCAATGGTGTGGTTTTTCTTTTTGTAGTGTCAGAGAAAGTGTGGGTATTACTAAAAGACCAATCACACAGCCAGAGCAATGGGAGGCTTGGATTTCTCTTTCAAAGAAGAAAAATCAGGTCTAAATACAATTGCAAAAATGTTCCAATAAATATTCAAAACTAACTCTTCCACAGTGATATGAAATAAGGGACACTAACAAGCTCATGTTTCAGTGATCTATTTGTTTTGTTTCAAAAGCAGTCCAACACTTACCCCAGCTATGTAACGAGGTCTTTTCTATGCTTCTTCAGCTATAAAACTGCCAAAGAAATACTCAAAAAACCCGTGAGAGTGCTCGAACTTTCCTTGACTAACACGGTTTGCTTCTTTTAGCCATTAGATGGTGCTAAAGAGTAGTACAGCACCTAGAAGTAGGGCTTTCCTGAGGAAAAACCAACCTTCATGCTTTCAACACTCAGTTTGTTCTGCTCATTAAACAAGTTCACTCGCACATTCTTTTCCGCTTGCAGCCTTCTAACCTGAATCGTCACAGTGAAAGAAAATTCTCCAGCCTATTTTCATACCTGCTGCTTTGAGCACTGCTGCCAATTTTGCAGAGCCCCTTCCAGCTGCTATGTGAAGAGGAGTCGTCCCATCATACGTAGTGCTGTCCACATCTGCGTCACCCTACGTTTTTATTGAATGACAAAAAGAAAAGTGCTACTGTACAAGTGTCTATACCACACAGCTGCAGAGACTCGCGTCTGCACAAACACTGCTACTGTGCTGATAAGCACCTTTCCACACCTCTTTGCATAAAAACTCGTTGTCTGAAAAGAAGGAAGCGAAAAGTAACTACAACTGCCTGCCTGCAGGAACGGATGGCGGATGCGTGCTCCAGCATGACAGCAGGAGGCACAGCATATAAACCCAAATAGGTCAGGCAGATAAAAGCCACTTTGCACCCCATGCAATAGTTCTGCCATCTGATTACATGCAGCGTTTGGAGCCTGAACCGGCACGTGCAGAAATCTGCCTTCCTGCTGCTGGGCAGGACAGCGGGTAGGCTGGTGGCACCCTCGTACGCGGATACCGAGGAAAGCTACTGCAGGCACCTGTGGGTGTGTCGAACTACACACTGGGATCAAGGTGTTAAAGAGAGGAGACAAATATTTATAGATATACACAACTATCTCTCTGTGCACATCTGTAGATACATTCCACTTCACGCAGATGAAGTGATTAACTCGTTCATGAGTAGTTTCATTGGCTGCCGGGGTTACTCGGTGCTAATTAACGATGGCATATGCCATCAGGTCAGGCTCACAAACTGTAAATTCCTCAACCTGGGCAAAAGGTTCCCTAGTAGCGCTGAACAAGCAATAATGAATAACAGCAATGATTTTTCCATTAAAACAATTTAAGTAATCAAGTCAATAAACAGGAAAAAGCCCGCCCTTCTACTCCTCTGAAGCACTTAAGGATTTTCAGGAGTTTTAAAGTAAGTGAAAAGACCTGGGAGAAAGAGATTCTGCCTTTACCTCAAGCAGAAGGCAGCCTGCCAAAGGGATGTTCTCTTGCTCAACAGCTAAATGCAATGCAGTTCGTCCAGATTTTTGTTCCTGAGCATTGACGTTAACTCCAGCAGCAATCAGCTGTTTGAGGCAGGACATGCTATTTGCCATCACCACCATGTGAATTGCACTGAGACCTACACAAAACAAAACCCATCCATCATGTGCATTAATATTGAAAAAGACAGAAATGTAAGAGTAATGAGTTTTGAAGTGGCTGCATCTATGAGAATTGTAAAATGAGAGTTACTGTAGTTATCTGAGCAGAAGTAACTTATTTTGCCTGCTTATACACTAAAAGATGGTGTTAATAAAAGTGTTCTTTGTGCATAAATTGGAACTAGTTGCGTTACTGATGGCGAGTCAAAGCCATGCAAAAAAAAAAAAAAAAATCAGTAGATTACGAGGTGGAACAGAAGGCAGGAACTAAAGAGCATCTCTTCGCCTCAAAGGAGAGTAGCCTTAAAAAGAAAATTTGCATCTCGATATTGAACAAGTAGGTACCCTGCACTGGCCCCATTTGCTACTGAACATCTCTTCTAGAAACAGTCTGTGGAATAATTGGTCTATTTTGGTATCATCCTCCCGTAAGGTCACACTGCCCCTATCACCTCAAAATTACCTGCATCAGCTCAGAATAATAAAGCCTTGTATTTAAAGAACAAACAAAACAAAACCCAACCCCAAACCAACTAAACGAAACCTCCCCTCTTTCTCTGAGGAAGTTAACACAGGTTTTTGAATCCCAGAATAACATTTTTAGGTCAGATATTTTAGAATCTGCTAGAGAGGAGTACTAAATTCAAATGACATGTGCCACTGAAAAACGGGAAAATTGTGTCTTTGTGGTTATTTTATAGGTTCTAATTCTGTATGGTCACGAAGTACCAGATATGAAACTCGACAGTGGTCCAGAAGTTATTTCTAGGGGATTTCATTCACTAGAGAGGAGGAGGAAAGATTTTCTTCTGGGGAGATTTTAAAAAAAATCAGTGGTTGCATAAGGTATCTCAGGAGTAACTCAGTGCTTGAAGTTTTGAGATTAAAGAGAATGTACAGTAAGAAAAATTCAAATCCATGCAGTGTCATGTGGCTTTTTACCACTATGTTCTGTATAACCAGAAAAACTACATGTCTGTGTTCTCTCATCTGTGGGTGCAGGAATATAAAAGCCAAGGACAGCATATGCAAAATAGGGAAAGATGCTATTTCCAACGTCTGTATCTACCTGTGCAGAAAGACTGCGTGGGCAGAACTGAGGTGTGCTTGTCCAGCAGGTAAATGTAAAATAGAGCCATTATCTTTACATACCTTCACCATTGGAAAGGTTGACCATTGGCGTTATCTTCTTATGCTTGAGGATTAGACTCAAAATCTTGTCATCTCCTTCAGTAGCAGCTAAATGTAAGACAGAATTACCATGGCGATCCAGAAGACTGACATCTGCTCCAGCCTTCAGCAAGTCTTCTACCACCTCTTCCTGCTTTGTGATTACTGCCAGGTGCAAGGGGGTCTAGAAGTGACAGAAGCAAGCCATGAAAAGATAAGCAACAGCTACATCACTTTTACATAAGTCTCTAAAACCCATAAAAGCTCCTAGTGTGAGATGATGTTACTCCAAAGCTAAGAGAAATTAAAAGCTTGCTTATGTGTACATTTTTTTTTTTTTACTGCAAAGTTTCTTCTTACTGGAAATAAAAGCTGCCTTGTGAGGATCAGCAATTGGACTTTAGGAGGAACAAAGATGCTGCCTTCTCTGTAAGCCAGGGCACCGACCTGACTATTTGAGCCTTGCAGGTGCAAGGTGCTGAGGAAATGAGATAATCCCTGTGCCCCCCAGACAGTGCAACCCTGCTTCCAGCTGCCCCATGGCCACGTCCATACCACAGAGGGAGCACATGCACTTCCCAGGGGCTGCTCACATCTGCCTTTGGCACTGATCTATGCTCTAGTTTTGCTCCTGAATAGGAAGTCTGCAACCATTGGCTTGGGATTTCCTTATGCCTCAAAATGAGTGCACAGAAAAGAAGAAAATCCTGCTGTTCTGTGCATTTGTTAAAGCATGGAACGACTGCATTCACACAGGGCGTGTCTAGCTAGCTGATTCTCTTTGCATGTTCTCTGTTTCTGTGCAGAGACACCTGCAGCACCGAGAGGCTTTCAAGTATTTCCAAAAGGTCACTGTATACTGCATTCTTGACAGTCTTGCCAGTGAACAGCAGCATGTAGAACATACTGAGAAATGTAAGTATTTAAACTAAGCATTTCAGTATGGTTTTTGGGTAATCACATTTCCAACACTAAAATAATTGAAAAATTGCACAGAATTCCATCTCCATATCATTACCCTTATATTAACAGCAGACTACAAAAAAAGTAATTCTAGCTCTGTACAATAAGCTTGTGTTTGTCAATAGATTTGTCAACATATTTGCAATTTATTACTGAATCTATAAAGGTACATGTACGATTCAACATTCAGCATATCTGTACAGAAGGAAAATTCTAGCCCAAGCCTACATTCCCTCCCACCACTGGCTTAAGGTTTAAGTAGAAGGTAGGAATAGCTGTAGAGGTCCTGGCAGTTAAGAGATTAATTTCTTGTGTGGAACACAGCTTTTCTTCCTGTTTCTGGAAAACAGAGGGCATAGAATTAAATTCAGAATCCTCTGCTTGCTTTCATCAGCCCCCACATTTCAAATTGCTTTGTATGAATGTAAAAATGAAATGCAAAAGAGAACAACAACAAAAAAAAGTCAAACTCTCTGGGTCTATCTGCGTAGAATAAAAACCTGCCTCTACTGTTCACAGCAGAAGAAATGACACAAATGTCAGAGTGCCCCTGCGTAACATCCAGCTGGTTACCTTTGGGACAGCTGAATGGGATGCACAGTTGAAGAGATTATTCCCCAGGCAGGTTTCCGCAGCTCTTCTTAAAGCCTGAGTTACAATACAAATAGCTCAGACTCTGTCACAAATGAAGCTGAGGCAGTGACTGACAGTTACGAGTTCTTATCCTACTAGGTAAAAAACCTGGGGATGGGCTTTTCTGTGTTTTGCTATAATGTGAATCTAGAAATGAAAGGGAAAATCTTGGTGCTCATGTGATGGGCACAAATATCATCTGGGCTATAGGAAAGGCACAGTTTGTTACAGCTTCCACATGCCTGTAGATAACTGATGATGCAGGAACTGACTCATGATCCCAAGTTAACCTATGTTAGAATGGTCAAGAGATCCCAGAGTTGGCACACTGTAATCCACGCCACTGGTTTAATAACAGAGAAGCCAAATAATGAAGACATGAACTGAAGAATTTTCTATTTTTGGCCTGTTCTATGATTAATCCATGGAGACATTTCTGTTAACATCAAGGGGAGTTATGAACTAAAACAGTGAAAACACGCTCCTGCTCCTCCACCACCTTACAGTACGTCATTGTGTTTTTGTATTCCAGTCTGATCTGGGCTCATTCCAATGCAGAAAAATAAGACAGACGTAAAGTTGTGCAGTTTCTTTTTTACTGGTTGAACAACCAAGAACACTTACACCACCACCACTGCGCACCTGATAAAGGTCGTTTCTCATGTTAATGATGTCATTATAATTCAAATTAGGTATCACTTCCAAAAGGTTTTTCACCAGCTCCGTATGAAGGTGGATAATTGCTAAATGAAGGACACTGAAACAAATAAAAAACCAGATGAACAAATTCACACTATTTTCAAGTTTATTATAAAAATTTTAAAGTAGATCTGACTGAATTATGATATGAACAGTTGATTATTAGAGGTCATGATTTCAGCACTAAATGTCAGCACCTAAAATGAATCTCAACATTAAAAAAAGCTAGCCAGAAGTTAACCGTGTTTAACCTTTCAATCACAAAAGCAGACTCAGGATGGCTTTTGCTGGTTCTGAGCATAACTTAACTACTAGTCTAATAAATACAAACTTTGTAGCACAAAATAATTGTTTCAGAATTTGTTGAAATCCCCAGATTCTTTGCTGTTTTGTTTTTTTCATGTTTTGAATTATGCAGCACATGAACACCTCTTACTGTCAAAACTTTCCTTCAGAATTTCCACAGGCCTCTCTGCCATCAAAGCATATTTTCCCTTGGGGGTTTCCCCAGACCTGTGGGTTTTTCTTCATTTTCAAACAGAAAAATGACTAAGGACCCAGGCCTGGTGACTTAACAGCCACAGGACTTGCAGCAGTTGCCAGAGACATCATGCCAAAGAAAAAACTTGGTTTGGGACATGAGTGACTCTGCATAGCAAGATGCTTCACCACTTCTACTGAGTTAATGCCACGGCCTTTCCTGTGCTCTTCTCCAGAGACAGCTCCTTGATCACCAGCCACAGCAGCTGTACTTAAAAACGACACCAGGAAAAAAGCAGGTTGTGAATCCCATCACCCCTCTCCAACAGAGCCTGATTTGTCTTGTTCCCTGTAGACTTCATTTCAAAGTCATGCCCTTTATGCTGGACAACTTCTAGGCTCATCTTTTTAGCATATTGCTGCTGACACACAATATCATCATAGGACAGGTGGTGTGTTTGTTATGCTGCTCCAGAAATACATGAATAAACTCAGATCTACACTTTCATCAGAAAAATAAAAAGAAGTTCCTTGACATTTGGGGTGGAGTCATCTTGAAATTGAGACTGAAAGCACTCAACCCATAAGATAATTTAAAAAGAGAAAAAAAAATATTTCTAAACCAAACTCATCCTCAAAGGGTCTGTTTTATTGGTTCTGGATGCTGCTACAGGCATGGCACTTTACCTCCTTCAACTCTCCTGTGCTGTTCAAAGAGCTGTTCCTCTGCTCTCTGGTACATGCTTCTCATTATGCTGTGTCATGCTGACATTTATTTCCAAATCTCACTTCAGAACCAAATTTGCTCTT
Organism: Athene noctua; assembly: GCF_965140245.1. Lineage (NCBI taxonomy): Eukaryota > Metazoa > Chordata > Aves > Strigiformes > Strigidae > Athene > Athene noctua. The sequence goes on from NC_134040.1 coordinate 59,748,743, forward strand.
CTACTGCCTTTAGTTCTCTTTCCTGTAGCAAGGATTTTAATTTTACCCTGCCACTACATGTAATGCTGTAAAGACATGCTGACTAGACCACGAAATTCCATTTCTTAAATAGTTCTACATCCAAAAAATGCCTTTCAGCACCACTGTGGAGGCAGAGCACCATAACACCATCAGGCTTCTAGAGAGTGGTGGTACTGGTATAAATGCAGTGACAGCTGGTGCTACTGAGTGCCCACTGTAAAGATACATTAATGACAAACTCTAGTGTATTTTGTCTCAAAGCCATAAAACAAAACATAGGATCCCATGAAAGGTATTTTCATTCCCTACATACTACTTTGATGAAAGATGAGCAAAATTGTTGATAGCAACACTTCTTTAGGCTTAAGCAAATTTTAAAATTTATTTTTGCCATATAATTTTAATGATTAAAGTGAAAATTAGGGAAATTGATTTATGAGTTTCGAAGTTTTTTGGTTTTTAACAGCTCCTGTGAGAGAGCTGGAAGACAGACACCAAAACTTTCTTAAAAAGCTGCAGAGTAATTTAGATGTATTACATGCTCACAGACTAAATTCCATCCCAGGAAAAAGGTGACATGAGCTTGAGCTGCACATACTTGCAGGTACTTCTTGATCCAGGAAGAAAACAACTGTCTACCATCATTCTGAAAGGCATTTTTGGCTTTGCTGAAATGCCCTGAAAGTCCAAATCTGAGGGGCACCTTATTGATATTTAAATACAGGTCCTACTTGCTCAATACTGCTCTACCCACGGCTTTTTTTTTTTTTTTTTTTTTTACAACACAGAAGCTGTATTGTCCAAAGTGCTAGCAGATTTTGTTGCTAGCTCTTGCATTGTTCATATTCCTGCTTCCCTCAAAGCAGACATCAGGTTTCCAACTGGAAAGCAAAGGAAGTAAAGTAGCTATCTCTGATTCTGGAGTCCTTAGTGTATGCTGTTTATCAGTAATCTGAGGCCTGTTTTCACTAAATGTAGTGAAGGTACATAATCTGCATTGCTGCAGAAGAACAAAATGGATTTGTATTCCAGCTCACGTTATTGAAGGACTGATAAGCAAATACTAGCAAGTCTGCCACAAACATCCATGCAGTGTCTTGGAAGACAATGGCACAGTATGGATGTAAGCAAGAGCAAAATACTGTCCTCGGGGAAGAACTTGGTGTCAGTGGGAGAAAAGCAGCATGGACCCTCCAGCTATTATTTCTACATCTCCCAGTGCATCTGTAACTTAAAGCTTCCTATGAAGACTCAAGGACTTGCAAAGAATGAAAAGCAGGCACTCTCCTCCAGCACAAAGCTGAGGATCCCCATCAACTGTGTATCATGATGCAAGCAGAGCACTTCATGGTCAGTCAAGATTTTAAGTAAAGAAAGGCAAACAAACTCTCAACAAGCTCATCATACACTATAACTGTATTATTTTCTGACCAGTACTGGATCAATGAACTTTGTGGTGTGAATGACTTTTCTGCAAATGCAACAAAAATGTCTAAACCACAGCTGTACATCTCCCAAACAGCACCAAGGAGAACAGTATTTATTTCATTAAAGCAGTGCTGCCATCCATGATCTGCACACACAGGGGACAAAACGACTGCGGCATTCCGTCATCAAAAACATGACTTTCAACCCAGTAAGTACAGAACAACTTACTTGTCTCCATTATCATCCTGGACAGCAGTGAGATGGCGCTGAACAGCCAACAGCATCTTCACATCTCCAGTTACAGCGTAGTCAAAGAGAGCATTGCAGTGATGCTTGGCAAGCTGCATGGCCTTCTCCAGGAACAGACCATCTGCAACACAGAGTTTTGTCTTCATCAGTTCAGCTGTCTTCCTTGCAAGACCACCTTCTTTTGACAGGCATCTGTGCTGCCAAAGAAATACGATGTGCAGACCACCAAGCATTATTTACTGATTCACTGAGACAGGTTGCTAATTACTCCTGAGAGGTAAGGATAAAGGGAACGGGTCCCTTGGAAGAAAAAACAGATGCATGCTGAGCATTCAGGCAGCAGGAATCCTGAGAACAGTCAAATTCTGGAAGCTCCCTTTAGTTTGAGTGGTACTGAATTAATTGTACTGATGTGCACTTGTGTATAATGAGACAAAAGGAGCAGGAACTTGGATTTGCTTACATACAAGCAACATCTAAGGACTCGTATCCATAAAGAGCACTTAAAAGAATGGCCCATGCAATTCTGAGTAGTTTAGACTTGAAGAAACTGAGGCACAAGAAGCCTGAGGAAACTGAGGCTCAAGAAGCCCAAGTGACCTGTCAAATATTGCACAGAAACTCAGAAAACAGCTACGGAATTACTGCAGGGCTTTGTGCACCCTCTCTGACTCAAACCATGCAGTCTCTTCTGCTTTACAGCAGCAGCGCAGAGTCTGTTCACCTGATTAAAACATTCCAGCTTACCATGCTTAGTATTTGTAGTATCCTGATCTTAGATTTATAAAATGTACAACCACTGAGCAAAAAGCAGAATTTGTCATGGTGGGGAGGCAAAAAGGAGAAAGGGGAGAAAAGAAACTGATTTGTGGAAAAAAAGTCACTTTAGCTTCTCTGTCAATACCTTTGTGGTTCTGTATAAGAAACTAGCAAAAATGAAACAGCTGAACTTTCAAACCACACTTGTCATTCTGGGAAGCAGTATCATCTGAAACCAGCCTGTATTCTGACAGTTTCATGTTTCTATAAAACCTTGTAAAGTTGGCAATTAGTAAGAGCAGACCAATAAACCAGACTTTGTCATTTATAGTACACATAGGGAGAGAACACACAGGATTTCCATCTATACAAAACCAGGCATTCAGACTGGGTCAGAAGGGTATCCCTGATGAACAGGAATACATAATTTCTGTAAGCCGAAGACCTACTCAAAGATCCACAAAGTTTATTGTTCTATCCAATATCTCACTGTAGTTCCTGTACCATATGCCCAGGCCGATACATCGATATTTGCTATTCACCTCTTATCACTAAATAATAGCCTTAAACGGATGTTATGTTCAGGATACATATCCAGGGTAAAGAGTGTTCAGCAGCTCAGTCTTTTCTCATTATAGAGATTTCCAAAGACCAAAAACCTGGATGCTAGAACTCCCTGGTTTCCAGTATCAAGCACACAAAAAAGATACCCTTCAAAATACTGTAAGACCGCATATTTTAGTCTAATACACAAATGTTCTAAACCTGAAGTAGCTATTTCATAGAGTCTGTTGTTCTGCATCTGTTCTTCATATAATCTGGATCTTCAGATTGCCTCTCCTCATGCCATTACAACTGATAAACAGTCAACTTCCTGCCTACAATGTTCACTACTCAGAAACCAGGTCAGCAATTCAGGCCCCTCCTTGGTGACTGCTCCATGGACATTATTATTTCTTCAGATACCAGCAAAAGATTTTGCTCTCTGAATCAGTCATGGGATTTATCACAACCTTGCAAACAAGTTCTTCAGATTTTCTCAGGAGCAGCGTCTGTTTCTCAGATCACAAGAAGCTATGCACCTTGGAGGTTTTTACAACTACAACCCACGTACTACGTGGCTTTGGTTTCCCAAGCCACAGTTTCTAGGGCTGTTAATAGCAAGTGTCACACAGGGCTGATACACGCAAGATAATGTGCCCTCTTCCCTGACCAAGAGGGAACAACGGAAGTGGTCCAGATCACACTGCATTTGGTAGAAGCCAAGAACAAAGAATTCCCTCCTGTTCAATTCCTACCACTACCCTGCCTCTCTAGTCCAACAGCTGCTTTTAATTTTATGAGAAGCATGACTACTCAAATACTTTAAAAAAGTGGCCATCAACTCTTTTAAAAAACAGTCCAAGGAAAGGAAGTCTTACCGTCTGGGAAAGGGTGATCTGTAGTCTTCATGTATTTTACAACTCCACCGCTAAACCATTTCTACTGACTACTCTTGCCTTCCTCCCGTTTTGTTTGATGTATAAGACTTTGCTACCCAACAGTGTTGTTTTACCGTGTATGTGTCGCATATGTTTACACTTTCAGTTGAAACCTGTAACGTTACTTTGCATCCAATTTAACAGTAGGATTACAGGGAAGAACTACTGCAACAATCACACCAACAACCATTTACTCATCCAGTAAAGCCTATCAAAAGTCAAGTCAACTGCTGAATTGCATTCCATGTACCTTCACTGCTTTCACTGTTTCTCATACAGGTTTATTATAAAGCAGAGCTACGTGTGCTCAGTGGGCTTAAGCTATCTCTTCTTGCATGACAAGCAGAAGCTCAGTTGCTCAGTGGCAGTACCAAAGCGGAAGATTACCTACAGAGAGAGATTCCAGGGAATGGAATTCCTCCGGTTTCCTCCAGGAGGCATCATCATATTTTGAAAACCCAAGCTAACATTTATGGAGCTTCCAGGCCTTTAACAGCCACTTTGCCCATACTGCAGTTTGATCTCCCCTACATGCGTTTACTTGTTCACTTACCCTGCCACCTGCAATCTGCTTCAGTTACTTCAGTTTTACAGGAAGAAACATCCTCCTCCTCATCACCAGAGGTTCTGCTCTCATTCTTCTCCATAGTTTCCACTTTCACATTGTGTTTCACATCCCGTTTGTCACTCTGTTTATCAGAGCTCTTCCCATCTTGTTCAGCTGTGCTATTTGACAGTCCTTCAAACAAAAATTAGTATCATTAGTGTCCAATACTGCTGCTTTTTTATGCAAGTGATAAAGCTCAACTAGCCAAAACCAAACTCTAAAGAACTCAAACCAGAAATTTACATATAGGTGTCATCATTAAACACTCATGAATCATAACACTCCAGACGCCAATACACATGGACAGTCATAGCAATGTAACTTGCTCTAAAGTGATGTTATGTTTTTGACAGCCTCTGCTTTAAGGATAAACTGTTATATAAAACAACAGATATACCTCTCTTTTTGTGGTACAAGAACACAAGTCTGAAGTATTCCCAGGAAATCTAGTAGAATTATTCAGATTTACTTCCATTTTTCTGACAGCAAATCCATCCCTGAGACTTTGGAAATAACTACAGAATATTCAACATGTAGATTTGAAATTACTTCCCTGTTTTAGGAAGCCAGGAAAGCCCTTATTAATTCAATCTTTTCCATTGACTTTTATGTTATTTCTCTGGGCTAATGTGTAGTACCAGACTGTGGCAACAAAGGAAGACACCTTTTCTCTGGTCTAGTCCTTCGGTCACCTGTAATCAGTATGTTCAAGCAAGCAAAAGGGCTGTTGCTTGAAACATACACTGAACATAGAAGGCATATATATGGAGGCATTTTGGTGACTGCTTCTTTGGAGTTAGCAGTAAAAAGGGACATGCACACAGCTTTAATTCTCTCCCAGTATACCTTAAAAGAGAAGCAGGGCAGTATAACCTACACAAACCCCTCTGCTGCCAGAGGTTCTAAAAAGAGACCAATTCTAATGAAAAAAAAACCCAACAACCAAACCCTCCCCAGCACACTTGCTAGACCTGCATGACACTTCAACTGATAGCGTAAAAGAAAATAAAGATGGTCAAACAATTCATCTGTTGCAAGGACAGCATTTTTACTGTTACCATGTTTCATTCCAGCATTGGACTTTGTTGTGCCAGGGTGGAAATGCATCCCTCCAAAAGCAGAGTATCCATATGAAGGGTAACTGAACCCTAAAGGAAGGAAAAAGATTAAGAATTACGCCCTAAAGCAACCAAAACACCATCTGAAAGAACACTGAACCTAAAGAACTGAAATTTTGTTTCCTACATACCTTCTGCTTTATTCCATCCTACTAAAAAAATTTTCCAAACTGAAGGCAAACTCTCCCCCATCCCCTCAAAAATCCAAAGAAATTCTAGATGGTTGGCTAGTTATGCTCTCTATCCTACCATCCACAAGACCACACAGATGTATTATCACTAGTATGCTTCATCTAAAACTCAGCTGAGACTTCAACAAGCTACCCTTCTCCTTCAAATCTTTGTGATTACAACAAATTTGTATTCTGGTGTTATGTTATAGATACGCTGTTAGCAAAGCATGTAGTTATTTGAAAACTGCTGCTCTGTTCCCTGCTCAAAAAAAAAGGTTGCAAAGATAGTGTAGTTCAGATGACATTTGCTGATCTACAGGTTTTTAATGCTCTGCTGCAAGAATCAAAGCAATGCTCTTATGATCCTGCATGTCAAATATGCTCTGGCTTCAACAGATAGAGCACAGCAGAAAATTTACTAAATAGTATCTCAATTTTTTTAATAGTTCTTTGCACTAACAGGGTTAATTTAACAAATTACACTCCTGGTCCCAGAAATAATTAAGAACCTGTTTAATTTTAAGCACCAAAGATGGTACTTAGTTGAGCTGTCCCATGAATTACAGTGTCTTCAAGGTCCTAGGAAGCAACAAGGCTAAGGTATGATGGATTCCTGACTCAAGACTCCCTCAACTGGAACAGTGTTATCTGTTACTTAAAGCTTCAAGGATGAGAAAAAAAAGAGTCACCAGGAGCCTTATATCCAAGCAGGAAAGCAAATGAACTGATGAAATATTTAGAAAACAAGGAGATGCTTGACTGAAATGAGTGTAACACTGGTACAAAGACAGGAGAGTCCGGTCTCATCTACCTAGACAACGATGAAATCCTCAGCACTTTTTAAAAATCAGAATAAACATCTGTCCTGCTCTCAAAGTAGAACCTCCTCCCCTCTTCACCCAAAACTGCTGCCTTACCGGAGCCAGGACCGCCACCTCCCCCTCCATACATGCCACCACCTCCTGCGCCACTGCCTCCACCATAGCCATCAGAGAAGTTTGGCATGAGCTTCTGTCGCTTCCTTTGCACTTCTTCTTTGTCTAGGTTAGAAGGAATAGGCAGAACAAGGAATCACTTTTACTAGTGGCCACACACAGAACAGGAAGTCTATACAGAAACCATTACTAAAGTTTACTAGTTTATAAAGGAAAATGCAGAGTACTATAGAAGAGTCAACACTCTTCCAGCTCCAAACAACAGAACAACTTTGTATGTAATGGAGCAATTAGAATCCCTGTGAGAAACAATCTAGTGCCAAGTCCCCAGCCAGACCATCAGCATTGCTCAGGCCTGCATGGTCTTTTCAGTTATGTCAGGTGCATTCTGCTCACACCAGAATAAAGATTGCTTATTTCCAGGCAGGACATAATACTGTCAAACCATGCTGAGCCACAGTAGGAAAGTAAAATTCTAAATATTTTATAGTGCAAGTACAAAATAATACTTAGTTGCCCTGAAAAGCAAAACACAAAGATTTTAAAGAAGTATCCCAGTGACTGGGAAAAGTGAAAATGTCATGATAAGAGATACAAAAATAGGGATACAAACATTATAGAGGTTAAAATCCAGTAGAACTGTTGAGGTAAGAACAAAATATCCTTCGTTTATTAAACAATCTAGTAGTTTTCAACAGCCATATAGCAAGAAGAAATTTCATGCACAGGCACATCATTCAGTGCATCAAATGAGATAGCTGAACACATGAAACAGTACACTGAAAAGTACAAGTGCATTATTTCCAGGCATACATGATCTATAAGTATGTATGCATGCACACACCAGGCATACTCACACTGACGAGGAGAGAAAACTCTAGAGAGCAATCTAGTCAGAGAAACAAACAAGAAATCTATATACAGGTGTCTAAGTTTGTGTGAATACTTGCAACAAGGGAAAAAAAACCAGTCCCTAAATGGTAATTTCATGATTTGGTTGTGTAGGGTATTCAAAAATGCACATAATGGAGTAAAACATTGTTAAGAGGCACGTAAAAGAGGTTTGCTTTAAATCTGGTAACTTTGCTCTGCAATTGTATGCCTCACTTTCCATAAAACTTGTGCAAAAGACTCCTGAAATCATTACTGATACAAAATCCTCCACCAACTCTGGAAGCTTTTTTGAATGCACGCTTTTTGCTATTTTATTATAACAGACATAAAGTAGATTCACTTGGACATCAACTACCACCCCTCTCTCCTTAGCTGTCCTTAGTCCATTACAATGGCACACATATTTTAGAGAGTTTGACAGGGTATTGATTTCAACACAGCTCTGAAAGTTCAGCACTAGGCAGGTAAAACCATTAAGCAGAAGGCTTATTGTCTTAGTACAATGAAACACCAATTCTGACTTGGGTCTCAATGCATTTCTGTATCATTAACATTATTGATATCCAAACCAATGACTGCTGCTGCCATTCACATCAAATATTTCAAAAATGGACTTTAAAGGGCACAGATTTGCTAATTAAACTTTTCACTAGCAACTTAGGAAGCTGGTCTGATGCCAGCTATTTATTTCTTCTAAGTGACTAACATTTTAATACAAGAGATTGAAACACCACTTTCTCTGCTCTCACAAAAAGTGCCTTGGGCTTATGTGACTAGTACTGGCAATCAGAAAATTCAAAAACATCGGTGAAGCTCTCAGGCATGATGGTAAAAGGAAAGAACTGCAAAATATGTACCTTTTCCACCAGATACCAACCAGTCTTTGGTTTAAGGTTTCAACTGAAAGTACTGACAGTAACATGTCCTCAGATATTATTTTGCAGAAACTCAGAGAAGAGAGTGCCATCTGCTGTATGGACAGGCAAGCGTGCATATAGAAAACTTCCAGGGAGTAAGCCTCACTAGGAAAAGACTTGATTTACTGCCTACCAGTCCAACAAAAAATGTACAAACCCATTACAGAGCTACCACTTTTCATATTAGCTCTGCACAAAACAAGAAGGGAAATGTCCTATTTTCTAAAAATAACAAATACAAAAGAAAAATCCCTCATCCAAAAAATTCTATCTTATTAAAAGCATTCCTAGGGACTCCGCAGTTTCTGCTTCCAATATATAAAACATTTAATAAGTTACCTTTGATTTCCGGATAGTAGAGAAAAGGCTTTGGTTCGCTTGTTTCCAGATCAGATTTCCTACGCAGCTGTACAAATACAGATGCTGGCTTTGTAATATTGACATCTCGATACTTGGGTGTTTTGAAAACAATAGCAAACTGTGAAGGAAACAATGATAAACACATCTATCATGGAGCATGGGTTTTGATAGCTTTGCTTTTACATTTGTGTTATTTTGTAGGAATTGGTTCACAGCTTGGGAGGTAAAAATTTTTAGCAAAAGGCTGCTACAACAATTATCTTCCATTTTAGTTTCCAGTTTCACTTTTGAGTTTGAGTCCTAAAGCCTTTTGGGAAAGACAGAACTACCATGTAAAGTATCACCACATCACGTATGTTAGTACTGCATTGTCTGTCCCCTCATCATTTAGCACCTGTATTCTGTGGCTTTCTCAGTGTGTTCACAGGAGCTCTAAGAGCTTTTTATATATCCCATCCCAGCTTACACTGCTGCATGTTAAAGCAATGGGTCTGTTTACCAGTTTCCTCGCACTGTATTCCTAACCTGCCTAGTTACCTGATGTATGTCTTTAAAGAACAATTAAGATTGTAATATTATTAGGCAGTAATCAACAAAAGACAAGGTTAGTACATAATACAGATGTTTTCACCTAATTTATTAATGATAATATAATCCTAATAGTATCATCCTCCCAGAGATGAGAAAATCATTTACAAATGACAAATGCTCTGTTACTTACCTGTCTATGTACATCTGTAGGAGAAAAGTCTCCAAAGCCTTCCCACATACCTCCATTCTCATCCTCTTCATAGAAACGTATTTGAATATCATCTGCAAAGAGTGAAAGAAACACTTTTTGGGATGTTTGTGCATTTATTTAATCTTTGGGATGTTTGTGCATTTGTTTAACCTTCGGCTAAGTTTATTCCAGATAAAAATCAACATGGTTACATTTTGGCTGGATGATAATATTACAGGAATACTACATGAATTATCTTTATCCATTTTACAAAATCATCTAAATAACCCATTTGTTACATCAATTTTAGATTAGCCTTATTCTAATGACTTCACTGAAACTGCTCTCTATTTACTGAGCAATAAAAGGAGAACTAGCTTCACTACCTCTTCCTATTCTAGGGCGATAAAACATTCCAGAGGAGCTTTATTTGGAACAAACACATAGGGAGGGGAGAACTTGAAGCGTGAAATGTAGAAACCACCCTCTCTCCTCCAATAGTTTCAGTTCAAAAAACTGTAGCAAAACCTGAAGTGCCACAGTTCAAGTTCCGCTTGCTGCTGGCAGAGTGCCACTTTGAAGCTGCAGCTCAGAGATGGCAAGGGCGTGAGCAAGAAGCATGTCAACAGTGATCCCTCAGCCCCCAAACACATAACAGGGCCAGAAACAAGAGATTTGGCGTCTGCTTCCCTAAACAAATTTTCTTTCGTTCTCTTTGTATTTATTTATTTGTATTTTTAGGAGAAGCTGGGAAATAACACACAAGCATATTCCTTCCCCAGCACTCCTGGTAAAAACACACTAGAAAAAGGCTATTTTCTCTTAGAGTGATTGACACAGGACAGGCTTTTGGAGCAGATTGCTTCCTCTGATCCACCACCTGCTAGTCTCAAGACTGCGAACCACCACTTCCAGGCCTGTTGTCCTGCATGCTCAAGTTCCTTCAGGCAAGAGTTTTCTGAGAGTGATGAAGTCAGGGGAAACCCCAATCTGGCTGAGGGGAAACCCCACCTCAGGGATTCCACTGAGTCAGACATTTATTTTGCGCACAAGAGTTATGCTTCATCTCAGTCCTTCTGATAGCAGAGAGTAAGTATATACACTACTGAAGGAAAACAGTTTTTTCAAACCCCCTATAAGCCCCCAAAGCCCTCTCTCTTTCTTAAGTGGTAGAAGAATATTTGCAAGCAAGAGAGGTGGAAAAGGACAGCCTGTATTAACAGAAAATGTCAGCGTGATTTTTAACATCATGTGCAGGGACTGATTCCAAACAGGTGAGAAAGGGGCACCCACTCCACCATACAATCATACACCAGGGAGTCCCAGTTATTATGTATAGCTGAAAAATGCAAAGGATTTCCCTCTCTCCGTTTTTTTCTTTTTACTTCAGCCCAAATACTACAACCAACCGCATTAACCATTATTATCTTCCTATCGAAAAACAAAGCATCCAAATCCACACCGCCCAATCCTGACACATTCATAACCATGAGCAGAGATTACCAAAATGAGTCTGTAAGAAGTATCTGTTTACACCGAGTAATCTCTAGCATTAGCATATACATAAAAATGAAGTTACTAGCAGCAGTGCTGAACACATTCAGTTCCCTTCGATGGTTAATAGAGAATGCTCATACTTACTCTTTAGAATCAGGAACTTCATCATAAATCAGAAACTTCAGACTAATTCAGAGCAGGTGTTAGTTAACAGAGTCAAACATCACCCAGCACCCACCACACACAAAAAACCCAGAACATGGGCAATGGTAGAATGTGGAGAACAAAGATGACCATACGGTCTCTGTGGAGGCAACACAAGCTGACTATGTTTTGCAACAGACTATTTTGATTTAGTTATTTTCTGGACTGCTGGCCTGACTTCCAGAAAAGCTGAGTGCTTACAAATCCTGTTGTGCTATCAGAGTGGGAGAATACTAAGGCAGCACAGCGCGCTTCATGTGTATGCCTGATGAACACCCTGGTGTGCCTTACAATACTTAGGACTCTTACCTTTCTGAACCTTGTCACAGAGAAGGTAAATCTCTTCCCCTCCTGTTACACACCCTGCTGTTCTGTCCATTCTTACGATTTTTAAGTTGGAGGCATTGGGAGCTTCTGTTGAAAGGAAAGATTAAAAAACACTTTAATAACATTTTTAGATTTCAAAACAACTCCAAGCACAACACACAAAAGTGCAATAGAAAGTCAAGACTTCAGTACAACTTACCCAAATCTGTTTATGCTTTTAAAAACATGAATAAATCAACAGTTTTTCATCTGAAAGGCATTATCTTGTATCCTCTAACCTTTGACTGAACCGTTAGCTATAAAATAAAGCCCTGGCCATTCCAGCACAATTACTGCACTAATAAAGTAGATCCAGCACTCTGCACTAGTATTAACTTTATGACGAGAGTGCATTACAATAGAACACAATTTTTGCTTCCCTGCTTTCTTGTCAGTTTAACATTCTTGAGAGCTGCTTCCTGGATCTCACTATTTCAGTGCAATGTGCAATGCTCTGCTTTACCCTCTGTCTTACTTGAAAGCAGCATCAGTCCTTGGCCAGCATACTGAACTGTAATAAAAAAGCCCTCCTCCACAGATCTTAGTAGAGGCATCAATGGATACCTACTGGTCCCCAAGACAGAACTATCATCTGATGTAAAAGCAGCTGTGATAGACAGTTGCACTACCACAAGTTGTCTTTGTTCTGTGGAAGATGCTTGAATGGTGTCAATGAAGAGTATTAGAAATATACCAAAACCCAAGAAAAATATTAACAACAAAGAATTCACCGTGGGAGCTCAGAAACTAGTAGCTGACATCTATGTAGCAACTTAAAATGGCAGAAACATACATACAAAATTTCCTTTTATCTGTCTCCTTAGTTGGAGTCAAAATTTTGATGGTCAGATTCAGAAGGATAAGATAACTTCGATTGTTTTTATATGTATGGTTCAATACATACTCTACATCCGTTGATGCTTTGTCCTCCTCCTCCTCCTCTTTGCTTTACAAATACTCTCATTATGTAGGTATGAGATATGAGTAATGAAAACAAATGGAATCTGTAATTGTTTCTAATGAAAACCAAGATTGCTTAAATACACTGCCTGGTAAATCACTTCAACCTCTAGATGAAAAGATTGTATTTTCTCATCCAGAAAACACAGGTCATGTGTGCCATAAGAACAGGAGGCATCACTTTTCACTCTGAATATATGCAAAATGGCTGTGCTACATTCCCCAGTTAGTAGGAAGCAACAGACTGTATTAGAACAGTTGCATTTAATACCTTTTCATCTAGACTTTGTCCTTAAAAAGCAATGATACAGACATGACTGTTGGTCAAAGAAAAAACCCAGCACTTTTCCCGAGTCATTACAGAATGACTATCATGAACATAGTAATCCACAGGTACAGGGAGGAAAACTCATGCAGCAGAAAGGACTCAGGTAAGATGAGTAAGTATAATCAAAAAGCACAAGGGAAAGCATGAAGTGAAAAGATTTACTTAGGAAAAAGACAGAGTGATGTAACAGAAGTATAAAAAATACTGATGGGTCTAAAAGAAATGGTTTGAGAACTCTGGCTGTGTTAGTCTCACCAAACAAGGACAAGTAGATCGCCAGCAAAACTGAAAAGTGTCAAATTCTCAACAAAGATTGAAGCAAAGTAATTTTTTCCTCCTATTTTTGGTGAAAAGGCTTTGTCACAGAAAGCATCTGAAAACTCTGCAAAATTCAAGCACTTAAGAATGTAACAAGAGTTTACAAAATCCTCATAATAAAAGTGGCAGGATTAAATATGCTAACAGCAAGATGAAATCTTCCTTTATGGCTTACATCACCATCTATTAAAACCAGAATGATACCATGTGGACTTGGATAGACATGGAGCCAGTTATCCACAGGCTACTTGTTATTGATCAAATAACAGGCAAGCAGCAGGGCTAGATGAGTCTACGTATAGCAATAACTACATATAATTTCTGTATGTACAAAAGCTTACCCCTTATTAAAAAAGTAATTAAAGCCAAATATACTTACTGCTGTCATATATTGCATCTGATATAACAGGATCAAGTTTCCGCGTGAAACTACCATTACTGTCAGGGAGAAAGGCTGTAAACATAAGACGCACCACGCTGAGATCCATTTCTTTAGTCTGCTGTACTGCTGCCTGACGAATAATTTCTCTTTCTCGTTCTGGAACCAGTAAGTAGACAGAGGAGTTAACAAAAGGGGTAGGAGATCCATAACAAAACAGAGGAAGCATTTGCCAAACATTACTATCAAAATGAACCCATAGCAAGAAAATGTTTTCCTTTTCATTTAATATCCATTGGCTTCTCTCTTTTTAAGCAAACAGGAGCAGCTCTTCATGAGATACTGCATTCATCTTGCAGTTTGTGCAGCAGATGTTATTTAAGATAAGGTATGTAATTAAGAGACATACAGAAAATCACTATTTTCTGCTCTCAATTTATAAAGGTTGCAAAAAGGATAAAGGCCACCACTAAGGACATTCGAATGCCTCTTACTAGAGTGATAAAGAGAAGGCTGGCCCCTCTATACGGTGCCTGAAAGCAGTGTAGACCAGAGGTTTTACAGGGATATGGGTGAAATGCAGCTGAACGAAACAATATTCTAAAAAGACAACCCCTAATATAGTTAGGGATATCATGTCTTGCATCAATAACACAAAATTACTCTTATTTATCAGCTTATTAAATAGGATAAGAGCAATGAAATATAGGTGCAGATGTGGATATAGGCAGCTATGAAAGGAAGTTGATCCATTCTCATGTGTGTTGACATCCAAGACTCTTTCTTTCAGATTCCCTAAAACACAGCAACAACACACCACCTCTTAAAGCACATGGTCACAGGGCTGTTTTCCTACCTAAGGCCTTTTACTAGCTGAAAATCTGTGTTTTCAGAAGCTAAGTCTGGTTTTAGCAAAAGATTATTAAAAGCAGGCTGTGATTTCTACATACCAGTTAGCTGTCTGTCTCCACATCCTTCTGCCTGCAGATAGCCAAGTTCAGGATGTACCAGCAGTCCTGGGTTGTATCCTTTTTTGCAAGCATCTATCATGCGTGTTTCCAGAGTTTCAAACACTTTCTTCTTTGTGACATGAAGTATTCCAAGATTTGCAAACCTGTCAAATTTTGATCATGGGGAGTATTTCTTAATGCTTTATGCTGGCAGTTTCTCTCTTACCAAAGGCAGCTACAGAACTGAAATCAGTGGAAGGACTCCATAGGCTTTCTTAGGCACTATTAACTCCTGAGGGCAAGTTTTCCAGCAAGAAGAATTCAGCCAAGCTTACAAAACATGTAAAATGTGCACCATTATACAGCAGCGATCATATAGGTGCATGGAATGTTCCCATGGCATAAAGAGCAATCTCTTAGGTTTCCAACCTACACCGTGGAAGCAACTTAGACAACATTTGTCACACTTTGTTTGTTCTGTCTTGGTGATGACATTAATATGCCATTCTATATGGCTGTTATGCAGAGCAACTGCTCAGAATAAGCTCCATCCGTTCAAAATTATTTGGAGAGCAAGCTAAGAAGCTAGAAACAGTGCAACATTTTCCAAAGGAAATATTTTGAACAAGGCTCTGGACATTCAGTAAGACACTTCAAGTATCTATTTGAATGAAAACTTCCATAATACAAGATCTGCTTTTGTAAAAATCTTCTGGCACATTTAAAAATCAATTAGATCTGGAAGTATGAAAACAAGACAATAACTCAGTTTTCATGTGGGTCAATTGAGGATAGGAAAGCTGTTTCTAAACATCTGATGAAAAACAAGACAGGTTAGGAAATGAGCCAAACTTTTCAAGATGAAAAGGAGCATTTCAAATAAAGCTATTTAAATTGTTGTGCTTGGTAAAGTTAGTGCACTGGGCTTGGACATCAAAAGTTACACTTTAAAAAGAATCTCTCTCTCCCAACCTTCTCAGCTTTTTAAACTTCATCTTCTTCACCAACAAAGACATTCTTGAGATCACAGAATTAAAACTCATAGCCAGCATGAAACCTGATCTAAGCTTGAAAATGTAGACAGGAGCCTCAGCTTCATTTACTGATACAAACAATTACTCTTTTAAATTAAACAAGAACAAACCAACTACAATTTCACTACAATATTACTGCTTTAAACTTAAAAAGTTTGACTCATTCAGTATCTTCATGTTTATACGTGTCGTGCATTAATTTCAAATTTACTAACCCTATTTTCTTCACACTTTTTTCTTCACTAGATTCCTACTGGCATATTTCAGCAAAAGAAAAATATTGATCAAAACTGTAACAAAAGCATTTCTTCAGTAATTTTTAATTACTCTTTGACTGAAATTACTTACATTTTAAAGACGGGCTTACAGTACAAATTTGGACTGCACAACAAGAGATTGAAACTTTACAAATTCTAAGTGAAAATTACTTGCTTAAACCTATTTAGCTTGCTTAGGGCAAATTCCACAAAGGTAAACAGAAATTCCATTTATTTTTCTATTTAAGATACAAACAAAACACAGATCAGAGCGTGAAGACTAGTGCTCCACTTAGTTGCCTCTAAGTAGCATTTTAGTATTGCTTCTTACAGTGCTTATACTTGAGTCTGTCTCCCTTAGCCCAGCTTTACAAATGAGTTGACAGACTTACCCCACAACCATATCTTTAGGTCCTGCATTAACCGTGCATACTCCATCTTCACAAAATTTACCCACCAAGCTGTGAGCATGTAAGTGTACGTATTTCCCATTAGTAACTAACTGGACGATTACTTTTGCAGGTCCAACATAATTGCAGATCTGTAAATAAACAGAAAAAACTGTGGGGTTGTTTGTTTGGGTTTTTTTTAATGAAACAACTAATGATTCCAGTTGAGTATTTTCTGTCACCTAAGTACAATCAAGCTCACATAGGAGAAATGTGTATGCATTTCCTCATGAAATACAAATGACAAGCTAACTGTAGCAGATCATAAAAAAGCCACCACTTTTTTGTAATTAAACCTGACATAAAAATGTCAGTAGTAGTGACCAAAAAAGTTAAGAAATAAAACAAAGCTAAAGTAAAGCAACGATCTGCTTCCCAAATCACGAATCTCAGTTTTTACTTTCTGGCCAGTTACTCCCCATTGCTCTCCTTATATTCCAATTAGTACATTGATTTCACAATAAACATTGTTACATGTTAAGAAGCATACAGAAAATATATGTATTTAATAAAAAACCTGCATTATTTTGCCCAATTTAAAAACACTTAAAAAAATTAGTTTTAAATATGATTGTTTTAAAACATTTTGGCCTCATTAAATGACACTTCAGGTAGAAATTTTAAAGCAAACTAATTCCATATTCATAGGTATTTTGTTAAATCAATATGCTACATCAGCACATATTACCCAGTCCATTAAATATTTCCCTTAAGTGTACATGAGGATATATGCTAAATCCCCACCTAAGATTTTGCAAGACTGGAACTATTATAAACTAGGTGCCTTAGTATAGCCACCTCTGGAGGACTACAAATCTTTTTTTTCCCTGTTATAGTTTCTAATCACCATGCATTTTTTAGTAACTTTTAAAATTGTGATGTTAAGTAATGCCTCAAAACCAAACCTAAAATTACTAATAACATACTGTATTGGTAAGTTACTTGTTTTCATTTATTATTTAGAACTTTATTTTCTTTCCTCAAAAGTAATACTCTTCAAGTCAGTTATTGGTTATGCAACACTCAAATTATGCTGAATATAAGATTATCACACTTTTTAAAAAGCAAACATTGCCTTCCCTTCCAATTCACTTAATTAACCCTTTTATCAATGCTGGGGCTTTTTTCCCTCCTCCTCTAATTTTTCTTCTAGTTTGCCTTGGGCAAAGTTCTTTGTATTACAGCAGCTTATAGATCTAATCAAGCAAGGTATTAAAGGATGACGATAAACATTAAAGTGATGAATCAGTGATGAACTGAATACTTAAGGTTATATTGTTGATAAAATGCTGATAACCAGGGATTGCCAGGATTTCATCACATTACTAAGTCCTGCTGGCTTCCTTCACTCCAGTTAACCCCTCTCTTGAACCCATTCCATCACAGCTGAAACACTCTACATACGTACAACGCGCACGCTCCCTGTCTTCCTATTCATTGCTAAAAGCAAAAAAAATCCCAACTATGAAAAAGCTGTTCCAGGAGGAACAGGTGTGCAAAAGTCCTCCCATTACTCACTGCCTGCTTGTTAACTATAACTCTACTAACGTGCATTTTAGAGGCAGCAGCTCCTAAAATACAAAACGTGGGGTATTCATGCTTCTCTCCAGTTTCCAAAGTTTCCTCTTGGGCTGAAACAATACAGAGATGTAGAATAATCACTGCTTCACTATCTCCACTATTTGCCTGCAGTGAAAAAATGCAGGGATTCCTAGGTAACTTTCCCAAAGTCACCTGAAAATAAAAGGACTGCGTTTGGTACTACGTGTCACCACCACTACTACAATTAACTTCTGAAGAGGGGGGCTTTAAAAAAAATTATTTTCATTTTATCCCTCACTAAACAAGCCTTTCCCTGCTATAAAGTTCCCAGAACAACTATAGCACTATATTCATTATGAGTAACATGTATGTTCTAGTGTCACATCAGAAAAGTTCAGGACAATCCTTCATCAGCTGTAGAAACCACAGTGAAACTGTAGGTACGACTGCTGCACATCAAGGACTTTCCAGCCTCTGAAAGCAGAACATATAACTGCAGCAGTAACCAGATTGCAATCTCCCCCCTGTTACTCAGCTCAGCATGATCTTTGCCGTCTCTCTCAGGGGAAAAACAAGAGTTCTTAAGACGTAATACCTTATGTAGGTCATAAGGCTAGAAAGAACTATTTTTTGTCATCCAGTCTGATGTCCTATGCTGCAAAGGCTACAGAATGTCCCTGAACTGTCTCCTACCTTATTTCCTATAGACAGATTTTCCTGTTTGATTTTGAGACATTCAGGTTACCTCGGTGCCCAGCAAAATAGCCTCAGTGGTTAAATATCCTTATGTACTGTAAATCCAAAATAATTTTTCAGTGTTTTTGAATCTCTGATGCCACAATTTCAGAATAACTTTAAAAGTATTCTGGCACTAAAATACACACCTTTTATGTAGGAACTTAACACTGTCAAAGGCATTTGGTAGACGGTGTATTACAATGCTGAGTATCTATAGAAACCTGAGGATTATGGCATTGACACAAGAACATATACTCAATGTAAGAGGGAGATAGCATGTGGGTGCTGTACTGCTCAAAATCAGAGCTGTGATCTGAAAGAAATAGCTACTGAATTTCAAATCAAAGATAGGAGAGAAAAAAAGAAAATAAGGAGTTCCTGGGAAGAACATAGCTGTAATACTTGATTACATCCTGTACTGAAGCAACATTCAATTGATCTAATCTGATAAAAATTAAAATGCTGCAGGCTCACATTTATCTGCTGCTTCTGTTTGAGAGAGATTTGTCTGAGAGATTAAAAGGACCCTGTGAACTTGAAATTGAGTCAATTTCAAAACAAGAGTTGACATTTTTTTCAATTTCACATCCTCCTGCAATCCAGACCCCAGTCAATTTTTTATAGTTTCCGAAACTTTACAAAAACTTTATAAGAACATTTTCCTACTTCAAAGATGTTTTTTCCAGTTACTCTTACAGCAAGAAGTGAAACCAACCGATCAACGACAGAAAGTAAATGATGAAAAAGACCATGTCAAACCTACAAAGCCAGTAACTACAAAAATACCTACGTCTCCTTCTAATCAATAGTTATTATAACAACTATAGCCCCAAACCTGCCTAACTTTCAGTGTAACTAACACTGCCCTCAATACGCACATAAAGAAGTGTTCCACAGATGAGGCATAACTCACTCTTTATAAACGGTATGTTTTCACAGAGCAGCATTTTTTTTTTCTGGTTGCTAGTTTAAGACAAAGTATTTTAGATGTGGTATGAATCGTTTAGGCGACTGAATACTTACCTAGAGGTCTAAGAATAAGCAATGTAAATTGATTTAAACCAATAGGAGCTGCAGATCTTCTGATCCTCTGAAAGTGAGGTCACTCTCATGACAAAAACACAGAGTTAAGTGTTCTGCTTTAGGAGCCCAACTAAGGGACTTGGTGCCCCATATTCAGACAAACTAACCATAATGGTATAAAGCACAAATCTCACTGAATTTAGTTTTGGCTGAATGTGGTTCGCTACAGGTTTTTATGAAAGGTATAGATTTATAACAAGAAGTCTGCTCATTCTTGTCTCATGTTTATTCCTTAATTCAGCTGTTAAATGAATTTGTAACTTGGAACCAGTGATCTATCATTATACAATTTAATTCCTATGGGGGGAAAAAAGCAAAGATGCTGCTCCTTCTTCACTAAGAAGGCTCATCAAAGTAACTTTCCATAAATTCCCCTCCTGAACTTGAAGTATGTGCTGAAATCCCCGATTTCAATATGAATGCTTATCTCCAGATGGAGGCATAATTTAGGATAGCCCCAGGACATGACTGGATGGGCAGTTCTCCTGTTCAGGCACCTGGGTTCAGGGCTGCCTAGCTGACATGCAGTTTCCATTCCCAAGCTGGACAGCACAACGTCGCAACTCTCCGGCACAGAAAAGGTGCTCATTAGGTCAGGCACACACCTCTGAGATGGGTAACTCGGTCTCTGGGCTGGAGCTGATTTACATCCAGCCCGCAGACAACAGGCAACTTGAGTTTGCAGCCACCCACATAGATTTGCCCTCAAGGAGATGAAAATTCAGGACATTTCCTTCAAACCACTATTTTCAGCGAATTCTTTTCACACCCAAAAGTGGATCAAGCACTTTAGCATAAAACATGAATATGCCTATGCTAAGATCAGTATGCAAGATCTGGACACACTTGGAAAACGTGTAAGGCGGCCAGCGGAAATTTTCTGCACAAGTTTTCTCACAGTTTGTTCAAATACATAAAACCAAGCAAATTATGAATAAAACATGTAGACAGTTAAGTAAGATGGTGACAATATTAGACAATCCAGTTTTATTCTTTCTTCTTATACTATTGATTTTTTCCCCTGGACAAAAAGCTAATGACAAATAAGCAGCTCAGGAGCTTTGATTTCAACTGTCCTAGACAGTAAAATTTTCCAGCATTGTGTTACACTAAGCAGACAAAAAAGAAATTTTAATTAAGAATTTTAGGTAGCTTTCCACTGTAATTATTAAACTTGTCACGATATGTAACTTCATTATAACATGTTCAGTATCTACAACTTCTCTGCTCTCCATAACTACATGCAAAGTTACATAAATTCCTCTGAAAACACAAGATGTTTTCTACATGATATTAGGATTACTGTTAGCAAAGACAGGGCTGAACAAAGGAATATAATTCCATAATCCATAAAGATTAATTAATCCAGTTTTTGATATTATATAAAAATACTACTGTTATCTAGACTCCATTTGTCATGACTGCTGTTAAGAGGTTTTAAATCAATTCCACCTCACTGGCCACTGCAGATTTGTCTTAAGTGTAGAGACTGGCATTGCAGAAGTAACTCCTGACCTACACCATCTCCTAATATAAAGAAGGTGGTTAAATATGTGATTAACTACCAAAACATCCAAACATCCACCAAACCAAAACTGCTTAGACACACAGCAAAGTCTTCAGCACTCCAGTCTTTAAACGAAAGATGCGTCTTTTATGTGTTCCAGCTCAACTACAGGTTAGCAACTGGGTGCAGGAAAACAGAAAAGGGTGAAGTTGAACAGTCCACATTATGCAAGAGGTCATATTAGATAAATGTGGGGGTTTTTTGGCCTTCAATCCACAATCCTGGGAAAAAGGAGTAGGGAGACTGCAATGTTTTTTTGTGTACTGAAGAGGTCTATTTTCAGGACAACCCCTGACAGCTACTGGTAAATCATATCAGCTTTCTGTGCAGAGTTGGCTAAGCAGAAGAGATCCCATCGTGAGCTGCACTGACCACACCATAGCCAAGGATTAAAGATCTGTCACAAAACCTCCTTTTTACAGTACAGCCAAAGCTCACTCTACTGTCCTTTCACAGCACTGTGATCAACCAACGGAGACTTTATTGTGAAAGTTTACAAGAGTAAAAAAAAAAACAAAACAAAAACACCCCACAAGAAAAAACCACAACAAAAAATAGCCACCCTCAGTTGTGCTCACCTCAGTTACAACAAGGTGAGCAGCCTTTAACAAAACAGAAAAGAGACTTACAGGAAAAGGTGTGAAACACTTCTGTCTTTACTGGCACCACTTGAATCAAGAACAGGCACTAACAAGCAATGGCCTTGAGGAATTTACTTGTTGTGTTCCCTTGCCAGCCTCTCCCAGCAGGTGTTGCCATGTGGGGATTTGTACTAGAAAAAAACCCAGATGAACACAGCAGGACGAGAGGGAGGGAGGGGAAAGGGACAAACGTGTATATGTGTGTGTGGAAGCTTTAGATTAAATTAAAATCTCATGATCATTGAAAACAGAAGGTTTGATGGAAAGCCAAAGAACATTTTGCTTTCTAGTTTACTCATGGAGAAATTCCATTTCCTGTATAACTCCTCATTGCATATCTCCAAGTCATGCTATTGTGCAACCCATTACATCCTTATAAAGTATGAGTTGTATTATTATTAATACAGATCGGATTGGAATCCAAAGATCTGGCTCAGTTGAGTTAAATTATTTTATATCTGAACATACCAGTGAAATTTCATTCCTTGGTCCATCATTACCGTCACAATAGAAAAGGGAAAAGCAAGTAGATCCTTTGCCTGGGCTAGTAATTTTTCATAGGAGTTTTGCAAGGCTATATGCAATCAGCTTTCCCAGCCTCTTAATTCCCAAGACTAACACCCTAGGCTATCTCAGCCAATGTTGATTATTTTCCATTGAGTCATGCTCATACTGATTCATTATGGAGATGCAACTGTTCCAAACTCCAGCCTTTCTCAAGAACTGCAGAAGAACTACAGGCATACTGCAGAGAAAGCTGAGGAATGGCACGCACCAAAACTGCTTGCCACTTTTCCCTCCCCTTCTCTCCCCCTAAAGGAAACAGTAAGAGATAACACCAGAATTAAAATACATTAACCCCACTCCTCATGAGATAGTCTCTAGTGGAATAGTTCAAAGAGGTAATGAAATACCAAGACTAAGACTTTCATTAAGTTAAAAAAATACTGAAAAGACATAGTGTATCTTTTCCCCACTTCCATGGAAAAAGAATTTGCTGCAAGAACCACAGGCAAAAAAAGTTCTGTAATCTTAGAATGATTAATCACCACTGTTATAACCTTTATATTGTGATAGCACAGAATGTTTCTTTGATTAGTATGCCTGAATTTCTTCCTGGGGAAAGAAGCCTCAAAAAACCTTCAGCGAACACCTGAACATAATGCTGTTCCTATCAAAATGAGTTTTCCATTGATATTAAAGGAATTAAGTCCTTAAGAACTGAGTATCCTAGAGACACTGAATAAGGAATAACATGAACAGAAAAAGAAGGAAAATGTAGTAAATAGCATCTTAGAGTGAGCTGGAGTAACTGACCAGACTCATGCTTTGCAGTATGCTAGAAGTGTAGTAATTTGAGCAGCTCAGGACTTGCTTTATGCTAAAACTGCACCTTAAGGAAGAGCTCCATTAGTGTGCAGGAGGGTAGCTAGGTGCGGAGTGCAGGAAAGCTTAGCGCTCAAGTGCTGGCAGATAAATACGGTGCCAAAATAACTCCACATATCTGAAGACAGTTTCCTTTTCAAAATCAATTACATTTTAAAAGTTGGGATTGAAATGCAGTCAATTTGTATGAAGTTACTCAAGACTATGTTGATACACAGTAAGGTCCTATACACATACGTATGACACATTCATTTTGCAAAATTAATGATTTATGTACTTACTTTGACCTGAGGGTATGACTTTTTGTTCTTTTCACTAGAAGCACCAGGAAGTCCACCATGTGAAGGCCCTTCACATACGTATCGGAAACGAAACCCCCTCTGTGGAAATAAAGGAAAAGAAACTTGAAAGCTGTTTAGAAACAGAAAAAAAAAAAAAAAATAAAAAATCACACACACACAAGGCTTGCCCAAACAGCCCACAAACAGAAAAGTTACAACTGTTCATCCCTGAAATGCTGCCTGAGTGCTGGTTAACAAAGCACCACTGAACTATAGCCCTAGAGGACCTGTTCTATTCTCACACACAGAAGAAACCTGAAATCTTTCTTTCCAGTAAGTGAAGGTATTTTGAAGCAGAGACCTATTTATACTCTCAAAACAAGATAAAAATTAAAAGACAGGGAATGCAAGAGCAAATACTCTCTCCCATCGTGACTGCTGCTAGGAAGAGAGAATTGAAGCCAATAATAATCCAGGAAGTCCAAAGAATCATAGAGAAAAGAACAGGGATGAAACAGAAATGCTTCATGTGAAAGCTGTATCTCTGAGCAGAGTCCAGAAACAGCACAAAAGCTTCAGGGGACTTTGAATGGCTGGCTTTTCACCTTAGCTACATAAATAGATGTCTGAATATACTTTAGGGAACTGCAGGATATGAGCAACCCCTCTATAGTACAGGTGTCCATTTATTCCATTTTTATTTATAAGAAATCCCCTATACTTTACAGGGTAATCTGTAAGGCAGAAAATATGCAATTCCAGAATATGTATTTGGTAACTCTAGATCTACTTAACTATATTATTTCACCTGGTTCACAACTTTTAATACTTTCAGATCTACTCCCCAGTTCTGCAATTTCTGGCAAAATCCCTGTCTTATAAGTGTCTGTCCAAACAGCAGCATTTGGTGTATCCTTTGTCAAGAATCATTCAGCTTCTTTCTAATAGCAGACAACTCTGAATTCAAAAGCCTGTATTAGGTGACAGTGAGCAACACGGTTCAAAAATTATTCTGTAATCAGTAGCTTCAATACCTATCTCACTAAAGCCTTTTCAGTTTAAGAACTTGTTTCCCAGTCAAATGTAAAGATCTTTTATTCAGATACTGACCAGACAATGTAATACATTCTTACGCATGTCTTTGCCTTCCTATGGTGAACTGAGTGACCAGTGTATTGCAAGTGAAGTGCTCAGCTATGATGAGCTTGAACTCAAGTTGCCCGAAAGGCAAAGCAAAGCAACCTCTGCAGTCACGACACGAGACGACCCAGTCTCTCTTCACCTCTATGCCTTCAATCCAACAGATCCAGCAGTTATCTGTGTGGCCTTCCCCAGCCTATTGCCATTGCTATCCAAGCTGTGTTTTCACATATACAGTCTTACTCCTGCTCAGTTGTCTCTCTGCTCCAACCATGATCTCAAGCACAGCACTCTGCTGATGGATCACCCTGTTATAAACCATTGCCCAGCTTGCCACATGGATACTCCACTACAGGAGCTTCTAGCTAAGAATTCATGTATGGAAACAATGGTTTCTCCTTATAAACTGTAGGCTCCACCATGCAAAGACAAGGCCTGATTTGGGATGAGCTAAAACAACAAGGAAGAGGCACCGTATTCTTCCAAGAATACACAGTTCACAGAACACTGCTGTTTCACCTATGACCATGAAGTGTCCCTATCCCCGTAGGGATGCTCAAGCACAAAAATGTCTTTGGTGTGTGGCCGAAACAAACGTTCTCTACCACCTCCTAACAGGAAGACTGGATTGCAGCACGCTTCTGCAGAAGACCAGGTAGAGGGTGGGACAGCTTTTAGTCGCTCTCTTCCCCTGTCTACTTAACAGCTCTGTAAGGTAGGATTTTATGCAACTATTTGGGAGAGGCAGGAAAGGAGTCTCCATACTGCAACAGCTTCAGGAGGAATACTTGCAATTTTTGATGCCACCAGCTAAAGGGGAACAATACCCTGGCATACTTTGGAGCAGTCTTCACCCAGCAATTGCTTTGTACGAGTTGCATGAAAACTAACCAGTGCATTGGGATAACTTTCATACTGTCAGAAGAGCATAAGTGATGTCTGCTACACAGTCACAAAAAGAGTTACATTGTTACATTCAAGTATTTATCTTCCATTTTTTTTAGGTTATTCAAAACAGCCAACTGTGACCAATCTCAAAGAACAACAGAATTTCTTTACGATGACAAAGCACACATCAAAAGTTGCTGTAACTTGGGAACAGAATGAAATGTTTTTATTTTTTCTTTCCATGAAATATTCTAAAAATCTTCCGTGTCTGGTCTAATCATTTACATTTCAAAATACTGGTGTACTGTAAGAGTCACTTCTAAGATGAAGAGTCTATGCTCAGCAAGACATTTTTTTAAAACCCTCAGGTTTTTTTCTTGTGACACTTCCAGAGAGACACAAAGACGAAAACAGAACAAAACAGGAAACGATTTAACTACAAAAGTGAGAGGAAAAACTGCTCATGGTTAAGTGCTACATTTGTTTTGAGAGTTCAACCCCTTCAATACTCTTTTTTTTTTCTCCTCAAGTCATAATTTTATTCAAAGCTGAATATGGTGACATGACTACCTTAAAGATTTTCAAAATCCAATGTTCTTCTTACCTGTTTTGGCTGTTCTATGATTTGAAGATATGGTCCATCTGCTAACATAAAAGAAAGAAAAGTTGTAATATAAATTATATTTCTATTACTATGACATATAAATTGCAGGGGTAAAATTTATGTTCTTGAATGTCTTGAGATAACATTTTTGAAATCACCTAAGCATCTTCAGAACTTATACTTTAATAAATAAATTAATCACTTGGCAATTTTAATTTCCAGCGTTCCCCAAGGCGAGTGATGTAAGGGAAGAATTAACTCAAAAAAGTTAATTTGAGCTCAGAGGGCCTAAATGGGTAACTCTGAAAACCCACTTAAGACTGGCAAGGGTGAGCAAGAACAGGATCCTCCCCTTGCCACTGACAAGCAGCCTGGTCTTCCTGAGCTAAGGTTAACTTTTGTATTTAAACCCCTTGGGTTCTAAAGACTATACTCACAAGCTTTCGGCCCTAGGGCTTCCTACTGAATAGATGCTTTTGAAAGTCTAGAGACAGCCAATGGGAAGCTCTGAGGTATGGGAATATAGAAGGAATTTGAGCTGTTTCAACATGCCCTAACAGTCAGAACTGCTTAAAAAAACCCAAACCTGGAACTGAGGAGACTGAACAATTTACATTCTTTTAATAATTTCACATACACTTTTATATATACTGTTCTGCTGTGCCTCTAAAAACACTGAACACACTCTATTTGACTACAGATACAGACTCTATAATAAGATCCATCTTTGAGCATGATACTAACACATGGGATTATGTTCTACTAAAATTCTATTTGTGTCTTTCAAAGCAGGCTTACTTAACTTCCAGTCTTGCACTGCTCCCTGAACAGTGGCTAACTTCATACCATAAACCTCATTTAAAATTCACCAGTTCAAATAGCCTTTGAGCAGGGTCTAAATCCAATAAGAACTCAAGTGTCACCAGAGTTAAGAATTCATCAGCTGATCAAAGCTTAGCTCCAACTCTGATCAGTTATTTACATCAAGAAGGAAAGCTCTCTAGGTGGATGAGTTGATGGCTGCGAAATATCTTCTAAAATGCAAGCCACTTCTGAGTCTGAAAACAGTTCCACTGTGTTTCTTCACTGCCTCTTGCTAAGATTCAGATTTCAATGCTAAAAATTCAACTGTTACCAAAGCAAATCCCCAACGACAGCTTCACTGTGAATACCTACACAGCATTTTGCCACTTATATACCTGTTGGAACTATGTATCATCACTTATAATCTATTAAAGGTATTAATGCTAAGGAGTCAAGCAAGCTCACTGGGACATACGAAACCTCCAAAGCAGACAAGCCACAGCTACGTGGCAGAGCCTGCAAGCGTACAAAGCATATCGTGACCTGCCAGCATCCAGGTGTGATCTGCCTCTGAACAATGGCACCATCTGCAAGTACCACACCATCCAGCTACCTCAACCAGGTAGTACTTGGCTTCAGCACAGAACCACATACTTGCATTAACTTTAGGCCTAGTGTTCACTGAAAATTAAAAATGGCAGAGGACTCATTAATTTAGTTTGTAATACAACTACATGCATCCTTCTCAGCTCCTCAATACAACTTCACTTTACTAAAACAAACCCTCATGTTTTTAGTCAGCGCAGGTCTTAATTGAACAGGCTTCTCTCAACATGAAAGTTTTGATAAATAAGTTAGTAGATGGAATTAGTATTTTGCTGTTGAAGTTAGCTGACTCAGCAACAGAATTAACTTCATGCCAAAGTTGTATTGCAAATGTCAGTCACAACAATTTAACAAAGATCATTTATTTCTCAAGTCCAACACTCTTCCTGTGAAAAACAGAGCTACAATTAAAATCTTTAAGTCGTGCAAAACAATTGCCTCAAGATCATATACATGTCATCTTACATTAGAAAGCGTGGAAAACAGTTTGGACTTCAGAAACTTTAGAAGACAGAGTAATGCTTAGCTTTGGTGTGGTTTTATGTTTCAGTTTTTGTCTGTAACATGGAGTCAAGATGAGTCGAGTTGGGTTTAAGCATTGTATCAGCACTTAAATTCAAGTCCTCTGTTCACAGAGCTCTAACCCTCCTCATGGTTTAAGCATCTAAAATTCTATACTTTGACAATCCAAAGGCCTTGTATCTTCTGGGCACCGGCAGAAGTAACACACCTAAAATGCAACTGTGTAGTTCAACTTTCAACCAAGCCTCCAGGGCAGGATCTGCCAAGTAATTGTTCTTTGGCTGTTCTCTCCTTAGGAATTCATTTTCAAGGCATACATGTTGGGTTAGTATCAGCATAAAATACTATTGCTTTCTCTTAAACGTTAGCCAGAAAAGGAAGCGCTCTTTTATCTAACAGATAAGTGGCTGCAGCTGTCCCCCAGGATGCAGCAGACAGAGATTCCAACTTTTCCTCAGCATAAGGAAATTCAAACTCTTAAGAGAGGGATATATACTATACTGGCATATTAGAAAGCTCAAGGGGAATTCTTTGTACTGCTGAAATGGTTTCACCTTGTATGGCACCTCTGAAAAGTCAGGAAAATTGAAAATTAAGGACTGTGGTTCCTATGCCCCCTTGGAAAAAGGCTTATAAAAAGCATACAAATATACTGATACAAAAAAGTCAAAGTATCTTACATACTAATACCAGGAAAGTGCAAAAAAGGTATAGTGTAAATGTAAAAAGGCAAATTAGGTATCTGTTATCATTAACCCAGATACAGAAGTTGTATACAGATGTACATAAAACAAGGTTTTATGAAGTCTTATTTTCACCTTTGGGTTTTGTGTCTGAAGTTTTTCTTTTTTACAATGACTAAGTAATTCTCTGGTATAGCATCTGAACCAGATCCAAGTAACAGTACAGAGAAGGCACTCTAATGCAAGGCACTTAATTACATTTGAAATGCTCTTTAAAAATAAAGCAGCAATATTCAGGGTAACTTCCAAGCATAAATGGCATATTATTTTGACTATAAAAAGGACTTTACTTAGTGAAAGGTCTCATACAGCTGTCTTCATTAAACTCTGAATACTTCCCAGAAGTACATTAGATGGACAGCCTAACACTGGCTTTATGTGGTTCCTTCTTTCTCTATCTCACCCTTCCCATGTAGAAAAGAAAAGATGTTTAGTGTTTTGCACATGGAAGTTTTTAATATTTCATTTCTATTAGTAGGCATGTCTGGTCTAAGCGGACAGACAGCAGGAACCTGAAGATGTATACCTTGTAAGAACAACTAATGATGACAAGATTTGTGATGATCTTTTGCACCTCTGTTCTAAGCTGGGAAGTTGGTTACTTCAAGTTCTTGTTTAACAAGCACAAGAAGGAACGCTAGTTAATGCATAGCTTAAGTTCTACTTTTGCCCTGCAGAGAGGCTGAAGGAGCATACAATCATGGAGCTGGCATCTACACAGGGATGACTCTCACGGTTGCCAAGAGCCAAGTTTTAACATGAGCACTCCTCACAATTTGCCTGGCACTGCTGCAGTCAGGAGTGCTAAGAATGACAACTAAAACATGCAGTCCTCCAGCCTGGAGGGGGTTTGGTGCATTCTGCCACATCCTGGGTATGCTTCAGTGCTTCCTTTTCTGTCTTCTCGCCTTGGTTGCCACAGACTGACACGCATCCCACTGACTCTCCTCCAGCCTGAGTCATAGGCCCACTTCCCCACATCTTCTTCAACTGCTACATTTCTTCATTTTCCTTCCTGCCTGAGTCAGAGGCTCTCCTGCATCTTGACAGTCCCACCACTTACATTCTTTCTTCCTCTTGACAGGCCTCACCCTGCACACACACTTCCCAAAGGAGCACCCATCTTAGGCTCCCTCTTGGTTCCTTCTTCCCATCATAGCAAAGTCAAGAGAGAAGGGGTTTTGTGACATTGGGATATCTCCACAAGCCTGGCAGCACCACAGGCCTAGTGGGGTCCTTTATCTAACAGCTTACCTAGTACCTGAAGCCATACAACTTAACCTGCAACCAGCTGTGGTCAAGTGTCCCGTCCCGCATCTCACCCTCGTAATCGTGTGTCATTTTGTTCTGCGGATATTGGGTGAAAATGCTCATAGCCTCCAGGTTTTGATTGTTAAATACAACACCAATCCTGCTGTGTCCATCCTGGCAGTGGCACTTTGCTAAGAGCTCAGACTCTAGATCTAGTGCCTTATCCTTCCTGAAGGCCTATCGTAGTATTTGTATGTTCTCCCCCTCAGGGATTCACCCGCACAGGAACACCCTCTTGCATCTCAGCTCTGCAGTGTTCAAAGCATGATGTTTAAAGCAAGCAGCACATGGGCTTTGCTCTTCCCTCAGTTCACTCTTCAAAATACAAGCACAGAAGATCTAGAAAAAACACCAGAAGCAGTATGCAAGTCTATTCATGCTTATGAGGGTTTGGGCCACTGCTACAGAACAGGGAAAATGAACACTCATCTAATTTTCAGTGATGGTCAGGCTTCCTTGAATCTCTATCATTCTCTCTCTGAAAAAATATGAAATAAAAGTGCCTTCTTTTTCCCTCTATGCCATTCCCAACAGAAAGCATCACAGAGGGTTGGGCAGAGGAGGTTAAAGTTATACCAGAAAACTAATTTTAGCAGCCTCCAGGCAATACTGTTCAGCTGCTGATGGTCCTGCTTCAACTTCACAGGCTTAAAACCACAAAACCTTAACACCAACAGATAGTTACCAAAACAATTAACAAGTTCCCAAAACCATCTCTAACAGGCACACAGATTGCTACATTACATGGTTGTAGATGGCTCTGTATAATCAGGAGGAATAAGAAACACCCAAAACTATAAAACGTTATGCTCAGAGTTCTGCCCATTTCCTCTCCAATTTAAGGCATTACTTTATCCCTTCACTACACAGTGGACATCACACTGATGCCTATCTACTTTTGCACTGCCTAAATACATGTTGTGGATAATGGTCCCTCCACTCCCAATGCCTTTGAGAATTACTACCTAACTCTCCAGGCAGGATACTTCCCAACGAGCCAAAGAAGAGGCTGACTTGACTTCATGACATACTGCCTTTGCTGCTGGTGGTTTTAAACACACAGCTCAGTCCTGCAGCTTGCACTGTTATGGCACTTGTTATAGATACACCCTTTTGTCACCAAAGGCACACAGAGACTACTTCTCTTTCTAGATTTAGATGTAAATGTAGAACTTGAACCACATTAACTAGCTACTACAACTTCAGGACCAAAATAATCAAGCCTAATTTTTACTTAAAACTACATACGTGAGCTAAAAAAGCAAGCAAAGACACCTGAGCACTGACAAGCTCATTGAGAAAATTCTTGTCCTGACATCTCAAAGGTTTTCTACTATTACTGTAAATGTTAACATAACAGCAGAACATCTATCATCAGAAAGTCCCCAAATTCCCCAGCTATTTGTTGATTCACCTACGCTGGCATGATATGGCAATCCACAGTTATATATTAAACCTGCCCGCCAACGTAGTAAGTCTGACATTGCGCATTAATGAACGCAAGGACTGAAAGATGCAGGCACCAACCACACCAAATCACGAGGAACAAAATCCTTCTGTTTAAATCATCCAACTGTTGTA
Organism: Athene noctua; assembly: GCF_965140245.1. Lineage (NCBI taxonomy): Eukaryota > Metazoa > Chordata > Aves > Strigiformes > Strigidae > Athene > Athene noctua. The sequence continues at coordinate 59,780,585 of NC_134040.1, forward strand.
GAGAAAAGTCCATTTTAGAACACTCTATTTCACCCTCTCCATATCTCAGTTGGAAATACTTTTGGAAAATCCCACATAAATATTTAACTGGCTTGCTTTGTAGAAAGAAATCATTAGTTCCTGCTCGGAAACAACTAAGGCATAATATATAAATTATTGTATTACCTTATGGCCGAAGAGCTAAGTCCACAGTAACAACACCACCTAGTTTCAAGCAGGGGAAGAAGCAAGCATTATACTGCTGCTACTCAAGAAACAAAATCACAATGGCATCATCAGATGCCATTGAAATGATCAATGGCATTTTCTAAAACTTATGATTAAATTTTTGTTTGTGATAACCTGAAATCCATGATCCTTTATTAAATCCCAGTTTGTACACAGGGAACTCGCCACCTAGAATGCAGTGGTAGACAAGAGCTGTGCTGCTAGAAAAAAAAAAAAAAGGCTTTTTCAAAGCAATTCTGCAAATTAAGCTAGACTTAGCCCAGTAAGAGTTTTCTGTGACTGCAGAACTCAGTGAATTCTTGACTCCCCCATAGGGTTTTAAAAACAGCTGTTTTCTAGTTTAAGCAGGATATAGATATCTGAAAATCAGTTTTATATATCTGAATAATTTGTATGGAATGAATCTGGCACGAGGAGCACAGAGTAAGCTTAAAAGGTACGTGCAAGAGATCATTATGGGGAAATCAAAATTCCAATAACCTTATTTGTTCCATAGAAACTCTGGGAGAAGAGTAAAAAAAACCCTTGGTATACAATGCACAAACCCTTTAATCCTGCACAGATGAATCTTACTGAACAATCTTATCTGCCTTAATAAAAACATACTGCAAACACAAATGATTGCAACATTCATTTGTTGGATGCTTGTCCATATTTGCCAAGAGCTTTGCTCATCAGAACATTTTATCTTGAAACAAAATTGGCTGTACCATATGTGTTTCTTGATCTTTCCTTGCTACTATCCAGTCAAGAAAACTGAAGTATGCTTTAAACCAGGAAACACTGAAACAGTAACCGTGATTTATTTTTAAATCAGCATTTATTATTACTTTAGGGTGGAATATTACCTATGAAGTAAAAAGCTAATTGCTTATTTCATGTTCCCCTTCACACTTTCACCGCTGCCAAGTGTATCAACTATCTAGAACAAGTGATTTGCATTTTCTACAAAAGAAAGCAATCTGCAGTACAGAAGTAACCGGCTACACAACAGAGTCAAACAGATCAATAACAGAAAACTGTCATGTTGAAAGATATTAATAGCTATATTGGAGATACATATTGAGAAAAACCTCATCTGACTAAATAAATTTTTATTTCCTTCCTCCTTTCATATCAGCTATTCTAACAAACTATGCAGGAGAAACAGCTTTTTAAATTCAAGCAAGTAACACTTATAAAGAAATTTAATAAGCAAAACCAGACCAGGGTTCACGAAGAAGCTAATACTGGCTGAGGTATAACACACTTCTATCTAATATTCCTGTTCTGGAACCATACTGGAAGAACTGTGTATCAGACCTTTGCAGAATACTATTTGCTTATTTTCAGTGGTTGGTTGCAAAATTTGACTCTGAACTTTCAAACTAGTGTTATTATTCAGGAAATTGTCAGGTACTTTTAATACTAGACTGCCACTTTACAGGAAACAGAAGTCACCGAGAAGGAAAAACAGACTCAAATGATACAGGAAGTTGAATATACTCTACATGCTATTAGTGAAAAACAAACACCTTAAGAATTATTCCAACAAATGAAACACTGTTCAAAAGAAAAAGAAAGAAAATGTTGCGCTCTGAAAACTGTCAATACAAACACGTAGGTCATTGAAGATGTGAATTTAGAAAAAGAATACAGAATAATTTATAAAAATGGGTCACTCAAAGGTCTTTGGCCACTCAAACCATTTAACTAACCGAAACTTTCAGTTTCTGTACAAGCCATAAGAAAATCATATTTGCTTCACTGTCGAAAAATTCATGAGGGTAGGAAAGAGATGCTTAAGAGTGTAATAAAAAGTCTAGTACTTCAGGATCTAGTATTATCAAATACAAGAGTGTAAATAAAAAAATCTCTGAGAAGAACTTCACAAAAAACAAACTGGAAGAAACAGCAGTACAATAGCACAATCAAATAGCAACAGTTTCCTACCTGTTCGTAGTGGTAGGTCTGAAGTGATGTAATTTGTATTATTAAATAATGCATTCATTCCCATGAACTGCTCCATTGCAAACATCTATATTGAAACAAAATATACTCTTCATTACTACATATATACATAATTTCATAAAGCATCTATCAGCAAAGAATTTCAAAGTTCTCTGCAAATATTGAGACTGTAAACACCCTGGATGCAGTACATAAACTTTTTATATCTATTTTGGTTTTGCTGGCAACAGCAGTGCAAACAAAACTGATAGTACTGACCAAGTTTCACCAGTATCACGAGACCGCACTGAGCTCAGCACATTTGCTAAGCACACATCTTGCTTACATGCACTAACAACTATATATTCAAAAGAGCTTATACAGTAAATTCTGAAAATCTGACCCTAGATGTCTTGTCCACGGTCTTGCTGAGAACTTGTGAGTTTTCTTTTCCACTTCTGTGATTAAACCCCATCAGACTATATTCCTTATGTAAATATATTTACAAGCTCTAATGAAAGAAAACTGTATAACCAGATTAAAATTTTTCTGGGACGTTTGGGTTTTGGGTTTGTTTTTTTTTTTGAACACTGACATGCCTTAACTCACTGTAATTGTTGTCAGGTATAAATCTAACTTCTTCCAAAGTGGAACAAGCGTAACAGAGAAATAGTTTCTCATTGGAAATTAAGATGAGTAGAAATGGTCTTTCTTTACTCAAACTTTTCACTCAAGCACAATTCTTGCAATTCAAATGGATCATTGAAATGACCTAATGTGATCAGGAAGAGCTTCTGAAGAGCTATGCTTACTGATCTGTGTGAGGGAAGGAACATTTTAGTCATCAATGTCAATGTAAATTTCACAAAAAATGACACAAAGGGGCCTTTTAAGGCATAGGGGGCTTTATTTTCAGATAAAGTCCGATGTCCACCACAGAAGATGTTTCAGAGCAAGTTTCACAGGCACACAGGGCATAAAACCAACTATTTTTTAAATTCCTTCTTTCAGCAGGCCTAGCTTTCTTTTTCATTTCAGCCATTTCACCAGTGACAAGGCAATTTACAGGTCACATAAAAAACACTTTAGAGAAAAAAACCCAAGATTTCCCCAAACTTTTGATTTCTGGCAATAGCTAGAATGCTTTTATCTTCATGTTGTTAAGCCTAGGAAGTAACAGGACAGACAATATGAGAGGAAGCCAAAACAGAGAGATAGGAGACAATACAAGGATATTGAAAATATACAAATCCACTTACTTGGGGATCAGACACACCCATAATATAGGAATCTTCTCCTGCCATTTTAAGTCCTGAAACACAAAAACATGATCAGAATTCTCAATTTTTTTTCCAATGTACTCCAATACTTATTTTACTCATAATGTTAATGATTTCTAAAATACTCTTAAAATTTATTAGTATTTGCAAGGGACAGGCTAAGGACAGGATAGGCTACAGCTAGGATTTTCCACTGCCTGCTCGCAAGCAACTAAAAATTACAGCAAGGTCCTCAAGTCAAAATTTATTAAAATCAGTTATTAATTTGTTTCTGTCTTAGTTATGGCTATTCTGACAGTAAGGTTTAGGCAAAATTATCATAGTTTAGCAAAAGCAGGACTCTGCATTTTTATACAATAAAAAGTCTTCTGTGTGTTCATGAATGAACCCTAATGGTTTTCTTGTGAAGCATTACTAAATGCAAGATAAAGATGCCCAAGGAAGAACACCCATTATTTTTTATTTAAATAAAAACAGGAGTCAAACACAGACTAATTCTGGACCTTTATTTCCAGAGGTCCACAAGTGCTTGGCACTCACAACTCAGTGCTGACAACGATGATCATGGATGTACAAGATACTTAACTCTCTCTCACAGGTCTACATGTAAAGGGTGGACACTGGGGAAATGTAGCCTGGTTTAGTTTTCCTGGGGCTAGCAGCAAGCCAGCAGCAGAGCTTGGAAATTTTCTTAGGAATTTGTTAGGTCTGTTATAAAAGATTGGGGTTATTTCCTTTCGTGTAGACATTACTGAAAGAATTTCACTTATATTGATCTTACTGAGAAAGGCTCTCCAAGAGAACAGCTGAAAATAACTGTACTATTTCAAGAAACTCATATCTGCCTATGCAAGCAGACTCTTTAAATAAGGTTAAAAACTAATAAAAGAGTAGCCCTCATATTCCACCACAATGAACATAAGCCATGTTTTTCAGCAAAGCAAAGTGAACAATGAAAATCTACTGCCCTATGAAAGAGAATTGGCAAGCAATCAGTAAACCAGTAAAGAAACTGAGTCACCACGTACCTTCTACATGAACTAGAAAGGCAAATATCAAAAAGAAAATTGGAATACTAAGGTACTTCACTTTGATGGAAGCTCAACTCAGCTTGTTAACAATCCCCAAAGATAACATATAGCCACCCATCCCACATAAGTAGGAAACAAAAGAAAAATTTAAAATTTAAAATTAATAGGAGACACTTAATACCCAGAGGACTTCCAGCAAAGAGTTCCATGAGGATAAAATTATTTTTTAACCTAGAAAATAAAATTATTCACCTGTTTGTAATTCAATTTTAGAGAGAAGTATTTGCTGGGTAATATTTATTTGTAGTAATTTAGCAAATATCAAATAAATAGTCATAAGATTTCAGCCAAAAATTAGTAACAGATAAGACAAGCAGCTACAGTCACCCATACTCTACTTCATCATGTAATACATCAGGATTTCAGCAATATAAAAAATACCAGTCAGTCATATTATCTCACAGGCACATTCCGCAAAGCATTATTTTCATCAATAATTTGCTATTGTTAGTATCAATCTTTATGGAAAAAAGTCAACATATGAGGCATAACAAACCTTCAGCATACAAGAAACTTTACCAAAATGTTTTTATTTGACATTACATTCTGTAGGAAGAATATAACTCTTGTTACCAACTGACAAGTTACTGAAATCACTGAAATAACTGTAACTTAGATTTTGGCAAACACTTCCCAGTTAAAGGTGTAAATAGTACAGTAAACAGTCTGAAGACCTCAACAGCCAACATTTTTTAGGAAGCATCATAAAATACCCACCCTGCAGGTAACCGTGAGTGCAAATACCAGATTTATTCTGCATAAATAGAACAAAAACTAGTCTTTACAGTCTTGGTTTATGATCTCTCATATTTAATCACTTACTATTTTATGAGTCACACATGAAAAAATTGCATTCCAAAATACCTAAAGAATCCAGAAAACATGGTAAATATGCTTGTTCAGAGAAAAAAAAGAAAAAGACTCTGAGGAGCTAATATGAAGAGTATCTGCCCACTTGCCCGTTTGCTAAATGTATACTTTGCAAAACTTTCAAATAAAGCATCTCTCAGCTTTTTCTGTAAGCCCAATTGGATAAATTCAACAGCATGTTCTGTTTTCTGCCCTATTCTAGTTTCTCAGACTGTATCCCTCTCAGGCCAGCAGAACTCTGTGGAAGAAGGGCAGTTCTCACAATGGCTACGCTTCCTGGTCACACTCACAGTTCTACAATACGTGATTTCAACAAAGTGGAAAATACTGCAGAGGCTGTATTTCTGAAAATTTTTCATTTAAAATACTTCCATTTAAAAATTAGAACGCATACAGAAATAAAACCTCTGTCTATCTGAATCAGTCCTTCAGTTTCACCGGATCAAAATGGTAATTTCTGGATTTTCTGGCTGATGCAATGAACACTGTCAGGAGAGCAAAACAGCAGTCATTGGAGATGAATGTTACACTCAGAAGCAGCAGCAACCCACATACTCCCCAGCTGCTGTAGGTATGTACTAATGAATTTCTAACCAGGTACTAAACAGAATCTCTCTGGCACCAAAAGCACAGGTGTCTCTCACCTGACATCTTTTGTGTTCAACAGTCAGCTGCAGTGTTTGGGGGAGAGGTTAAAGACATTCTCTCTGGCTTGAATGCTAAGCCAGTTTATTATAAACACACAATGATTTAGATGTGCAAACATATGCCTTTGTGTATGTAAACTGACACTTCATTGCCTTTTCAGGGCCTAGACAAAAATTAACCCAGCAGTTTAAAATGACCCCTCTAAATGACTGAAAACACTCTCAGTTTCACTAGATCTTTTGTCCTCTTTCAAAGTCATACAAACAACAAAAATGTTCCAGGAGCCCTACCTCCAAAATAGAATTTGTTTCCTTAGGATTACAGTTAAGAAATCCCTAAACTTCCTCTTCTTAGAAGAATATTGGGGCAAATCCAGGGAGACAATAACATGATTAAAAAACAGACAGATACTTGCAGAAAAACAGACCCTAGCATTAATGGTATGACTTTTAATTGGTCTCTTCCCTTATTGCTTGAGTTTCTAAGCACCTTTCCTACATGCATTAAGTGGCGAGATTAGCATCTACCACGAGTATCTTTGTTCATTCTCTCCTTACATGAGCTGTATTTTGGGGCAGAGACTGTTTTTATCCAAGCTGTATTTGCTGCTATGAGTATCTTAGAGAAGTCAAGTCAAAACCACCCCTCCCTCATTTGAAGATGACCAGGATAAACTTGTTTTGTGGAATTTTGTGTTGCCATATACACCTGCTTCCCACATAATCTCCGATTCCCACAAACTATACTGCAAACTTGCATCTACAATAAAAAAATACCCCTACACCTACAGACCACAATCAACCACGACAGTTTCCACCCTGGAGATTGTCTGAAGTTTTTCAGATAATGAGGCACAGGAAACTAAACATTTCAACTCACAGTACTTTTTAGTATGAAAATTCAAAGATGGGTGAAGGAGATCACAATTTAGCTCCTAGTGCAATGGGAAAATATAAAATACAGTTAAACTTGTCAAAAACAGCATAACTGTGCCTACTGGGGGACTGTGTGTATGCATGTGCATACGCATAGCAGTGCAGTATTCCTTTCTCCCCACAGCGGGTCAATTGCCATCGTGAAAAAGATTAAAAAGAGGAAAAAAAAAACAAAAAACCTAGATATATACACATAGGCATATATGGAAGATGATGGGGTTGCACCAACCAAGCAAGCAAACGTAATGGCAGTTCCTCTGTATCACTACTCCTCCTTAATAACCAAATAATACCAGGTACAAGTTGGTACAGCTGGAAGAACACCAGTTCATTTATCGTATTCTGAGTATTTGTTTTAAAGCTTCAAAAGGATCAGACATTTAAAATGGAAACAACACAATTAATGTACGAATGCTCTCACCCAGGAACAAGAATTCTCTTTTCTGTTCATCTTGATCATTTGATTTCAGATCTTTCTCCTGCTGTTCACCAACATCCACTGTATCTAACTACCTTTTAAAAACAAAGACAGATTTCTCTAACCAACTTTTTTTAAGCCACCCCACGCCCCCCACCCCCCTTCAACTTCTTGGCCTGAATCTTAAAAATGACATAAGCAATTTTCCTCTTCGATACCAGTATCCAATCCCATACCTACAAACAGGTAATGGGACTTCTTCCTATTACCTTTCTACAGACAAGCACAACCTGATGCACATTTCATCACCTATGACAAATCAAGCTTTAACATTTGATTCAGATACTGATACTCCAGGTTTTTCTGAAAGCATTTACAGACATCTCACCCAGCAGCTGCATGCCTTTTAAAAAACTAAGACTTTAAACTTCATTCTTTCTCTTTCTAGCTTTGTTCTCATACTGGCCTGGTTAAAAACCTGAACAGCACATATACTAACAAATTAGAAAGACTTTTTATTCCTACAAGCAGAAAATAAAATAATTAGAGTATTACCCTAAACAGCTGAACCACCCCCCACCCCCAATAATTTGAGCTTTAGTACCCCAGATCTATTTATTAATGTTTTACAGTGCACCAGTGTGCTTACTAACGAAGCTAACATTTCACATTGGACCAGAGAAAAAACAACATGACATATACTTCCTTTCCCAGACCTTCAAAGAGAGACATGGTAAGCAGGTCTCTACTTTTAATCTATGTTCTTTGAATATAAATGCATTTTTTAAATCAATTTGGAGAGATGGAAGGATGAACAGCATCACCAACTTCTCTACCTCACAAAGACCTGCCTCATCATAAAAGACTGATGCCTGGTGGAAACTCTTATCAGCCACTCATCTCTTTTAAACTTTCTGTACTTTAAGCCAACCAAACAAAATAAAAGCATAAAACCTGATGTGACAGGATGCCCATTATATCCTCAGAAAATTAATGCGAAAGACTAGCATCAGGGTATCTGCCTGTTGTGTTTTAAGATACAAAGAATCAACTCATCTTTCTTAAAACTTGTCCGTTAGTTTTTAATCAGTTCAATATAAAGACTGAGTTCAGGACAGATCAATATTTTATGGAAAAAGGTTTGGTTTCAGCACAGATCAGTTTAACAGAACAGAAATTAAGGCATATTCTATACAAGGTACACTGAAGATACGTATGTTAGTGAATCACGATCTTTATTACTCAGAGTTCATTATACTTGTGAACTGGAATTAGTCTCATGGTTTAAACAAATTCCTGAATTGAAGAACACCCATCTCTTACTTTATGAGACATTTTACATCATCTTTCAAGGATGGGATTCAGAAAGCAAGCCTCAAGATGAGAAACTAAACTACCACACTTCAGCTGACTTGATATACTGAAAGTACAGTTCCTCCTGATAGTTTTCTAGCAGACTGTTTCTTCTCTTTAATTTGGCTTTCGGTGGAATTTACCTGTTAAAATAAACTTCTTAACTGGACACTGAATGAAAGTAAAGAAATTCACTGTGATTATGCTCTTAGCCTGTTTACTCTGCTTATTAAAAATAGAGAGGAATAAGGATGAGAGGATAAGACATTTGTGTTTTATATATTCTAAATATATTTTTTGCTACATCAAGGCTATAAAACACAGCAGATGATCTATCTGATGGCAGAGAACTACGTTTTTAGGAATAGCATCCTAGGAAATACTGAGGTAGAAACAGTAACTGTTGTACTGTATAGTCTCTACAATGTGTTTAACCTGGTACTGTTTACTTCTTTTAGTGGCAACTATCCATCCTTGAGCCTCACTTTTCTGTCCTTTGCAAAACATAATTTGTATCTGCACAGAGACAGTCATTTTAGAGATCAGCATTTCCCAAACAGAGATGCTGGGAAATGTATTGTGCAATAGGTGCTGCGAGTTTCTGGGTCAGGGCTGGAAGCAGGACAAGAGCTGCTGAGACGATTTTGGCTAGAAGACAGAGCAGGCTGCTCTGACAGAACAGAGATAGATACTGATCCAAGATGTTTAGTCTCAAACCTTCATCACTGAAGTGTCTTCAAAGTCAAGATGCTGCCTATCCCTTTCAATGCCTGGCCTTTTCACCTTAGCCCTAGCCACTTCCTCTCAACTTCATCCAGCACTTCATTTCCCTTGTAACCCAGCTACTTTTCCCAAAATCCTGGGAGTACACCATCAGAGCAAAAACCTTTGGTGCAGAATATATTCTTATAGAAGTACAGGGAGGGAAAAAAGAAAGTTTCAAAACTGTTATTTTCTACCTCTGCACAAAATAGCAGGCCATACATATACATAGGCTTAAGTCTTCTGATGCTTCAGAGGACACAAAAGTTGGGCCATGAACCTACGACAGTTATGCAGACAACCCTTAGTTTAAGCTGTGCATGTCTTTCTAACCACTTTTTTTTTTTTTAAGGCTGAATAAAAGATGCTTTTCTTAAGAAAAAAAAAAAATCTCATTTTTGTTAAAAGCAATGTAACAACAGTGGGAGTATTGTACAGGCAGGATTCCAAACAGTTGCTGGCATTTTGAACATACATTGCCTAAACCTGCTTAAAGCAGGTCTACACAACTAAACTCTAACAGCTGTTAGCTACCAGCATCTTGTACTTCCATTAGTGTCATCATTAACGAAGCTGCTGCTGAAGAAAATTTTCTTAAGGGAGAGGGGAAAGAGACATCCTCCTCCCAAACACTCATCAAATAAAATCTTAACAGAGAAAAGGTTTTACAATTGGTTATTTATTTGCATTGTTCTCGACCACTCATTTTGATCGCATCCATTTCAATAAATTACACTGTTTCTGAAGTCCCCGGGCAAAGGTTAAGACTGGACCAAGTATCTATCATTGAGATGAACACAATCCTGATGCAGAGTCTGAAAAAATTAGGAAAATGCAAGCCATACATACACCTTTTTCTTTTTAAAATAAACGGGAAAGATGTGCTACAGACAGCAAACCCCTGGATTTTTCAAAATAAGAGGTGATAAACAGCAGTAGTATTGTGAAATATACAAAGTAAATAGAACCAAAATATTAAGGAAACATCATGCATACTTTCACTCACATTATTGGCACAGATCTCTTCAGCACAAACAGGAAAGAAAAAGCATTTTAAAAGCCATGAGAAGTGATTGCTAACTCACTCAAGTTGACACCCCATCAACTATGTTTTTCTGAAGAGATTTTAACTCAGTAATGAAACAGACTTGAAATCTGAAGTTTGCCTGTCAATGTTAAAAGTTTACTAATACTTCTCCCATCTATGACTAATACCTGGGGGTGTAGGGAGCTGTTTTAAGGAAACTGTATTCTCAGTATAAAACTCAACAACACTCAATTTCCGCAAAAGCGGCATACGGAAGTTGTATTTTTTACTTTCCTTCATCTACTATGAAGACTTGTAATCTCTGAATAAAGATTTGAGTATAATTTGTCAGTATATAAGTGAAAAAAGGCTTGTGCATTTTTATCAGAGATACTACTTTCCTCTGCAGACTTTTTCTCATCCATAGACTGATGCAATTGCAATAACACTACATAATCCTAAATGACACACTTTGTTTTTCTAATATAACAACACAAATTGCCTCCTCTTGTTATTAAGTCTGCTTATTATTTCCTGTTGGGTGGGACCTGAGAGTTCTGGCTGTGTATTTTTAAAATTAAAAACTGTTTAAGTTAAAATTTTCAAATATTTTCAGTCACAAGCAGATGCATTATTGGACAACAGTATTAAAAGTACAAAATATTTAGGAAATTAAACCAATCACAAGTATTAAAGAGATTTCAGAAGCATGATGCTCTGAATCAGAATTGCTGGGTACAGAATTATTGTAGAAAATCTAGACTCAAATTTGTTACACCAGGTAACTACTACATTTGAAGAAAAACCCATAGCATGAGGAAATTCACTTGGCCAAGATTAACCGGACTACCTAAATGATTGCTTTATTAAGTACTTTTACCAACAAAATTTGTGTGTTAAGCGTTTTATTCCTTTCCCAAATGTCAAAGCAGTGAACTAATATGACAAGAGGAAACACCAAGATGCCATAAACATATGAACTGTTTTTCCTGACTATTGTTAGAATGAAGTTAAATGTTTTTATTACACATTCAAAGCAACTTAAACTAAAGGAATAAAGAATATTCAAATATATACACCAAACATACTCTGGTACATGTATAATGCTAAGTATATGTAAAAATACTAAGCTTCAACACTGCAAAACAACTCTAGTAACTACATTGTATCTTAGCCATATGGGGTAGTAATGCTACTTGAACTGACTTGAATATCATGTTAAAATGCTATTACTTTTTCCTACAGATTAAAAAGAAACGGTGAATGTTCTTTAGAAATATTTCTGGTTCATGTAAGTTGTTAATCAAATTTTAACTTAAAAAGCCACGTATATCCATTTTGTAATGAATCATCGGTATTACACAGCAAACCTTTTCCTTTTCTGGGCGGAAGTGTTTCTGAGAAGCCAAGTAACAAGCAAACCTTCCAGTTCACATAGGGTTTGTTGTATTACCAAGTACTTTCACACAGGTTCTGGGGTCTTACTGAAGACACAGTCCCTTTATTTCAAGAACAACAGTGGCAGGAGAGGGCTTAGAAAATAGCAAGGGCTGTTACCACTGTAATCACAAAAGTGAGCTATGGGATTCTCAGTGTCCTTTTGGTTTCGAATAGACACTGAAAACGTAACATCACAGAAATGTCAGTTAAACACCAGTAAGTGGAACCAAACAGGTAGAACTGAGGCCAGCACTGCTACAGCCTAGGTTTCAAATCTACGGGTGCAAAGTGCCTACTAAGACTTAATTTTTAGGTTTTTTACAAAGAAATAGTAAAATTCCTGCAATCTCAATTTTCTACAGTAACCTATTACACAACAAAAAACACTTAGACTAATGAGACCAAAAGACACCTGTTGACTTAGGTTTTACTTCATTTGTGTGTTAAAATCTGTCCATAAGTGTTTAAACAGATAGAAATATGACCTTTAAAAGAAACAAGCAAAAAACCCAAACACCACACAACTCAGACCTACTTTGCTCTTGATCTGTTGATACAGGTACCGTTTGCTTGGAGAATGCAGTGAAATACAATTTAGCTAATTCTGCATTTTACATGAAGAAAAAAAAAAATGAATCTATCTGGCATTGCTTTTCAAAAGAACGTAAAAGTTGAAAGGGGGAAAAAAAGCTAGTAGTAGCAATAGTAGCTTCCTCCCCACACATGGTCTATCAGTTCCACCTAAATCCTAAACAAAAGGATTTTACCTTGAGACTAGAAAAATTTGAAACATCTTTTAAAGTCTTACTTCTGAAACCATCAACAGTGCTTCAGCAAAATATATATGTTTAAATGAAAGCACTGAAGACAACTCTCTGAATTATTTCAATGCTCAAAATTAGATGCAAACTTAGTGCCTGACTGACCTAAGGGCACAGTTAATGACAACCGTAATTATGATCTTATCAACGTAGAACTTCATAAAAGGTTCACAGCTTATTTAAAGGACATCAAATCAGAACTTCTAAAATACCTGTGTTGGAGCTAAAAGCGACCAAGACCAGGATTTTTTTTTTTTTTTTTCATTATTTGCCTGAAACATTCTCTCCTCTTTGTTTTATAATAGCTGTGTTTTTTGTGTCTGAGAACCAATGAAAAGCTATCAACACGTTGGAAAAATGAGTAACAAGCTTCTTTAAGACTACTACTTCTGAATTTAGAGTTGGCAAACCCTTACAGCACCGAAAGGTGAAAAGATTTTAGCAAGTACATTTTGAAGCTATCTATGAAAACACAGTGTAATTAACAAGAATCTCTGAGGACAGCAGACTTTTCTCATCACTAGCAACATCAGTAAGCCAACCATAAGTTAGTAAAAAGTATAGTCTTTCACTGTATCTCTGCAACTTCAAAACAACATTTACTTTGTATGCACTTAACTATTGAGGGAGACCTGAACTTTCTAGTCAGCATAGAGCATCCTTGATAGTAAAGACTGATAGGCCTCATACTTGGTTCCTGTCCTTCCAGACTCTGCAGTGATAAGCATGATAACATGAAATCCTAACTGCGCTTATTTCTGGAGTTTGCATATATTCATGAGACAGTGGCATGGGAAGATTTTGGGAAAAGGCAACTGGTGATGAAAAGAAGAACTACGGTTTTCACAAAAACTGAAAAATCTATTAATTAGCAAATTTGTGTCAGTGATGTTTGTAGGTATCCATTACTGAATTTACAAAGTGCTACCACAATGAAAAAATTTAAACTTATAATTAAAATTGATTTTAGAAGTAAAATCATAGTAACTGAGAAAACAACTGAATTGCTATTTTTCAGTAAACGAAGCAGGAAATTTTTGAACGTACATATAAATGAAGTATCACCGTCTGCTTTCCACCCTCTTACCCTCTCCCAAGATTTCCTTGTTCTCTCTTCCAGCACACTTTTTTTTCCCCAGCAAACTCTTCCGATTTCAAAATATATGCTACCAAAACATTACCAAGGTGCTGACTGAAATCAGTGAATACAGCTATGAAGTTTACCTGCTATATTTAAAAAAAAACCCCACACTACATGACACAAAGCAATAAAGCCGTTCTGTTTTACAACCTTAACACTACTCAAAGTGTATTCATTACTTGCATGAGAAAATAATTTAATTTTTTGATGACTCTACCACTGACATTTCTTTCTTTAAAAAAAAGGGACAAAAGGTGGAAAGAAAAGGCTTCATCCTTTTTGTTTAATATTTCAGATTAAATTATTTAACACATCTTGCATGTATTTCAGCACTGAGTTTCCTTGAAATCTCCACATTGTGTGGCAGATAATGACAATATTTCAGCATAATTGCCAGTTAAATTGCCAGTTTACAGAACAGAGGATCTGTCTGGATAGTTACAGCCTGCTTTTTCCTCTTTCGTTTTCTTAACTGTAGTCATTTCTGTAGATTACAAAACACTGCAGACAGGATGACGTTTTAAAATGACGTCTTGGTTAATGCTTTCCTAGAATGGGCAGCTACACTCTCTTCCAAAAGAATAAAAATGCTTTAACAGAAACACTATTTCAAAAGTTGATAGTTCACAGTACATAGCAACAGTCTCTGGATGTCAATAAAACCAGAGTGCTCTATTTTCAGTCCTCTTCTGTGAGCTTGACAGTGGTCGTGTAGCACCCTACAGTATGTGAGGCACAAGGGGATACAGCAGAGAATGCATCCACTTAGTACTAATGTTCTCTGTGAACAGAATGGGAAGAATGTGTAATTTTCTCTGAAAAGAGAGGACTTCTGAAGCACAAAGTATGTCAAATATGATTGTCACTTTAAAACAATTTTTTAAAAAAGATAAATCTGCATTCCCTTTAAAATGTCATTCTTTAGCAAATATTTCTGAGCATTCTAAAACAGGAAGTTGCAATCTAGCAGATGATCCCTTGCCTACAAAGCCTTATTCTGCAAATGCTTACAGGCACTTATATTTACTTATTTGAATGAAATTATATAGCAGTACAGTGCATTATGGTAATGGCAAATAACACATAGCTCACCTGTACTACAGTTCGGAAATAATATTCCATTCCATGTGAACATAAAGTAAGTCAATAGTGCTTCTTTAGCAAAGTTACCACCAAATCAGAAAGCGTCAATAGGTAAAAAAATAATTGCAATGATTAAAAGGTCAAACGTAACAGAACAGTCAGCCTAATTCTTTGTCACCGGGAGAACTTTTCAGTTTCACCCCTTACTACTAAATTGTCTTTAAAAGAATCGCTATTTACTACCTTTGAAAGTAATCTTTATTTAAACTATTTGTGGCACTTGGCAAATCCCAGCCAGGACAAGGGCACCAAAAGTTGCCATCAGCAGACCCACGTTTGCACAATGACCGTCTGTTTTTTCACGGCCGGCCAGCGACTATACAACAGCAGACACTCCAAACCGTGTCTCAAGCAAACGTTATGTCACCTTCGAAATCAAAAGCGTAAAAACCTGCCTCTCCTTTGCCGCCAAGCACCCCCTCTACTGTATTTTCAACTTTTTTTACTTTACTTGACAGTCCTTCACAGACATCCCTTCCCAGCTAGGAAGACCCCTATAATACATCAGCGGAAAAGCCTACTACGTGCTTAAAAACAAATCCCAGAAGGGGCGTGAGGCCGTTCCTGCACTAACAGAAGGCAATTTTTCAAACCCGCAATAGAAAGGAAAGCGAGGTGGCGACCGCCCTTGGCAGAAGCTCCGCACCGGGGGAAGAAGAGGGCGTCCGACTCCCCGGCCCCCCAGTCACCCCGCCGGCAGGGCCGGCACCGGCACGACCCCCAGCCCCGCCGTCCCCCGAGTCTCGCCACTGGCCGTTGCCGCCGGGTGCCCGCCTTCCCCTCCGGCTCGCAAGGCAAACCCCGCGGCAACCGCTCCCCCCGTTTCAGCGGCAGGTCCGCGGTCACAGGCGAGCGGCTGCCCGGCCCCACGCGTGACGCGCTTCTCGCCGGCAAACCTCCCCGCTGGGGGGGGTCTCCCCGCTCTCCGCAGCGCTTCCCCGCCGCCCCGCCCGGCCCGAGCGGGTCGCAGCTGCCCGCTCCCGTCCCGGCGGAAGCGCAGCCAGCGGCAAACGGGCGCCGAGGTGTAGGGGCAGGGGGGAAATGAGGCAGTGAGCGGCGGGTCAGGGGCCGCCTGGGGCTCACCCGGGGCAGGGCAGGGCTGGCGGCGGCGCCTCCTCGTCGTCGTCGTCTGCCGCTGGCGGGTCCCAGCCGCGCGTCCCTCAGCGCCGCGCCATGTAACCGGCGTGACGCCGCCGGCGCCGCCCGCGCCCTGGCTCAGCGCGGACTTTCCCCCTCCCTCCCGTCTGTCCGTCCGCCCGTCGGGGAGGGCAACCGAGCGGCACCGACCTCCGCGTAGCTTCCACCCCCGCGGCCGCCTGCCTGCCCGTCACCCCCCCACCCCCCCCGGTCCCGCCGCACTTCCTGGCTGGAAATTCCCGCTGACGCTCCGGCAGGCGGCCGGCCCGGAGGGAGGGGCGGCGGGGCGGGGAGAGGCGGAGCGGCGGGGCGCGGGCGGCCGTTGGGCGCGAGCCGCCGGTGTGGGGGCGCGGGCGGGAAGAGGCAGCGGCGCTCAGCCGCCTCAGGGCGGGGCAGGAGCCCACCCCGGGCCGGCGGCGGAGCAGCGAGCGGGGCGGCGCGCAGCCGGGGAAGCGCCTTCCCGCCCACCCGCCGCCGGCGACGGAATCCCGCAGCCGGGGACGGGCTCTCCCGGCTGGGGGAAGCCGCGGGAGCACGGGAGCCTTTTCATCCCGCCGCAGGAGCCATCCTGCCCGTTGTTGACGTTGCTTGGCCCAGAGCGACGTTCTCGGCGCTTCTGTGGAGTCAGCCCCGACCCCGTGACCGCCAAGGTCTTCTTGTCAGTTGACCCCTAAAAAGTTTCGAAGGAGAGTGCGTTTGAACCCATGTGCATAGGGCCTGGCTGTTGCTTGGCCTTCGGTGGGCACCTCCTGAAAGGAGGGTTACTGATTTACCACCACCTGATGTCTCAGAACAACACTGGGCAGAGGCTACAGGCTTTACAGTATAATTTTTTTCTGTGGATTTACACAGCTGCTTGCAGAGCAGACTGCTAGGTCAGTTAACCTTTGTTAAATAGTGCCAACCCTCAGTAATACACCGGTCATCTTAATACTGAAGTCCAAGCTTGTAGTACAGTAACCAAGTCTCCCAGACACATCTGACCAAGGGCAAGGAAAGTCAGTGAGTACCACATTTAATTAGCACAAATATTACGTGAAACGTTTAAGTTCAAATCTCTGTTTGCTGGGTCTTAAGTGTCTGGCTTGCTAAGGGTGAAAAGCATCTCAAATCAGCAGCCAGCAATGGTATGTGTTAGCCCAGAAAGTCAGCAGCTCACCTGAAAAGCACTTGTCGGGGATTTTGTTATGCTAAGGCCACATGAAGTGGAACTTCACTAATTATCTCAGAGTTGAATGAGACCAACAAAAATAATTTATAAGATTTAAAAAAAAAAACAGTAAATGAATTAAATGATACAACTGTTGCTTCTTTTGAATTTTTGTATTGAACCATAGACCTGTAATCTAGAGCAAAAATGGATGCAGAAGAAGTAGGATCAGATTATAAGCCACCTGGAGACTGGAACAAGAAGAAAAGGGTATTTTTACTAGACAACTATTACCTTTAACACTGTATGGATAGTCATGTCATAGAGGGAGAACTATGCTGCTGAACACTTCAGCCTATCCAGAGAGCTGATTTCATTCATGGAAGGGGAGTAGATTCAGATGCTACGCTTTGTGCCACATCTCTGGGTTAGAACAGAGATAGACTCATTTAAAATTAGTGCTGAGCCTGTACAAGAGAGTTTGGAAATACAAAGGATTTTCTGTATCTCTTGATAAGAGAACTGAAATCTCATACAGGTTACATATACATATGTATGAAGAGATAGTCGTTTCCTTTATTTGAAATGCCACTCATGCTCTGTGATGCAGTTCTAAAAATGCATTCCCCCTTTCTCTTACCAATCCAAAGTGGGAATTGAGAATGACTCAGCATTTATGAGTAAAACATGTTTTTCCTTATTAAATAAGAGTATTTTCTGGACAGTCAAGGCCCAATATTAATCTTTTCTGTGGAAGCCAGTGCACTGAAGTAAGCAGAGTAAGCAAGGAGAGAATCAGCCCCCAAAGCCCTTTAAAGAAGGAAGTCTAGATGGATTTAAATACAAAAAGTTTCAAAATAAGATTCATCTGAAAGGAAAGGTGCCATGTCACAGCTAGTCAAAGGCATGCTTACAGGGTAAAACCTGTATGAACAAGTACCAGGAAATCAGACAAGGTGGAAAAGTTCCAAAACTTAAAGAGACTTACCTGGTAGATTTATTTTAAAAGAACACATTATCAAGTACTTAGGTTCAGCTTTCCCTATGGAATCCTAATCAGCTTCCACAAACATCTAGGTTTTACAAGAAAATCCTCTTCTCAGTTATATTTAAAGAATGAACTTGTCTTTCTTATAACTTAACATAACAGAGAAGTTACTTCTCCTAAAACCTGCCACAGTACCAGGCTATAAGCCCAGGGTTTGGTAAAATTATTTCCATGGGACGCTCTAGATAAATCAACTGCTTTAAAGCACAGGATTCTCACCTGAAAAGTTAAATGAGCAATTACTTCTCTAATTCTGCTTCCATCCGCTAGGGAGATTAGGCAGATAATATAGACTCAGGTGTGATTGCTTTGCAGTGGTAAAGTGGTGCCTCTTCCCTGGATAACACAGGTTTGCACAATTACAGTCAAGATACTTTAGTGCCTGGACAATATCGGCTCACAAATAAGCAGATCATTAAAGCTGAACCCAAAGGAGCAAATGTTTATGTTGTTGAGCTAAGGGAGAGATTGTGAAATGTTTCTAGCTGTGTTACAGTCCCTGGTAACTGGGGAGGTGCATTAGAGGTAAGGCTTTCTAGTTGTGCAGTTGCCTAGGCTATTTCACCTTAGTAAGGTTGTGTACATTTCCTGATATAAATGTAGTCTAGGAGCTGTGTCTGTTTTCTGCTACACTTGCTCTGGGACTACAGATTTTTCTTTTCAAGGTCAGAAATCTTTGCCCTCAGTATTTTTTAATCTTATAACCAATACTGTTTCTCATCAGAAGCAAAGTGTTATTTCTGAGAATTAAGCTTTGTGACTTTATGGATGTCTGAAAGCTGATGAATGTGTAAGACTAATAGAGGTTTTTCAAAAAATCACTTTTTAATTGGTATGCCTGAGAATTAGAAAGAAAAAAATCACTGAAGATTTCTATTCCCCCTCCACCCACCCCCCCACCCCCTCCCTTGTTTCTGAGTTATTTGTTGGAATCAGGACAGGATCTTTTCATTCCCTTTGACATAGCAGCTTTGATACTAAAACAGGAAGCAATGGGGGAAAGCCTAAAATAGCTACTGGGAGAAACTTCCTTTCAAAGCTTTTAGCTGCCTGTCTTCATTGGCCTGCGAGACTATGCTATCCAAATCTCTTTCTGGTTAATCCATTATTTCTTTATTATTCAGGAGTTTGAACTTAAAAACTGATTTGCCTTGGCTAGTAGCCAGTGATTGTCTTACATAAACTTCAGTCCTCACAGAGGTTATCAATGTTTAGCCAATGTTTGCTGTTGGTGTTGCCATTGTCTCCTGTAACTTGAATCCACCAGGAACATAAGACAGCCATATGATTTAAAAAAAAAAAAAATCATGAGATGATCATTCTGAAACAGAATATATAGAAAGCTCTAATAAAACAGACAATAGAAACTGCATGAAAAAATTTCTAAATAGCTCAAAGTAGATGTGCAAAGCCAACCAATTTGAATTGCAGCTAGAGTTCAATCCCCATGTTGTAGCATCCATGAGAAGTACTTGCAATCATCTTTGCTGACCTGGTGGATGATGAAATACATTCATCATGTATTTCATCAGCACTTAGATGGACACAGCAACACCCTGCAAAACTCAGAACAGTAGAGTGTCTCTTGTAGTTACACAGGTCACATCCCAAGCGTACTTTTCACTTGCTTCCTACAGACCAGCAAATCAGATATGGGATCTCATATTACCTCCAAAGTGGATCAGACCTGTAACTATACTAAAAGACTAAATTTCTAGTGAATTGGGTAAAAGTGCCAGAGCTGAAGCAAGAGAAGATTTTGGTAGTGAATAGCTGTTGGGGGGAAAAATAGATTTAGTAGACTTAAATAAGAGAACCATGAGGCTGTAGACATGGCTGATATGTACCATGCATAGAGAAAGGGGAACCTTTGGAGAGAGCTAGAAGCTGTCTTCTGTGCATGAGATACAGATAGAGGTAAATAACTTAACAGGTTAGGTCAGTCCTATGCTCCAAGTCAGGAGAAGATCTGAATGGGGAGAAGGGAGTTTATTTGATTGCCTTTCCTATATTTTCTCTTCAGAGTACTATAGTTTTCCTGCATTAATAGCTGATAGACACAGTTGAGTCTACTTTTACCTCTTCTTCCACAATGTAGGCCTGTCAGTTAATTTAAAAAAACAAATCTAAGTATAAACACTCATATTAGGTATTAAGATAACTTTATCTCTGACATCATCTCCTTTGTTTTCATGTATGACTGCTCAAAGTTTACTCTTATAGCTATGATACAGTATAGGGTATCCCTTACTTAAAGACTTGGACTTAATGAACCAAGCAGAGAAGGCAGTTCTATGTATATAGCTTTTTGAGTGGTTAGCCTAGCCTCCCCTCACTTTGTCTGTGTAATGCCAGACCTCCTTCCTTTCTGGCAGATAGCAAGGAGCATTTCAAAGCGAACCTCTCAGTTACACTGAAAACGGTGGTTTATATATTCTGTGTGAACTTGCTGCAAAGTAGCTACTCTCAATGGAGAGTTACCCAGAGCACTGTGAGAAGTTGTTAGCTGACCAGCTCACTTGGGCCTTGAAACTGCTTCAGGCAAAAGATACAGACTGCTCTGAAAGTGTTGCCTAGGTTGGCCCTACTTACCAGTCCAGGTTTAGAAGTTGAGCTGTGTAATAGTGTCCAACAGTATGTACATGTATTCTCAGAATATAAATTACTATGTTTATAAAAACTATTTATAAGACTGTTAGTGGTGTGTAGCACTTTAACAGTGTGAAGGACATGCACCTTAGAGCCAAAAGCAAATTGCTACAGCAAGTAGTCACAATTAACAGCTGTGCTTTCTGGTAATAAATTTAATAATCTACCACTCTGTTCTTCATAATTTGGACCTAGTACAGATTCTGAGTCATTCACTCTTCTGTTGCTGAGCTACCTAACACCTTGGCTAGCCCCTGAAGGCAGAAGGATGGGTTTTTGCAACTTGAGTTCAATGACAGCAGGTTCTTACCAGTCCACTGCATTCACTCCATTCTCTTCCCACCTACCCTCCCTGTGTTATGATTAATACTGTGCTATGGTCGGTATTTCTTAGATGAGTGGTCGGTTTCTCTTCATAGTCCTTTGCACATCTGAAAGATATGTAACTCTAACTTTTATCTGATTACATCCATCAGAACCAAGTTCAGGGGTCCAATTGTTTTCCCAAGAGACATAAGTTCTTCCCGTTACATGACATGACTTTACAGCCTCAGCAGTGTTTCATCCAGTTAGCTAATGCAAACAAGAGCAGCTGTTTGATTCCTGTTGTCTTTGCCACTTTGCTTTGTAATAGTCACTTTCATTAAGTATATGCTCAGCTCAATTTATGAGGTTATCTTGGGTCAGGTGTACTAAATAGGGCAAATGTTAATACCGTAGAGAAAGCAGAATTTAGCTAACTTGATTTTATATTATGCTATTTTATGCTGTAGCAGCTCTTTAAGGCCCCAGTAGAGGCAAGAAGTTCTAGACAGCTATGCACTGATACAGAGGGAAGAGATTTCCTCTGCCACAGAACTTTCAACATCTAAATATATAATGGAAAGCAGACTGTGGAAGCACAAAGTGGCACTCTCATTGCTGTTTGAACTCATGCAGTCATTCATTTAAGTCTTCTCAACTCTTGGTAGAAGTAAATTCTGATTCCTGAACTGTTTCTGTTGCAAGTTTTAAGCCTTTACTATAATTTGTGATGATCTTAAAATTCCAGTCCTGGAATCTCTGGATATGTGGCTAGTTTTCTTTCAGGCTTTGATGAAAACTTAAAACTTACATTTAAAAACCCCAAAAGTGTCAACATTCAAAAGGTATCCTTTAAATTGATATGATTCTCTTTAGCCAAACACTGTGGGTATAGGGGACTTTGTAATTTTGTAACGATGGGGAGTTAACAACAGTTAGTGGTGAGCTAAGATAAATCACTTGTGTAATGGCTCAGGTCTTCTAAAAATACAAGATTATAAAAGAATATTTGTAGGACACTGTAAAAGGCAAGTTGTCTCATGGATTTGGTTTCATAAAAGTTTGTGTTCTCAACCTTTGCTCCAGAGCTGTGAGGGTTAGAAACTACTTTTTTTTAGGAGGGTGTTCTGTATGTAAAGCTTCAACATCAGAAACAGTACAGGTGCTAAGATTGTGATAAGATGCAACAGGTTGAAAAGCAAGACAGTATGCCATAACAAGAAAGAGCCCTGTGACAGAGGAGGGTTTCAGGAATAGAGGGACCTCAGTCTGTTTTCTACTCTACACAAGAGAAGCAATGAGTGATAGTACTGGAGAAAGCAGTGTTCTTCTTATTCTAGTTTCTTTCTCAGTTCCCCTCTTGATTTACTGATTGGAAGCTGAAGCCTGGGTGATAATGGGAGAGAGTCTTTTATTCTTTCTCTGCCTTGTGTAAGAGCGTGGTGGAGAGGCTTATAAGTTATAAATAAACATCCCAGCAACAAAGCCAGAACTGGTATGACCCTGCAATTCTGTTGCTGTTCCCAGGCACGTTGTCTTGGATGCTGTCATGCCTGCATGGCCTGCCTTGCTTTCAAGGCTAAGGATCCCTGCACTGTGGGGACAGTAACAAATTAGGTACACATACTTGTACAGGCTCAGGGTCTCTGCACTGCTGAGACCTGACCTGAAAGTGCACATGACTTTTCTCACCTGAGGGTAGGGAAATGGAATTGCAAAGTCTTCAAATGTTGCTGTTTACCTAGACGTCCAAATAAGAATATGAGACTACTGTTTAAGCCCTTGGGTGTATTTACAATAGCTCTTCCCAGCTTTAAGCATTGTGCTGCCAACAATTGGTTGCACCCAAAGACACTCCCTTAGGAAGCATAGTGAGAACTTGGTGCTGCTTGTATTCAGATCAACAGCAAACTCTTGTTGACCTACCTGGGTGTAGGGCTGGCAGCTGAGGGAGGATCCCTGCCTTCTCTACAGACTTGGAAAGTGTTCTGACAGTGGGCTCATGTGGTTGTAAATAGTAAGGCTGGGCAGCATCTGCAAAACAGTTCAAGTATTTTCTTGAAGCAAGACTTAGCTTTGCAAGCTGTATATTGGTCTTCAAGAAGGTAAGATGGGTGTCATGGTGACTTTATGAATGCTTCTGGGTAGGTCCAGCAGAGTCTGCTGAAGTTCTGACAGTGGTCTAGACAGGTTAGAATGATGTTCTTGTGACAAAAATGCTGCTCTTATTTTAAGGATACAGAACAAAAGCCCAAGGAAATGAAGATTGAAAATATGATTGTTAGGATGAATCTGAAACACTGAGAATCACATTTTTCCCATAGTTCTTATCATTTGATAGATGAATATGCCCATACTGTCACTTATGATCTGTATATGCCACACTTGGACGATTCATGTGGCCCTGGAGCCCACTGCATCTTGCTCCATCTCATGAGAATACTTGGAGTAGGTGGTTGTGCCATTAGAAGAAACTCCTCTGTCATTGGACGATACTACCGGACCTGCCTGACTAGAAAAGTTGGACACACTGGTATAGTACTTGCTATTTTCAAAACATTTGCCCCTGTTGACTTCAGTTGCAGATGTGTTTTTAGTACTTCGGCAATTGAACTTCAGCATCGAAGTCAAGCACCTAGAAAATGAGGAACACTGACTACCTGTGAAAAGTTTGGTTTAAGTGATGTGACTAGCATCACATAGGAACTCTGGCACAGAAGAGCAGAAATTACAACTCACTTGGTCAGGATTAAGGATATAACAGTGTCTCTTTCAGCAGTTACCTGCTTGTTAGTTACAATCCTCCCAGGTTTTGACAGGAAATTCATGGAGGCCCTATGGGGAGCAGTCTTTTAAAAATGCAGCTCTTCTCTAGAGCAGCCCCATCCTAACAACTCAGCTTGATACAGATGCCTTGGAGTGGCAGCTTTCATGCAAAGCAAATAAATTTTGCTGAAGTTATAAACTGAAAATAATCTCTTCTTTATAAGAAATTCTCATCAACAGATTATTAGTGCTAGTAATATAATCAGCCACACTTATAATATAAAGATGAACTTCTGGTTAGAGCAAAACTCTCAGAATCTGGGTTTTCTATGGTGACTTCCACTGTAACTTCAGAGAAGAGAAACTGTGGCCATTCATGATAAAGGCTGGAGAAAGAGTGGGAAAAGCTAAAATAAAGGTAGTAGCTAGTGACCAATTCTTGTTTAGTATTGCATGTAACCCTTAAATTATTTTCCACTTTGAACAAATCAGCAGCACATCAAGCAAACAAATCTCCAAATCCTGGTTTTGCTGACTTGGATAGCAAAACATTTAGTCTTGTTTTGGTCTTCCACTGACATGCAGCAGTGTGATTTTTCTAGTTGTGTGAAACACCTGTGGTGTGAAGCATTAAAACTGAACAGCTACCACTAAGTTAGTCTCCTGATCTGCCAGTAGTTTCACTAAGCTGTGCCTTTCAGAAGAGTGGCTCTAAAATCTTGAAAGTCTTAAATAAACCTGAAACTGTAAGAGACAGGGCCAGATTTAATCAAAATATGTATGACTCATATTCCACTCTTTATTGATATTTTGTTTGATGAAAACACAGAAGAAGAATCTTTAGCTGTAAAATACTTGCTCCCTGAAAATGGAGCTAGTGATTCCCTCTAGAAGATGCTCTGCTTATGAACAGCACAAATTGAAACAGAAATGGTGAGCAGGAAGGTAAACCTGAAAACTGGACTATGGAGCTATAAAACTCTTGATGCCTTTTCTCACGACCTACATAAAAAGTCCGCCCCCACTAACTTTCATCCAATATGACCTGAAACTGCCAGGCACCATTGCATCTCAGGCATTTATTAGTTCTTTGATGTTACTGAAATGGAAGAATTTTCATCCTCAGCCTTTTTAGAAGAAAAATGTTTCTAAGTCATTGATGGTCTCTCCCCTCAACATGAGGTATATGCATGATTCCTTACTTGTCATAAAGTATTGTAAAGTAATGAAATAATCAAGTAGCACTGCAAATGAGGACACTGTCCTCTCAAACTGTCAAAAGCCTTGTGGTTTTCTGAGGATTCCAGCAGTGTTTGTCAGACTGTGATTCATGTCTTTAACAGAACAGGTCAGAGATTTCAGTAGCGAAGCCTGATCACATGCAGTGCATGCCCAAACCTGTTACAGTTCTTTACCCAGGGGCCAAAACCAACCACAAGTGTTTCTGTTTCGTCACCTTACTCCTTAACAGAAAAAACAGCTATTGAGATTTATTATGTTTGTTATTAAGTTCTCTTTAATAGCTATGCAAAGTGCCTTTTTTTCCATGCATATATCAAAGCTGTATCATCATGGAAAAAGAAATTCAGTTCTGCCTCCTTTTAACTCCTGTATGTGCTTCTGTGCCAAGACTGCTCTAAGGGCCTGAGCTACACTTTGTTTAGAAAATGTGCAATTGACAGAATACTTTGTCAAATTCTCACTAGCGATTTCTAGAAAGGAAAGCTCCCGTCGATTATGAGTTCTAAATCTTTTCCACTTTGGTTTGCATGGAAACACTTGAAAGATGCATTAAAAAACAAACACAATGGAAATGAGTGGCGAATATGGAAAGTCACACCTGATTAATGGAGACCACCCAAAACTTAGTCCTGCTCTGAAATCCATAGAAAAAATAAGATGTATTCTGATTTTAACATCTAGATTAAAGGGCATTTGACAATTTCAACAACCTCCAAAATTTCCAGATTTGGTAATATTCACATGTTGGACATTTGTTAGGCAAGTACTTCTGAGCTGTGAACAGCAGCTCTGGAATCTCCAGACTTATTTGCTGAAAGAGATCTAAAAAAAACTAGGCAGCATGTCAGACTTCCTATACCAATCTAAACTTGTTTAATGAAGGCCGGAGGGAAAAAATATAGAGGAAATTCTGAGTAAATAATGTCAATATATATCAGTGTCTCTCTTGGTCATGCAAGAAAGGAGACAAACTTGACACAGCACAAACAAAAAAAGTCCCAGTGGATTTCCATCTAATCCATCACATTAAACACTAACCCACACAGACAACTGGGTACTGTTCTCTGCTTGCCACTGCATGAAGGTTTTCCACAGCAGAACTAAAAGCCAGAGAATTGTAGTACAAACAGAGCTAAGGAAAATACTTTTAAAATAACAGCTTTCTAAACATTAAATAGGTTACCACAGAGGAGAAGCAGTATGCTTGGGGATACCAGTAAAGGCATATTGGCACTGAAGTCACTTAATGAAGGTCTCATCACCTGATAGGAGGCTACTTCAGTCGTATGACAGAGAGCCTGAAGAGCCCTAACAGGAGTTGGAAAATTTAGCTTTCTCTAGCTGCTACAATGTATGGTTCAACAAGAAGACAGTAATAACAGAAAACATCCTGGGTTTTGTTTTCATTATATATGGAATCTCTGAGACACTTAACAACAGGGTGAGGTAAAGGTGCTCGTTTTTAGGGGCTGTACTTCTCCACACCCCCCCCCAAGAGCTGTAAATGCCTTTTTTTGGGAGGAAAAAGTGTGGTGTGATGAGAAGTCTTTTGCAAATCTTTTCTGTTTCTGAAGAACTGATGTACTTTGTGATTCTGTGGGAAGGAATGTATTTAAGCTCCTGAGGGATTTAGGGCTCGGCTCTGTGGAGAGAATGTTAAATTGTGAGCCTGGCTCGGAGAAGAGATTGTCTGTACCCCGTGAGTGGTTTTAGGCTCTGTCTCAACAGGATTTACCAGAAGTAAAGAACTGATCAGAAGCACATCAAGCTTGTGTCCAGGGAAAGCCTCAGCCTACAAAATGAGTAGAGCAATTAAACTAAGTGAGCCTACAGGATATTGGGTGATAGCAGGAGCACACTGATGCGATAGTCTGCTCGTTGGGACAAACAGATAACTGAGAGTCTGGAAAAGGCTGTATTATGAATTGTCTGGAGGGTGCAAAGGCAGAGGGTCTTGTTTCCAGCTATATGGACAGGCTTTTGAGAAATGCTAGAGAGGAACTGGCTCTTGTGGTAAAATGGGTAACAGTGACATAGGGAGGTTCTGCAGTCAAAATTTAGTCTGTGATGTAGAAAACCAGAAAGCAGAACTTCTCTACATCGTTTTCTGAAATGTGCTTAATACTACATGCAGTGTCAGATTTGCAGAGCTAGCTTCAATATCCAGCTGAGAGAATTGCATCAGAAGGAAAGTCTGAAAGTCATCAGGAAGTGGCCATGTAAAAACAGGAGAGATTATAGCAAGAGCACATTACACCAGGCCTAAGGGTCCTGGTTCTCCAATTGCTTCAGCTGAGGACAGGCCAAAAGTCTTCCTCACTACAGAAACCAATATGCCAGATGCTAACAGTCTGATAATTCATTTGCTGTGGGGTCAGGACACTACAGGATGTGATCCACCATCCACAAATGGGGCTGTTGCCAGTTGTAGTATTGTGTTTCTTTCATAAGCTTATACAGAGAAACTCCTAAACTCTTACTTTAAGAAGATGAAGGCCACAGAGTTGTTCCTTTATAGCTCTTCTAAGTCAGTTTGCCTCTTTTCATTGATCTGAAATGGGTATTTATTACAAAATTAACATAATGCCCTTAAGAGACCTAAAATTACTCCGTAACATTAGTTATTACTTACAGGACATGAAATGCAATAGGTTTATGAGATCTGCAATCCACTGGCTGGATTTGCTGTATAATTCATTGTATAGCTTGTATAGTGGGCAATAATCTGTAGAGGTAAAATTGGTTCTAAGTGTACAGAGAATCAGAGATTCCTTTCTTTACTGTGCATGCTGCACTCTTGTTTACCGGTATGAGTTAGCTTCAGTGCTGAATGCAGCAGTGGGTTCATTGCAGTTTGATGCAAACCATTTCACTTTTGCCAGTACAGATATGAGTGTCCAGCATTGGTGACTGTTGTTTTATTTGTGGTAAGGTCAGGTTATTTTGTTTGCTGCATTGTTTTTCCTTGTGTTTTAATATAAAACTAGTTTTAACAGCAAAATGGTCCCTAAAATACTGCTCTCAAGATTAGTTCCAATTCTTAACAGAATAAATCAACGATGCCTTTGTAAAAGGCATTGATACTAAGCCTAACTGATAGTTAAAAGCAACATCAGCTATTGAGTCAAGAATATAGTGTGTATGGGTGAGAGGGAGGAAAGCGGTTGCTGCTGCAGTATTTGAGCTACATAGCTAGGCTGCAGCTTTCAACCTTGCTGTGCTTTGACCTCATCCTCTGCTTGGCAGGGAAGGACCAGCTCAGAAGGTGATTGTGAGGTCATATCTAATAATGTTAGTATTTGGTTTTTTATTTATTGTAGGGATGAGTAACGTAAAAGAAAAACTTTTGAAAAGAGCCATGGCCCAATCAATACTGCTTCCAGGCCAAATTCTAGTAGCTTTTACTGAACAAGGTACAAGAATGCATGTAGAGCTAGGAAGATAGAACAAGACATCACTACTTACTTGGTGAACAGTGACTTGGAGGGGGAGGAATAAAAGATAGTATCATGTAGAAAAAGATAGCCATGTTGTATTTGGATAAGGTACAGGTGTTGGTACATGAAATAAAGTTATACAGCCTACCTGAATACTGATATTCTTGAGGCTGAGACACTGATATCACAACTGTAATGTTCTTTATATAACTACATGTACAAAAATTGCACCTTAACTGTATTAAACTCATTAAGTAATTTAGGATTTCATTTAAGCTTAGTCTGCTTTTACTAGCTCCAACCCTATGGCAACCAGGCTAAACCTGGGTAACTCAGCAGAGAATCAACCCTGCTATTTCTAGTGTCCTTACCAGAACATATTATCCGGGTTTTACCACTAATCTGGGTTTCTCAGTGTCTTCAGCCTGAATATAGAATCACAATCCATAAAACTAATGTTATGGTTTTAAGTGATTTAAAAAAAACGTATATTTTAGATCTTGCCACTTGTCCAATATTAGAAAAACAAAAATGTAGAATGATCTACTTTTAAAGGAAAACTGTATAGTATCACTTTTAGACATCAAAATAAGCCAATGTAACTATTAAAAATCCAACCATAAAATGTTCTGAAGAAATTACAGCATATCTCCCTCACTCCAGCATGCCCTGAAGAGCATTAGCTCTACTTTCTTAGACCCAGAACCTGATCTAATTTCTAGGGCAGGGGGAGAGTAATCTATGGAAATTAGAACATTTTGCATCCTAGAATTTGGCAACCAGAGGGGGAATGCTGCTGCTTTCCTCTTGATTCTGACTGTCCTCCCACCACCTATTTCACAAGAAAGAAAGATTATTTTTGCCTGGGTTTTTTTTGGGCTGTGTTACTTGGGTTTTTTTAAACAGCTAAGTGTTTGCAAGAAGGAACCAGGAAAAATAAATACCCGTAGAGCTACTGCCACCTACAGTCTTACGGAAAAAATGCCAGCTTCGGGAAAAACACACACGTAGTGATAACTGGGTCTTAAATGTCCACCCAGAGAACACTACAACATAATGCAAATGATTCATAGTATATTTAGGATTTACCTAAGGATCCTGAAATGCCTTTCTGAATGAGATTTTAATCGGGTCCTATTTGCCTAGCCTTTATTATGTGATAGTTGATTTTTCTTGCAAATGGTAATGATTGACACCCTAAAAAATCCTCACTTTTTGCCCACATTATGCAGTGAACCACCTTAAATAGACACCAGATGTAAAGAAGAATGAGTGACTGCTGATACCACAGTGATCAATGCTGTTGCACCAGCTGAGTGGAGGTAAGGTGCATCCCAAGAAGATGGAGGGATCCAAAATGCTTGCAAGGGATCATGGTCAGCTCTACAGTAGCTGTCTCTGGTCTTCCTGACACTGGGGAAGCAAAAAGTTGAAGCAAGAGATGAACCAGAATAGAGTCCTAAGAGATCTCGTGAATAAAAACTGCAAAGAGCAGGAATTTAAAGCTGTACTTTTTGTCGAGTGCCTTGCTGCTGCCAGTAAAGAACAGATTTTTTTTTCTCCCTCTGCCCCATTCTTTTCCAGTGGATTTTAGACAGTTTTCAAAGGATTTAGTCTCAAAAAGTCAGGAAATAACATGTCTTTTGGGAAACTGTCACTCATCTTTAGGGAGAAGATACTGAAAACCACTCGCACCAGCTGCACGATCTATTTCCTCCTTCATCACCTCACCTTTAACCAGGTGTGTTTGTATCATTCTGTTCTGGAAGTAACACAGGCACTTCGACCTATGTTTCATTGGTAATCTGACAGCAAATGTAACTTTTTTCTAAGCTTTTTTTATTAAACATGTATTTGTTAGATCCCTATATCCTGTTTTGTTTTGTTTTGTTTTTTCCAGGTTTTAGGCTAGAGTGGTCTGTTTAACTCCACTTGATGGCGATATATAGAAAATATGGGCTAGTTTTCTATTAATTATAGGAGCTCTAGCTTCAGCTGTTTTAAGTTTATTGTCAGACTATAGCCTTCTTTTCAGTGACTTGTAGCAATCAATCAAATCCAACTCACATGGTCCTAATTAGTCATTTAGGCTTGAATTTGTCACTGGGTTTGGACAATGATTACTTGCATACCTGTGTTCTTTGCAAAATGGAGGAGGCTTTACACTTAATCAAAGTGTACAAATTGGAAATCAAATGTAAGCCAATAGGACAGTGTATACACTAACCTGGCAGCAGCTGCTGTTGCTGTCATCTAGGAACACATGCTGCAGGTTTGTGACTGACTGCAGAT
Organism: Athene noctua; assembly: GCF_965140245.1. Lineage (NCBI taxonomy): Eukaryota > Metazoa > Chordata > Aves > Strigiformes > Strigidae > Athene > Athene noctua. The sequence goes on from NC_134040.1 coordinate 59,811,695, forward strand.
GGAAGAAATTCAAGCTATAAGCAATTCTGACATTGGTAGTTGAGACATCTATGCACTGAAGTATTTTATGGCTCTGGATTTGATAGGAAGTTATACACTAAGAAAACATAATATTAGTTGGGAATTTGAGATGCTTCAGGAATGGATTCAATCCATGTCCATGTCCTAGATCCTCCTTTTATAGCAATGAAATAATTGTTGAGGTTATATATACAAACGTGGATAATTCTGTCTGGTTAATGTGCTACAGAAGGATTCGGATAGCATGGGTTCAGCTCCTAACTCTGCAACACTCTGTGTGACCTGGAGTATACAGGCCAAGGCCAATAAAAGGGCTTCAACAAAGCTAAGCCTGTTAGAGTTTAATGAGTATTGGACACTTGAAATTTGTTGCAGATTTGTCCCTTAATCTGTATCCAGTTATTTAATCTGAACTAAGGATGGTTCCCCATGCTGCAGTTTTGACTTATTTGTGTAAGCTCTTCATTAAGGACTGTTTTTCACCAATATGTGGAGACCAGTAGTATCCTAGTCTCAATGGACAGTAAGATAATTCTCAGCAATCTGTAGGAGTAGTGATAATAACCACACCCAGCCACAGAAGAGAGTTAAGAGCTTTCTGTTCTGTGCTTGAACATATTTATTTCACTGACAAGGAGTGGAGGGGAAACTAGGCTGACATGCTTTTCTCGGAAAACAAAGGGTTCCTGTTATAAAACTGTTGTAGCTTTTGATGGTCTCTTAAGCGTCTACACTCTCTTGTGTCTATCAAATGATAAATGGTTTGTGGAAGAAAATGAAGCTGGGAATGCTTTTTGAATTCTTTTGACTCCAGACAAAAGGAAAATAACTTCAGGAGTTTGGATTTTGGTGTTTCATACTGCAAATAAATCACTTGTGATATTTTATTGCATCAGTTATATCTAGAAATCATGATGGGATGTCTTACTCTAACACTTTCTTTTTTGCTGAGTGAAAAGTTGAAGAGAGTAGATTCTACAGAAAGCTTAAATTTCAGTTAAGTATCATTTTACTGGAAAAACATCCATTTAAACACTGCTTATTTTTAATGGTATCTTCAGTGATGGAAAGCTTCTGAGATCAGTGGCAAGGCAGAGTGTGTGACTGGTTCCTGTAGCAATCTCATAGACCCTGTATCAGAGAATGTATTTGACAATCCCACATAGCTTACTCCTCTTTGGATCGTTAGGGTGTCCTTTGAGTGGCAGTAGTTCCTGCGAAAACTGACAAGTAAAGTATAATTTAATGACCTCATATTTGAACATTCCAGAAGAGTCAAAGGTAGTGAGACTTTTAATTTATATTCTATTTTTTTTTTTTTTTTGCATTTTATATTTTTCATTAGGCATACACTGTAAATGGATGCAAACTACAAAAACATTTGTTATACTGGTTGAGTGCTGCTTTCATATGAGATGAGTTTGTGAATGTAAGGCATGTTCTTTCTGTCCTTTGTATAATATCAGAAAGATGCACTTAAAAAAGAAGAGCTCAGTATTCAAATACGATGTCTATGAAGACAAAAAAAAGCTAGAAAAAACACATCCAGAATGTTATCAAATTTCTGAAATATAATATCAACTTAACTAGACAGTGAGTGAAGACAAGTACATTACTTACATCCACTTTCCAAAACTTCTCAAATATTTCAGTGAGCATGTACTGAGGACTTAGGGAAATGCATGATTAATTTAATGTGAAACTCCCTACATCAACCATAGTGTTCTTCAGCATTTAGTTTTGGTAATTAGGTAACCAAGCCACATTTTGACCAGTATTAAAATTATGATTTTTAAGTATGATTTGGGTTTTTTTAATCTGACTGGAGAAATTAATCATGAGAGGTATTGTCATCTGGCCTCTCATAAAATTACTCTGTAGCAATTTTGTGATTTCTTAAATTGTTTCCAGGAAGTGTTTTATTTTTAAAAACAAAGGCTTTGGAGACTCAGCTGGAAATGGAACATTTATTCAATGACCACCAATTAGCATGCATGAGGGAGTAGCAGCCTACTGTACCAGCTCTTGAAGGTTATTTTTCCTCAGATGTGTAAGAAAAAAGCATGCTCTGAGCCTTCCAGTTTTGCAGCAGCTGCGTAGAAGCCATTGAGTCATTCTGCTGTTCACTACACAGATTACATGGTTTAAAGTGACAAGCACCCTAATATATACTGATCATCTTAACTGATCAACTGATCAACTTAAACCAGTGCAGGGCTGCAGGCTTACATGGAGGGTTTCCTGGATTTTCTTCATGTTCAGTTTTAGGAGGTAAATTGCACAACATAATTAGTATCGGTTTAATACAACAGGAGCTTTGTACTTTTTAAGAAACTCCAGAAATGTTGGACCAAATTTTACTGGGTATAGGGATCTTCTAGAAGGGACCTTGCCTTCATTTAACAGACTCATGGTAGTCCATAGGATTTTCTTTCTGAGAAATTTTCTTATATGTTCAGAAAACATATGACAGATAAACTAAGTCTTTCCATCTGAGGAGGGTGATTTAAAAAAAAAAAAAGGTAAGTCAAACATATGCCAAAAGTAGAAAATCACATCAGGGCATCAGCTTATATTTCATTTATTTTATTTCCTGGATAGGGGTAAAGCCAAACACTTGGGGCATTCACTCACCTTCTGCAAGTTTTCACATGTGTTACCTGAAAACACTTCAGTAATGTTGCAGTTCCAAGCCGAATACTGGAAAGTGAAGAAGTAGTGGTACTAAATTGTTGCTGGTGTTATCTCTTGGCAAAGATTGTTAGCACAATGCTTGGGAATAGGGGTTCTCTCTGAACCTGTCATCTGAATGTATCCTGACTGAATGGCTGCAAGTACTAGTATTTCTTAGGGTTGTGTCTCTAACATACAAAAAAGACATGTTGTGAGAGTTCCTGTGGTGGTGTAAACTGATACAGGACTTGTTGGAAGTTTAAGAGTTTGACACAAATAGAGTAAACAGAAACTGGTGCTGATTTGTTTTCACAGGCTGGCTGTAAACTGCAGTAGCTCATGTTACTTACTGCTTTATGAGCAGCTCAGCACTCTGCATAGGGGCAGGCTGTTTGGGGCAAGATAAAGAGCTGGGGCAGGGTACTGCTGCAGTTATCTCATCATGACTTCATATCTGTCAGAGCCTTCTGTGCCTGCTCACAGCTGCTGCTGATCCTTCTAAACACTGAGAAGACCAGAATCTTGAGCCTGTGTGGGATAAGAGGCAAGTGTTTGCTGATGTTAGTGGGTTTCTGTGTGTTTATCCCATTTTTACATTGCGAGTGCAACTAGCATCCATGACTCAAATGTGATTTTTGGGGTAGGAACTGGCCTTGCTCTGTCCAGCTTCTAGTATAATGAGATCCTTGTCTGGGTTTTACATATTACTGTCAGAGGACAGTCTGGTACAGTGATATTCTGAAGTAAGACAAATCCACTCACAAAGTGAAAATTAGACTATGTATCATTAGTGATGTTGAAACCAGGGCATTTTTAAGAGTGAAGTGACTAGCTGAACTGTTGTGATGCAGCCACATGCTCGTCAGTGCTCCCTGTCTTAATTATATCCCGTACATTTAATAATCACTGCAATGAGACTGTGACTTCAGTTATTCCTGCATTTGGAGCCTGGTGCAGCCAGAACTGTGTTGAACATATAACTAACACATTAGAGCAACAGAACAGTAAGAAACACTACCTCACTATCTTTAGCTAACCTATTATTTTGTAAATGATATATTATTTTAGTAAACTTATTCTATGCTGATGTGGAAGTTTTATAGGAAATTTGTGTCAGGGAAATGCATGCCATTGTTTTAATGCAAATTACTCTGTGGGATGCATGTCTGGCAAGTCCTTAGCCAAGGATGATTGCCTCAGTTCTTTAGCAGCTCTAATTTTTGAGAGTAATGCAGAGAAACTGCTACGGTTGCTTGAGTTAGAAGACTTTTTGATGTAAAACTACTATTCAAGCACTATAATTGAGCCCTGATTTGAAGGAAAATTGATGACAAAAAGTAATAAAACTGTAGGCCCCCATAGAGAGTGCAAAGATGGTTAGAGTCTCTGGCAAGTGTCAGTGGAAGTCAGAGGTGGTGCCAGCAGAGGCCAGTTAGAAAAGGCAACAGGTTCCACTTCTGCCACCTCCTAGCTCTACAAGAAATATTTTCTGGGCATTATGCATGTCCAAATACTGTTTCACATGCTGCAAATTATTTGTGCCAATGTGTTATATAATTATTTGGCCACATACAGCACTGCAAGCTGTGTATTTGTAACTATATTGGTTATTGCATATGGAAAGCTGCTTAGAAAAAGCAAGCACAGTTGGCAGCGCTAAAGTGCATGTGCTATGTTTGTGCCATCCTTTGCAGTTGCATGGTACCTTTTGGAATGATTTAATTTCTTATAGTTGGGAAAAGGAAAAAAGTGTGGTGGGTGCTGCTGTGAGTTGTAGGAAGGTAAAGCACTTCAAGACAGTGCAACAGTGGTAAAGCAAAGATAAGAGCTCTCTCAGCAGAAAGGATAATTATCTAAAGTATTTCCCATCTCCTAAGTATTTTTGTTACTTTTGGAAAGTATCTGGAAGTTTCTTTCTCCTGAAGTTTGCTAAGATCCCCATCTTGATAAAAGCACTTGAGAATATGCTAGGTGCCCTGAAGTTGATATAAGGTAGTGGTGAGCGTGCTTTTCAGTGATCTGTTTTAACACCTAATACATCTCTGAACACACTGTGTTACCAAAATCAAAACATTAGTCTTGAACATTGTTTTTAAAACATTAGATCTAATGTTAAGGAGAATCAACACTTTTGATACTGAATTTTCAGCATGACTTATAGTTACCTGGGTAATACTTTCTATTCAAGAATTTTAAACATAAATTCTGAACTGCAGTAATGACCATCAGAAGTTGGTGGGGTTTTTTTTCAGTAACATGACCGAACAAAAGAACAAAAATATGTATGTAGATGGAGCATGTGTTCTGCAGATATCTCTGCTTAATTGGTTTATAAAGATAGGAAGCTTGAAGTATTTTTAAAATTTGCTAACATGGAGACTGGCTTAGCTGAAGCAAAGACCTTCCATGCTTTTAGATATAATAGTTTCTTGAAAACTATTTAGTGAACAGAAGCTGAACAGTTTCACTTACAGAAAGAAGAAACTAAATATCCATGGTTGGTTAGATTCAATTATACTGTGCTTCCTAAGAAGCAGAAAGTAACACTGGCAATATTAAAAAGAAAAAAAAAAAATAGTATAAAGATATGTTGTCTCCTGGAATTCTTGCAAGAATTCCCAGAGGGGTGAAAAAGGTGTGATGAACAAGCAATAACAGAAATAGCATTGCTGATAACAAAGATATTTTCAAAGTATATTGCATAGACTTGGATTTGCTCCAAATTCTGTTTATAAACATGGATGAAATTTCAGAAATTGCTGAATAGATGTTTGCTTGTGCCTGTTATTAAGAGCAAAGCTCTTATAGTCCAGTTTTCAGTGGGTCTTATAAAAATGCATGTTTTGTTTTGTTGAAATGACAAGCACGTTTTATAATCTTATAAATTAACTGATTGTATTTTTTTTATTACTTAGGTGGTGCATCCACTTACAGCCTTCATGTTCAAGGTAATCAAGGTAGTCACAGAACTTGGTGAACAACAGAGACCTTTTCTTGACAAGGAGTGTCTCCCCAGTTTGCACATCAGCAAATCTTTCATCATATGTCTTGTTGAATGACACTGTTGGACAAAGGCAACTACTTCAGTCATCGAGCAGACTCATATTTCAACAGGTCAGAGAGGTCTAGTGAAGGAAGTTGTTTTTCTGACATTTTCCTTGGCAAACCATTAGCCTCACAATCATGCATAAATTAGTGCTACTTGTACCTTTCAGGACATTCAGGAAGGAAAACGGAATGAAGAGACATTGGTCATATGTGTAGGTAGAAACAGCATGATATAGTAACACAAAATCTTTCCCCATGATCTCATGTGTTCTTGTCTCTGCCAATTGATTGGGTTGTGAGGGTTCACTCTTCTTGAGGGTTGTGTCCTAAAAACATTTTTTGTGTTTGTGTGTCAATCAACAAACTCTGAATACTTAAGGATTCTCAATATGAACTTCCCTATCTTGTTACTACTTGACTGTATTTCCTACCTGGGAACATGCAAAGGATTAGTCCATTTCCTCAAGGAAAGACTCTGCTCTTTATTATTCAAGCTGTTAAAGTAGTCAGCTGTGTGCCTCACAGAATATTAGGTTGCTTCATCGCTAAATTTTCTGTTCATTTCCAAAACTAGATCAGATGTGTCTGAAACATGAAGAAGGAGAAGGCTTGCGGGAAGAGTATTGGTAGTAGCAGAACAAGAGATAATAAACAGGTCAGGACCTCTCTCCCTTCTGCTGCTACTTCAGTGATGCTGCTTTCTAGGTTTAACTACATGCATCTCTTTCCTTCCCCAGGGTAAAGGCAATATAAAAGTGGAAAGCTGTCTCATTATTTATAGCAGGACTAGAGGAAAATCAGAAACTGGGATCCAGTATTATAAATCCAGGGCAGTGGCTTTAACAGGATGATTTAGGGTTCAATCCTCGAATTTACAGAGAGAGGTAATAGAGAAGCCAAGTCTCTAAGCTGTTTGATAATGGAGGCTCTCTTAAGTGAAGCATTGACATTGTTTAGAAAACCTCTTATTGGTAATTGCAGCTGTTTCGTTGACTGCACAAATGAACTGGTTTGTTCTGTCCATCCCCTTCAAACCTTTACTGGTATCTAGCAGTTATCTGATCATTTTTAAGTAGCCATTAAGTAGTTACACAGATATTGCAAACAATATTTTCCTTAATAGGGAAGGGGGGAAACAATAGTTCTATTGTGTTTGCAAACAAGTCCACAGTGACCATGTGGTATAAAATCAGGAGCACAGCCTGACCCTCCAGTGTAGGAAGACAGTGCTGAGGTATGAAGTGTATGGATTTCTACCCCTTGCTGTCAATATAGAGAAGGAAGATACGGAACCCAGCTTGCTCATTTGGTCCCTGCTGTCTACTTTCCTGTGTGTTCTGTAGTTAGTTGTCTGCTTTGCCAACAATATAACGTAAAGAAAAATACAGTTTCCAGGAGATAGTGTATATAAGATGTAAATATAGCATTATCATTATCACTTACAAAAACCTGAAAACACCTCCATCTCAGAATGGTACCTCTCTGAAGCTAAACTTTCACCAAGGTTTAGTTTGAGTGCAGTTGTGTCAGAATGGCTGATGAGAGAGTAAGCTGAATTCTTACTTAAGCTAGCAAAGCTGTATACCAGAGTAGGTATCTTTGCTTGAAAATCCAGAAGAAAAATGTCAGGTTCATTTACCTTAACCTGGGAGAAATGCTGCCTAAATTTAGGCATCTGTAAAATGTGTCTGCAAGTTGTTATGCTTATGTAAGCTGTAAAATATCTCCCAATGATTGAGACATAATCATGTTACAGGTGAAACCATCATGGCTTGGAGTCCATGTGCACAAGGCCTGTCATGCCTTTACTGTCTTCTGGAACTAGGAACTCCTATAGCTTAAGGACACCTGAGAAATTGTAGACTGAGTCAGCTTGGGTTGCCAGTTTGGTCTCAGGGCCCACAGTTGGAGCTGGAGGACTGAAACAGCAGCAGAAGAGAGTAGATGGTGATGGTGCGAAGTAGAAGCCTTGTTTGGGTTGGAAAAGGGTGTGGGAAAGGAGGTGGGCTGAAGAAAAGGGTGCTGGGGAACTGGACTAGAGGAAGCACAGCACGCTGCCCGATTCCTCAAGTAAATCTTCATAACAAAACTGAAATGCCTGTGTTACAGTGTCGAAATAATTTTCTTCTCCCTCATTGTTGCTGTGTTTCTGCAGGGAAGGCCACAACAGGGGCAGCCAAGTTTTCAGTTGTCCAAACAAATCAAAAAGTTTCAAATTGTCCTTTTAACAGCATGTTTCTTATAAAACATCCAGCGTGGTCAGATTATATCACTAAAACCAAATATACAGTTGGGCATAAAGCCAGAGGATTAGCTACAGTTCTGGTTTATCAAGAACAGCAATACTTGTATCAGAGCAGAGGGAACTGAAGTACTCTAGCACTTGGATATGTGGTAATTAATGTCTCCTTAATAAGTACTTGGTGAAAGGCTGACGTACTGGGTGTTCCCAGTAAGTGACTGAAAGACGCATTGTTGGTGTGGCAGAAACTGAGATCTGGGTTCATAGCTAAATTCTTTCATTAGGTTACTTAGCATAGTTACTTAGCAAATGTAGTTGCCTCTGTGCCTCTACTTTAATGCTAGTGCTTATGTGCATTCTTAACTGTGTCTAATATGGGGATAAAATGGTAATGCAAAGGCCTTGTCTACCCTACCTGTCCCTTCCCAAGGGGTTTTAGAAGTACAAATATTCTAACTCGCTGGTGTGAGTAACTATTTGTGTGCCATACGTATGCTTTTAGAGTCTGGGTTAGGATTAACTTCTTCAGATCAGCCCTATAGACTGCACTAAAAATAAATCAGTGCTCCACTCACATTTGGAGGCTTTCAGATCTTGGATTCTAATCTAACTTTACAGGATGGTTACTCTCTAATTAAGGATAGCTTTCTGTGGATTAGAAACTCTGCCATGTCTAACCCCAAAGTAAATGAGATATATTAGCTCTTTGCTCAGCAAGTGTTTAATAACTGGGTTTAGTGTATTAAAAAAAAAAAAAAGAAAAAAGATGAACTAGCATTTGGTGTCTATACTGTAAAAAAGAACAGCTTTACCAGGATGTACTTTATCTTTTCACTGTAATGGCAGACTTTCATTTACTTCCGTAAGAAATTTTTATGAATGAGTCTATCAGTGTTTGACAAACTCTGACTTGAAGATACATCAACTATTATCTCTGTTGATAAAAGGCCTACATGATTGTTCTAAGTTGTGACTTTGTTTCATAGACAAGGACATATGTTACAAATCCTACCAATCTATGTTTACCCTGATTTCTTTTGCAGTTCTGTGGCTCTAAGGTAATTTAAGACTACCATATGGAGTCTTGGGTTGTCTGTGTCAACAAGTTCCACGTTTATACTGTCCTAAACCTCATGTAGTTTTTGCATTTGTGCAAAGTGCTTGTACAATTTTGGAAGAAAAGTATGTATGTTGATCTACATGTCTTAGAAGGACAAAATCTTTCCACTTTGATGAATCTTAGAATTTTCAAATAGCTGCAAATAATCTAGTGTGTTCTGAACTAAGAAGTGTACAGTGCTTTTCCTGACAACAGTGTGCTGCTTCTCTGAGGCCCATTTTCTATGTCAAAACCCTGCCCAAACAGACAAAACTGCAACTTGAGCTACAATGACAGCATCATGATCTTTTAAAATGTATTTTAAAACAGATTTTTATGGAGAATCAATTTGTCTATGGTTTGGTAAGCTCCATGTATAGGTCTCCTGATAACGTAATTCTTTGTCTAGTGTAAGGTAAATAAGCAGGGATAGCATCGGTCCAGGGGAAGGTGGTGTGCTAACAGTAGATAAAGTTGACTGAGAAGACATGAAGTAACTTCTCATGGTGTCTTTCCTGGATTATGGTAACCATACTTTGAGCATCACTGCCTATGTGTAATAAGAACATTAGTAAACTGAGGTACAAAGTGATTTAAGTTGATAACTATCCTTTCTTGCTTAAGTTTAGCACAAATTCACTAATTGAGGACTGCTCTTGTGCTGATGTTCTGGAAATATGTGAGCAGCAAGAGGGAGGGAGAAGGAGAAATAACTTGCCCTTCTGCTCTGTGTGCTGCTTACATGTGGAATTCTCAATGTTTAAACGTAATGAATTGAAAGAAAGCTCATTCTTGCAAGTGGATTGTCTCTGGTGTTGTTAGCAGCTTCATGGGAGTCCTACCTGTTGGTGTAGCACTAAAGCATTAGGGTCACAGTTGTTAAACAGTGGAAGCAAAGCTGCCCTTGCAACTCCAGAAGAAAGCAGAGGGCTGGTGTTTGATGTTGAAGGATGGAGAGGCTAGACTTCATTTAGAGGAAAGACTGTAGGTGTATTGCTTCAAGACAGATCTGGAGCTGCAGCTAATCCAGAAAGTGTGATTTGGGCAGCTCAGATAATTTAGTGTGTCATGAGCTGGAAGATGATGAAGTGGTAAAGGCATCCTTGACATTTTCTGGTAAATATTTGGCTATACTTAATTTAAATTTTTCTTATTGGTGTTCTAGCTTCTGTAAAAGTGCCTGCAACTGCTGGCAGTCAGCATAGTTTAGAGCAGCCTTTGGCTGTTCAGGGCAGAAGGGGTTTAACACCTTTGTATCAGCTGGATTCTTCCATGCTTTCCATGAGCTTGGCTTTCTGACTTGCAGCCAAGTCTTCATATCTCTGCAACTGTCTGCTTGCTGGGAATGCTGCCAAATGCCAGCACCTGTCAGAACAGAACAAACTGCACGGGCACAACCCTCGCTGTTGATCAGCAGGGTGCTGGGATTCAAGGGTGGGGGCAGGCCAAGAGGACAGCTGTGAATCTCCTCCATCAGGATATTCTCTGATACTGTGGGTTTGCTGTAACAGGACTAAAAGGTAATGCCCTAAAAAAGCAAATGAATGTTGTAGAGATTAAAACGCAGTATAGTTATGAGCCATTACTGCATGGGATTTGATTTTGTACAACTTGCTGGGGAGCAAGTGAGAACACTATTTAAGGTAACACCACATTGACTTTCTCAGGGTGATTCCACTTCCCTGCTCAACAGCACACTTGTTTATCAGCTCTTTTGTTGATGTATGTCCCTGACTTTCCTCTCCATCCCTTTGTCTTCTAACAGCCATCTAGGACTACTCTGTTGTCCATGTCAATGCCTGTCTTCTGACTCTATGCATCTACTAGAAATGATGACACTGGTTTAGGCAGCTCTGTTGCTTTGTCATCTAAACAATTATATTTCTCCTTACAAATTTAAGAGGAGAGAGAGAGAGAGAGTGCCCTGTCCTTGTGTAATTCTTTCCCTATAAAATAAACTACAAAATCCCAGTTATTTTTAAGATGCGAGGAGTTTTTCTTTGGTTTTAGTGAGGCAAAGCCTTAGTCTGTTCAGTGTTAAATACAGTAGTAGTTAGTGATATTAAATTAAAACAATGTAAAATCTGAAGTTTCATTTCAAGAATGTGAAATGGCTTTAAAAGCAGAGCAATTGCTTATTTTTAAAAGCTAAGCTGAGTAACTGTTCACGGTAGCTTTCTGATGGAAGCATATTTTGGATAAATCATTCAGAAGTGTTTCAGTTGTTTTAACACAATCTTTCTTGAGTGTTGACAGTTGTTTTCACATACTGGAATATGGGAATAACGTCACAGTTAATATTAAGTTACTTATTTCTTGAATCTTACAGCAGGAGTTGAAGATTTTCCCCTTCTTCAAATTAGCATTATGATCAACCCCTATCTGCTTCCAATTTGTGTGTGAGGACCATATCCTTGACTGGTATTTCATAATTAAGGAGTCAAATCCTATTGCTTCATTAAAAAGACCAAAAGGACAGTTGTATACATGTACAACCTTTGCCTGACAACATTAAATTCACCATTGCATGTGAGTAGTATTAGGGCAGGTGTTATTCATTGCTTTGTTCCATCATGAGGCTAACACCTCTTTCCTGCATTTGTAATAGCCATCAAAATGTCTCAGAGAAGTCTAATCTTATTTTTAAAAACCAAAACACAGACAATGAAATGACTTTCAACTTTCAGTCCACTCGCCAGAAAACTCCATAACAAGGTATAGAGAAGGAGCTGGAGGGAAGTGACCCAGGAATAGCTGCCCTTGCATGGCCTCTTTAGTGTCCTGTCCTTTGGCTTTTGTCAAAGGGGGTGGCGTAAGGCACTAAGAACAGCCTATTGCTCTAGTTGCATCTTCCTCCGCCCCTTGTACTCTCAGGACAAGGAGGTTTTGTTCTAATTTCAAACACTCTCATATTACTACCAAGTCAAGTGAAGGACAGAGAGGGGAAAGGTTTGCTTTATAAACAGTAAGGAAAATAGTGTGTCTGAGAAGACAGAAGTATTGAGATGCAAGTATTTAAGTACATAGTCACAATATGTATTAGCTGACACTGTGACAGAATCTCTTCTCCGTAAACAAAGGTATGTATACTCATCACTAAATTATCTGAATTCTATTTGTTACCTTCGATCACCTAGATAGGTATAAACAAATCAATTTTGAATTTTCCTTGTGTGTTTAATAACAGAACTATAATTCAACCATTATTTTCATCACAATGAAAATTTTAAACCTCTCTTAATGAAAAAACCTAGGATGCTAAAATGCCAATAAAATACTCAGTGAAGCATATGTGACGTTGCAATAGCACTTTAAGAGTTTAGGCCTTGGAAAGTCCTAAAATGCCACAGAACTGGCATTTTTACAGTGCAAAACTTGTGCCTGTTGTTGGGTTTCTAATGATGGGTTGTGAGATACTTTAGCAATACTGTTCAAATTCTCTAAAAATTTAAAACGTGAAAGTGCTAGAAGATATACCAATACAAATAAATGAATCTGTTCTTAATGTTCTCTATACTTCTAGTCAGAATAAGGTAATACATGATGCTGAGCTTGCTAGCCCTGAGCTGATATCTGTAATGGGCACTGCAGGAATAAGTTGGCCGGTTTTGCTCTCTTAAACACTTCTGTTTCTGACAGCTTCTGATGTTTCCAGTCTGTGAGGTTATTTCAGATTTCTCAAACACCATCTGAGTGGTTGTCAGGACTTGGTATCATTTTGTTTCTTACTCCGAGAAGAATGTTGGAAATGACAAAAGTATGAAAAAATGAAAATGCAGGGCCACATTTGAGATCCATTGTTTAATTTTGGATTTCTCTGGCAATGTAGTTAACAGATTTAACACCCCCTTCCTGCCCCCCAAAGAGTTATTTGATACTTTCTAAATTCTTCACTTCCTATTCCTTCTATGCTGTAAAATTCAAAGATCATGTTTTAATGTTCTGCTTCAGCTGGTCTTTGGAAGAAAACTTAGCTGACCTCTTAGCAGTTGCCACTTGACCCAGTGACAGATATTTCCATGACATGGCAGCTTTGCCACACATGAAATCCTTTGCCTGTTGTTTATCTCACAGGTGTTGGTGATGAATGCTTTCCCTACAAAAGAGATCAGCTAAAAGTTTGGAACAGTTAGGGAGGGTCATCTCCTAGCACAGTTAAAAACGTGTTACTAGAAATAGGAGATACTAGTGCCTCTCTCATGTTATTGTCAACCAAAGTTTAACTTTGCTTCCTTGCTCCTAAGCAACAGAACTACAGCATGTACTTAAACAGTGTTTTCTGTCTCCTGAGGTGAATTTATTAAACAAACAAACCAAAACAAAACCTCTCTTGGTAAAGTTCTCAAACTTTGAGCTCGCTGCTTCTGCTTCTCTTGCTTAGGAATTTAATCCTATACACAGCCTTGCCCTTGTTGAATAGTGTTTGTATAAGACCTGCTCTACAGAGCAGCAGGAGATGGTATGCAGTAGTAGTTAGAGTGGATTCTGTGCATTTTTTACATTTAAATCATTGAACCTCACTATTTGTAAGTTTCTGAGTCTGTAAAAACTAATGTAATATTTCCTTCACCCACAGGTTTTGGGAAGATGAACTTGTTAAACTCAATGTTCTTGAGATTCTCAGATGAAAGTCACACTTGAGGTGCCTACTGCTTCAGTTGTCCTTTTAGTGAGGACTGAAACCGTGTGTACTTACAGGGATTAGATGGTGAATCTGTCTTTCCTAAAGAATCATAATTAACTTCCAGCAACTATGTTTGGAATCTCAACAACCATTGGTGTTGAGCAGTAGACTGATACTTGTTTACTTAAGACGCTTTCTCACTGTTTGTCCTGTGTTGTTCTATCATGTGGTGGTCTATACCCACCCTCAAAATGAATCATTTCTTGGGCAGTTGTTTAAGGCCACTTGGGGGTTTTTAAGATTGGCTCCCTTACAGTTATTAGCATTTACTCACCAAGTTTTTCAGTTCTTCCTGTACTTGTGTACTAAAAATAAGAATTACTTTTGAATAACTTTATAATCTGTTCAAGTTGGTAGACTTTGACAGCTATACAGGTGGATATAGAGAGGCCATTTCCTCATCTATAGAAATTTATTGTCTGCGACTGTAGCCTAGAGTTTGGAAAAATGCTGTGTCCACACATTTGCCTCACAAGCTCACCAAAACAGGGAACAAGCTGACCTGAACTCTTATGTTTCTTTTTTCCCTGCTAGACTTGCTTGAGAGGACACCTATTGTAGGGCAAGGAAATGGAGACTATGGAACTCTCTTAATTTTTGATTTAGAAATTGTGATTCCAGTTTATCCTCTGTTCTGCTTTACCAGAAAGATTCTACTCTGATTTATATCAGAAGAGCACAAATTGACACAAAGGATTTAACATAATGTATTTAGTCTTCAAAGACCTTTAGAAGTGTTAATTGACTATAAATCCTCTACAGCAGGGTTAGAATGATAATAAACCAATGTGCGAATTGAGCTGTGAAATTATTGAACACTTCTGTAGCCAGCTTCCTTAAGTTAATGGTATTGAACTAGTTCTTGTGGTTGGGTTTTTTGGGGGGTTTTTTGGTGAATTTTTTTCATGTGACCCACAGTTGCAAATCTGCAACTTTTAAAATTTGTAATTTGTTCAGGAAGTATTTTCTGCCGAATGTTTGTACTGTGATATCCTTCAGCCATTTTAACACTTTGTATTCCACAACTTACAGTAAATATACTTTGGAAGGTTGTGGTGTGTTTTGTTTGTTTGGAGGTTTTTTCCTCACTTTTTTTTTTCTTTTACTTTTTAAGGTTTGAGTCAATCATTTTCATGTTTGAGTTGTGGTAAACAAAGGTGATAGTTCTGTGGAAGTTTTTTTAGTCTTCTGATCCGATGATAAGCTAATATACAGCTTTCAAACCCTTTTTTTCTTTTTTCGAGCATATTTTTTTTAAGTCATAGAACCTTTCTGGTTCTGTACAGTCATGACTTAAAATCAATGCACTGGTACATTCGTGACTTCAGCCTTGGTCTTCTTTACATGTTGTGTATAAAGACTACTCAGCAGAGCTGGCAGAACTCCTGCCTCAGTAAGCTAGTTTTAATGGCGTTAGGCCTAGATGAGAATACAAGGTTTTCAAGCAAAAATAGTTGAGTATGAACAGAAAGTTGTCACTTATAAATGGGTTTCCTCACCACCACCCCCACCCCCCTAAAAAAACCCCAAACACACACACACACACACACACACTCTGTAACATCCAACTCCAGCACTAAATAAAACTCAAAACAGGTATGCCATGATGAAGTTACATCAGAAATCCTTACATAAACATTAAACATTCAAATCTGAAAATCACAACCACCATCTAGGTAGATAGACATTAAATATTTGCTTTTCAGAAATATCTGTTCCATTAACATTTTGGCACCAGTGAGAGAAGGTTCAAACTTATACTTTATACTGCCAAAGGCTGTTGCAGACAAGTTAGTCAAATAATAGTAAAATGCCGCTGTGCGTATATACAACTTTCCTCTAGTGATAGGTGAGACTGCCAAGGGAATATATGAATTTTGTATATCCTCTTGTACTTTGCTCAACAGAGTGACATATCTTGGAAAACAGGGCACTGTGGGAAGGGTGGATGCTGAAATATTCTGCTTGACTGGAAAATTTGCCAGGGAGAGAAAGGAGAAACCGGTGAATGAACACTGATGAACAGCTACTTGCAACTAGAAGTATTGTTTCCTTCTGCATGTGAGGAACCCTCACAGAGGGGCTTTTTTCCCCATAAGTTCTCCTGAGCTCTGGGACACACTGCTACATAAATAGAATCAATTTATTGATTTACACATGTAACTGAAACAGGTATTTGTTTGGTGCTTCTGCTCTAATTGCTGAAGGAAGACCTAGTGTCAGTGTTACTCTTTGGCAGGGCTTATTCCACTCCACTGATTTTTAGCACACAAGCATAAACTCAATTAAATCCCTGGAGCTGGATGCATCCATGCCCTTTGGAACAATGTACATAACATCAAAAGCACTAAGAGCTGCCTGTTTCACTGAATTGTGTATTATTTTTCTTTAAGGGACAAGCATTCTAAAAATACATGAAGTACCTAAGCTACTAACAGATTTCAGATTTCTAAGATAACTTTTAAAAATTTGCAAATTCTATTTACAGTAACACTGAGTATAATAATTTTTCTTCTTTCTCTACTAGGTGCTTCAGACACTAGGTTTCAAGTGCTGTGCATAGCCTATGGGTGTCCTTGTACCTCTGACTGCGTATGTTAAAGATTTTGCTATAAATTATTCTGTGGTAGAATATTTTAAGCACCTCTCCTGTTTGTGTTTATGCACAGTCATATTTTGTGAAATAAGCATGGAAATGGATTTCACTGTTGTGTGAATTAAGTCCATAATAATTCATACTTCAAATGCTTCAGATCTGAATACCTGCAAGATGAAATAGGAACTGCCTTTGGTTGATCTAGTGTGCTCTATACGGTATCTTTGTGTGCTTCTTCTATGGTATTAGAAGCTTCACCTCGGTATGTATGAAATCCAGACTTGGTAAGGTTGTCTGTATGCAACCTCATACCTAACCTCTATACCTATAGGTTCGTACCCTTTTCTCTTTCATTTTATAAAGTCCTATCTGATGTACCTGAATGTTTTGATTATCAAGATCAACACTCAATCCTGTTTAGTTCTTATCTAGCCTCAAAGGCATCCAGTGGCTGTATTCTACAGTGTAATTGAGTTGTCAGTTTCAGAAAACCTATT
The DNA here is from genome assembly GCF_965140245.1 of Athene noctua. Taxonomy (NCBI): domain Eukaryota; kingdom Metazoa; phylum Chordata; class Aves; order Strigiformes; family Strigidae; genus Athene; species Athene noctua. The sequence goes on from NC_134040.1 coordinate 59,828,555, forward strand.
TTCTAATACTTTTCAACAAAACAAAACCTATTTTCCTTCCGGACAGAGTTGGAATATTAATTGGGGGTATTAGTGGATGGCAAACTGACTATGAGCCAGCAATGTGTGCCCACAGCCCAGAAAGCCAACCCTGTCCTGAGCTGCATCAAGAGAAGTGTGGCCAGCAGATTGAGGGAGGGGATTCTTCTCCTCTACTACGCTCTTGTGAGACCCCACCTGGAGGGCTGTGTCCAGCTCTGGGGCCCCCAACATAAGAAGGACATGGACCTGCTTGAGCAGGTCCAGAGGAGGCCACGCAGATGATCAGGGGGCTGGAGCACCTCCCCTGTGAGGACAGGCTGAGACAGTTGGGGTTGTTCAGCCCGGAGAAGAGAAGGCTCTGGGGAGACCTTATAGCGGCCTTCCAGTACTGCAAGGGGGCTACAGGAAAGATGGGGAGGGACTCTGCGTCCCTTCTGTGTAGAAGAGAAGTGACTGAAGGGCCTGATTCTGTATGATAACCCACTGCATCACAAACTAGGAAAGTGTTAGCCACAACTGTGGTTTTCCTTTGAAGTAAAATGTCTTCTACTTTGTAGCACCTTTTCCCTCCTCATATTGGCAGTTGTTGAAAAATTAGGCTGGGTTCAATGTACATTTGCTAATCCCAGGGGTCTGTACAGCACCTATTTTGGAGATGTGCTAAGCATACTGACATGATTTGCAAACTCAGAGCTGAGTTTTCATGTTTTCAGACAGAATTTGCTTATTCAAGCATGTTTGGCAGCTGTATTTCCAAGAAACAAAGAAAGGGACTGATGTATTGAAGGCCACTGATCTAGAAAAGTGTCCAGAACGATTTTTTTCTTGATGGCTCCTGTAATGGGAGATGGTTAAGGCTGTTTTGGTCCCTCCCCAGAAACTCTACTCACTTTTTCCACTGGATTGTGAGGAAAAAACCTAAATGACTCCTGCAGCTGGTCTAGTATTGCTGTCTCACAGGGTTCATCTTGATCCCTGCAGAATCCAGCCTGTAAAATACAACGCCAGCATGTTGTGTCTCAGACATCCTGCTGACACTACTCTGCTTATCTAATCATACTAATATTGACATATGACCGCTTCTCCTTTATTCTCTAGTAACCCTTGTTCTTTAGATACATACAATTCAGTGCAGATATGTCAATATAATCCCAGCTGGTAGCTTTCAGTCATGTACTGACCCTCCCTTGGGATCCTGTGGTGGATTTAAAGGTCATCACCAGGTAAGAGGTCACTACTAGGCATGTTCCTACAGAACATGAATTGTTTAATCAGTGATTCTGAGACTAAGTTTGGTTTTGATCTAACTTTAGAACAATAGAAAATTTAAATTTCAAAGTGTGTTTGCAAGACATGGGGAGAACAACTGAAATGTTTCGCTTTGAATTTGTAAATGTAAAATTTCTTTTTTATAATGCTACAGTTCAAAATAAGGCTACCTTGAAAACGAACTCCAAACTGCTGAACTTCCCCTTTGTTAGAAAATGAAGTTTAACTAATAGGAATGTGTAGTGTCTTTTTGCTTTCTTCTAAAAAATGCAAAAGAGCTGTATTTTGTCCAGAAGATGACTCTTCTGGTAAAGATTATTTGAGCAATGCGAGGCATTGTGAACAGTATTTGTCTTCACGGTGAATAGTGCTCTCTTTTAAGGAAGTCTGTTACTTCCCATCTCTCTGCACACCTATCTTGGGTACTTTGAGTCATGATCCACAGCTGCTATAGGTTGGCTCAGTTCTCCAGGCACTATCTCACTGCATACTATTCAAAGCTGTAGCCCAACAGCTGCTGGATGTATAAGTTAGAAACCTGTTTACCAACTGAAAATTAGGGATGACCCTAGACCAAATCTTTAGATTCAGAACAAGTTTAAGCTTTGACAGTAGAAATATGATGTGAGTAATCTTGACCCTATGCTGACAAGGCGACGACGGATAATATTTCTAAAGAGTTAGTGGAATTTTATTAAACTTATTTTCTAGTTGGCAGCTATGAACTGAAGACAATTTCCTCTGCATCACCATTAAAGACAACTCTTGTTGTGGTTGAAGATCCTTAAATATCTCTATGTATTAGTACTCGAACATGTAAGCAGTGAAGATTTAAACCTGATAATTTTATTATAGAGATTTTTGTCTTTAAAGATACTTGCTTAAACAATATTGAGTCCTAAGGAGCAAATGGATCACATCTCTTATCAGAAGCAGGCTATTTTACAGTTTCACAGAGAGCTAATGAACTGGTTAGTGGAGTGTTGTAGAACAAGTAATACCTCTTGCTGGTGAAATCTATTGCATAATGTTAACCTTTTGTGGGAGCCAAGCTTCTCAGGATAGTGAACAATACACAAATGGTTCTGATAGTGCAGCCTCAGAAAAGAAGCAAGTTATGATTTACCATAGTGATGCCATTATAGCTCTTGTACTTGGGGGCTGATATCATGCCCCTAGCACTTGTAATTTAATATTAAACTATTAAAATTGCAGAATCAAACTCTTGTGTAAAACTTGAGATCCTGCTTTTCCCTTTGAATGTTACTGTACCAATATAAGGTATTTTGGCCAACGTGCCTTAAAGAAAGTTTCCTTTTAATTCTGTAATTTCAGAAACTTTTCTACTGTGCTATATAAGGATATATTTCTAGTGAACATATACTTCTATGAACTCGAGCTTTCAAAAATGAGTCAAGACCTGCAGATTGATGAGATTCAGGCTTTATCTTAAGTTTTTGAAGCTAAACAATGTTTTTTACTTGGCCGCTGTGGTTTTGGGTCTTCACAGTACCCTTTGACTGTATTTCTAGAGCTCTAATCCCTGAATTTTTCCCTTTCAGTATTTGCAAGAGCCCAGAATTGAGGAGAACTACAAGATTCCTGAGCTGGTAATATTGGAAACTGAGTATCTATTTTAGCATGCTGTTAATCTGTAATTTGTTTGACTGTGAGGCTCTGGAAGTTAAAATATAGTGGCTGTGAGTATTTGAGTCTGCCTGGCCAAGTTAAAAATGAACAAACAGAACTGCTGGGAATTCATTTTATCACAGTGAAGAGAATTACCTAGGGAAAATATGTGAAAATAGGTGTCAGTCCAATATTTTTATCTATCTATCTAGATACTTCCCCTAGAAATATCCATTGCTATATGTCATTTAATTCAAGGGTGTTTAGTTACAAGATATAATTTTTTAATCCTATTAAATAGTTAATCCAGCTAAGAGTTGAGAGGAAAAGGGTGCAAGTGTTAATACAAGGGAGGGATGGATGTGTATATTTTATCTGCCAAACGAAAAAATTATGATTGCTGTTTTCAAATAAGTTTATTTCAATTGGTTTGAATGACAATAAATAGGCTTCTTCTGACTTTGAGATAAGTAAATAACATGATTACAAGTCATGTTAGCTTTGATGTAATTAGTGACAGCTTCACTGAATTTCCTAAGAGAAACCCACTTCAGAGAGGATTTGGCCCTTTGGAAGTTTGGAAAAGCTGATTACGTGTAGTCTTGCCTACTGCCAGTCACCATCTGGTGCGCTGGCACCTTGTGGTGGTTTAAATGTGACAGTAACATCACACAGGTGTACGAAAAGCAGGAAACAGAACAATAGTGAATCAGGACCGTGACGTACTGCTGGGAAATACTTGGTTTGCAGTGTACAAACAGATTGTTCTTTCCGTTTGAGAAAGAATTTGTCTCTGTTAGTATTTGGCTAAGCTTTATCAGGCTTGACACGAACAAAGATTAGACTTTTTGATTGGGTCTGTACATCACAAGAATATACACAAAATCTGGAGCAGTCTTTCAGGTGCTATATATACAGTTTGAAAGGTACATGATCTCTGGTCTTGTTCTTAGTACGTCATTTTAGCTCCTGTGGTCTTTTTCGGTAACACTCAGTTTAGAAACTTTTTCTATCTTTTAAATTAAGCATCACTCCTTGAGGGAAAATTTTGGCTGTCTCAGAAACAGAGCAGGACTTTAATTCTGCAGTGGATTGTCAACAGAGAATAATTCTTAATGGAATTATCCAGGAATTCCTTTAACTTTTCAGAATTATGCAAATATGAGGCTAAGAACTAAGGCAAACATGAGTTTGTTTAATTACACTAATTCAAATAATCCTTTATATTTCTGTTACTGATAAAAAGGAAGTCTTAAAATGATCAATTTTAAGATTAGCTCTTTAACCCTGCACAACAAAGCACTGGCAAATCTTTTTGATGTAACCAGCAGCCTGTTTTTACCTGTTTTAATTAGTTTGCAGTTGTTTTCAATTTATCTGCTGGTCATAAGGTACTTTTCAAATATAGACTTTTAAAAATTTCAGAATGCCTTCAATAATCAACTGTTACTAGAGTTGTGTTCAGAAATAGACACACGGAAGAAGAAAGTATAGGAGATGCCAGTTCTGCTTCTGACACAGCTGCTGCCTGAAGAAGAATATTGCGATTCCCTTAGCTGCTGATTTCTCTGGAAAAGACCCAAAATGCGCTCATAAATGGAGAGGTGGGTAGGGCAGACGTATAACCAGTGCAGATGGGGACTGTCATTTGGAGCAACCTGCAGCTGAATTGTGCTGGGGCTGTTTTAGCTGCCACCAGCCAATTATGAGGGAAGCATTAAAGTTATCTTAGCTCTTCAGGCTCTCAGTCGAGAGTAACAGGTTTTTCAGTAGTAGAATTTATATGATTGTTAGCACTCTCTAGAATTTTCTTTAATTTCCTGGTGGTGGGTTATGCTGCTGGCATTTTTTTTTTTTTTTTCTGGTAGGTGCTTTGTGCACTGTGGTACGGAAGTTGTTTATGAAGAATTTATCCAAATGAGTTTTGCTGCCTGTGAAGTAACCATGTCTCCTTCATACTGCTGTTACCCAGACTGCTTGGCAAATGCAGTACTAAATTCTGGTTTCAGAAAATTTGGAATCGGGGACAATGTCTCAGCTCATGTAATTCAGCACAGTTCCACAGAGGTCTATATGAGAATCTGCTTAAAAAAGGTACCTCTTCAAAAATGTGTTTTCTCTGCCCACTACAGGGATACGCAAGAAATTTTGTAACAGGCAGTTACAGAATAACTTGTTAATACTACAAATCTCTCCTGAGCTAGAGCTGCTACTACACGGCTCTGTCCTGAACAGGAGCATTTTTATCACTCGAGTGACAGCCCCCAGGAACGTACCTGTGAGCAGTCACGGTTTTCTCTGTTAAAAAGCATGCCCGCAATAACGTGCTTTTTTGGTGCGTTAAACCTTCCTAAAGAGGTAGACGAGACGCCAACCCCCGTCTCGACCTGCGGGAGGGAGGGGGCCCGCGAGAAGCGAGTTGCCTAACTTGGCTGCCAACTGACTTGCTCATTCCAAGGTCCAGCTGCCTCGGCTGAGGAGATACTGCCGGCGAGGTGTGTACGGCGGGGCTGTACGTGCCTGTGCGCCTGGCCTGGGCCTGGACCTTGGCCTCGACTATCCCATCGGCTGTTCGTGGGTCGCGGCAGGCGGGCGCGGGGCCCGCCGGTGGGGCGCAGGCGGGGGCAGGGTGCCGCATGGCAGATAGGGCACGGCGGGCACGCTGAGCTCAGCAGGTGCGCGCCGGGGAGCAGCGCCGGGCCCGGCCGGGGCAGGACTCGGCGGCTCCCTGGATGTGGCTGGTGGTTTTGTGACCCTTGGCCCCCGGGCCGGGGCTGGCGGCGATCGGGAGCGTATTTGCAGCCTTGTCCCGCGCGTGGCGCCATCTGCGGCCAGCCCCGTGCCAGCCCGCCGGCGTCGCGCGGGGTTACGGGCCGCCGGGACGAGCCTGACGGTGGCTCAAAGCGGCCCGACGCCCGCGGCGGGGATCGAAGAGCGGGACGGCGCCCGGCCGAGGGCTGCCGCAGGGGCAGCGCGGCGGGGGAGCGGCGCCCGCCCCGCCCCGTGTCCCGGCCGCGGAGCACCGCCGCGCTCGCCGCCGCCCCCCGCCCCGTCCCCCTCGCTACGCCCCCCGGGGAGGGGCCGAGCCGGGCGGGCGCCGCGGGCGCGGGGGCAGGGGCGGCGCGAGGGCAGGGCGCGCCGTGCCGCCGGCCCGGCCACACTCGCCGCGTCCCGCGGGGCTTGGAGATGCTCCTGCGCGCGGCGGCGCGGGGCGCCCCGGCCACCGCCACCTTCGCCGACGACGTGCTGCGCCTCTTCGGGGCCAACCACAGCCTGTCGGCCGGGCAGCTCTCGGCGCTGCTGCACCAGCTGGGCGCCGCGCCGACCCTCAGCGGGGTGCTGCCGTTGAGCCACCTCCACCACAACCAGGTACCGGCGCGCCGGCGGTACCGCGAGCCGGGTCCGTCCCGCCGTCGCGCGGCGGCGGCCGTGAGGGCTGCGCTCAGACGCGCGGCCGGGAGCCGGGGCGCCGAGCCGGCCGGGCAGCGCCGTAGCCGCTTAAATCTCCTCGTCGCCGTCGTGTTTCCTCGCGGTGAAGCGGGGAGGGAGGGAGGGAAGGGCTCCCGGGGCGCTGGGCTCGGGTGAAGGGACCGGTCTACAGGTGAACCCAGCGTGCGGCAGGGGAGAAGGCGCCGAGCCGTCGGTGAACTGCTTCGACCTGCGGTGCGGGGGCTGCCCGCGGGATTAGCTCTGGCTCTGAGTTGGTCAGCTCTTACACTGACGCTTTTTCTTGGTAAATAGCATCCGGACAACAGCAAAAAGTGTGTGGGAGTCAGCTGGTGTTTCCGTACAAGGGCTGCATAAGAAAATCTTCAGGACTTGTTAAATACAACCGTGATGCAGTAACACGAACTTCGTTGTAGACAGGTCTACTGACTTACAGAAACTTTTTCAGAATTTTTCACACCTTTCATCTGAGTACAAAGCATACGCCCATCAATCTGCTAAAAGCTGTTTAAAATGTTTAGTTTACTGACTAAATATCACAGGAATATTGCTTTCCATGGAAATATTTTACTCTGTTTAGCGTCTCCATATTCAAAACTCAGACCTACTGTTAAAGTCTTACGTAATTTCACATCTCTGTAGTGTCCTAGACTAAATTCGTTTCCTTGAAGGAGAGTCTTGAGGCTGGTGGAGATTTCCTTATGCTCAGGAATCAGTGACAAGAAGTCAGTCATGAAAATGAAAGGCAAGCAGGAATGACTATTTGCTCTGGTTTGGTTCTACTCCCTAAGAAACAACAAGCATGATTTTAGGGACCTTGAGAATTTTTTTTTAACGTTTTGAGTAGTAGGTCTTTTGCTCGTGCTGTGAGACAAACCTTAAATAAGCTCCCTTTGGTTTAGAAAGCATGCAATTCTGATGTCATTACCCTTAGTGGAGGTTTAACTGGGAGTTTATGCCACCAAAATCAGTGTAGGATTCGGTATAAGCATGGCAATATTTGTGAGAGTCACTGCTTTCAAATCTCACAAACTGAACACTGTTCCAACACAGTGTATTAAAAACATAAACACTCCCCAGCCACACATGTTAAATACAAGTCTGCAGTGTTGAATGTGGCTATGAAAAGGAGCTTTCTTTAGAAGGGCATAGAAACGACTAGATTCTTCAGTCCTTCAGATTTTCCCTCTGCAAAAGCACGTAGCCCTCGTACACAGGCTTTGGCACAGGCTACAGAGGGGAAAAAAAAAAAAAAGAAAAAAAGGCAGTGTTCTTTATTACTGTAAGTGCATGCTCCTCATAAGTCATATGAAGTTTAACTGAAACACTTTTTTTACAGGCCTGTTCTAGTTGCGTCCATGTTGAATAATATCTAGGGTACCATACTGAAACGTGTATACTTTTTTGCTGAGTTACTTGTATTCTTTCCCAAAACTGGCCTTACAGCTGCTTCATCAGCTAGGAACATTTAAGCAAGTGCATTTTATCTCCTGGCTTTTGATCCTTTATAGATGTTAGGTGCATGACTTCGGGCAGGTGGTGCATGCAAATGCATACTCATACCAAATAAATCATATGTGATCACTTTCAAATACTGCAACACTTTGTGTTTACAAGTTGATAATTTAGAGTATCTACTGGTTATGACAGAAGACATAAAGAGACCTACTCTAACTTCATGTTGGAATGCGTCAGAGGCCTAAGCTCTACCGATTCTCTATGAAGGAAAATAAGTACCTCTGGAGGGTGATTTAGGTCTTTCTCAGATAGGCTGAATCTATTCAGGATGCATAAATATTGGCTTGGGAACAAACAAGATTTATCTTAGACTTTCAGTTCTTAACTTCAGTGTCCAGAGCTAGTGGGCTGACTCCCAGGCCTTTCTTCCAGCCAAGATAACACACCCCTGCTCTATCAGGGAGTCCCTCATCCAAGCCTGAAGTAATTTTTAGTGGAGAGCTGATCTGTAATGAACAGGTGATATGACACTTCAAATACTGGCAGGAAGGAACGGTCTCAGTTTTATGCCAGTACTAGTGTTTAATTTGAATGTTTCATTCATAACAATTTTGGTAAGCCTATTAATCTCACACGAGAAGATCCACCAGAAGCTGATCCCATTTTCTTAAAGATTGAAAGAGTCTGGATGTGTAAGCCAGAAGACGGATGCTTGATTTCTGGTTTCTTTGATACTAGGTTGACTTGAGAAGATAGGGGAAAAGAAAAAAAATATTTAATTTGTTGATGATGGTGTTTGAATGTATGCTTGTATAGGCATCTGTGGTAACTTATGTCCTGTGGAGTCCATGAGGATGCTAATTATTTTTCCTGTAAAATACAACAAAGAAAACACTTTTTGAGTACCGTTTTGGCATTTTTCATTGAACTGCCTTCAATTCCTTATGTTTTTAGTCTCTTTTTTTTTTTTTCTTTTATCATGCACTTTTATAATTCCCTTTATTTTGTGCTTATGTTTTCTTTGCTCTTCCATTTTTCTGTTATCACCTTTTCTTAATATATAAGCTAGGACTCCCTGTCAGAGAAATAAGTAGTTACTGAGCAAACTCAAATACTGATCACTGCTGTTTTTTCACATTTTACTGTGGAATTCCTACACATTTTAGTCCTACGATTAGGGATAAAATTAGCCATTTCAGTATAATAGATCTTGGCACGTTTATTCACTCTGTATTTTACATGATTAGCAAGATGTAAACCCGTGAAACTATATATGAATTTCTGTCATTGGATTCATTGTAGTATGATAGCCATACATGTGTGTGCTGAAGGATTTAATGACATGGTCAAAAAATGCATGGAAGGTAAATGGGCATTGGGAAGAAAGCTTGTTAACTATCACCTTTATTTTATGCTTTGATGTACTCACTAGCTGCTAAAATCATGTTCCAATTCCCTTCTTCGACTTCTCTAAAGCTATATTTGTGTCTAGATGTTATGCCTGAATACTCTGTGTTCATATAATGCAGTTTAGTTTTTGAACAAAACATTTGCACAAAATGAGGTTAACATCTTTATTAATATTCACAATCAGATAATAATTAATTTTCACCTCAGGGTGAGTCAAAACCCAGTAACTTTAGTGTTTCAGATAGACTAGAACCAGGCTAGTCTGTTCTTTGATTTTGGGTTTTTTTTGTTAATAGTTCACTAGTTACAACTTGTGCTTTTTGAAAGAAGGGGGATGATCTGTCAGAGTGTGGCTTATGGTCTTGATCCAACACCACAATCTGATGTTGTCTGGCCAGTGGGAAGATAAACAGGCGTAGTTGTTCTGCCCTCCAAGTGTCTTATTTCTACAGCACCTTCAGGAAATTTCAGGATCCACCGACCGTTTTCAGCTCCCAGCATGAACAGCTGCCTTGAACATGTTGAGGTGTGTGTGAAATGCCTGAAGCACAAAAGTGCATTCAAGCAGCTTTATCTGGTTTGACTTTCTCATGGAGTGCTGCTTATTGAAGGCATGGTCATCTCCTATAGCATCCAGTTCTCACCTGTGCTGAGAGACAAAAAGGTCGCCACGTCAGCACTAGGTGCTTTCATTTGTTACAAGTAAGTTGTGGAAGACATAGTCATATGTTTCTATTTTGCCTTATCCAGGCTCAGGCTAATTTTAAAAAAAATGCCGGTCAGATAGGTATTCACTGCATTCTTTCTTTGCTGTGTGACCCACTGCTCACCCCTGGTGTGGGATAGGCTAGTATTTAATCTGGCAGCTTTTAGAAACTACGGTCCAGGTTGCTGTTGGGTATCTTAGTACTTCATGTGTGGAATGCTACAGATAAAACAAAGGTAGAACAAAGATAAGAACTTGGCGGAAGATCAGAAAAGGAACTGAAGCATTTACAGAATAGTTGTTAATGTCGCATTTTTTGTTAATTTTCCAGCTAGAGATCCTCTCTGAGTTATTTTTGTCTGAGCAATTATCCCATCCTTTTCTTCAAAGGATGTGGTGAGCTGGCATCTGATTGTCATTTGTAAAGATACTGGTGTAAAGAGATTCTAGATAGTTGGGCATCACTTTATTTTGTCTACCATTAAAAAAAAAAAAAAAGTCACACATTGGTCAATCATTTTTGTGAGAGCCTTACTAGAAGAAAAGTAAACATCTGTTTGAGTAACCTGGTTGAATGGTTTGGTTTTTTTTAAAGTCTGAATAGTTTGTAATTGTGTAAATTGTACTGATTTAAGTCCTTGCCAATTTTGAGGAAAGCTCAGTGGTTTTTTTAACAGTTCAGGGACATGATTGGTTATGTCATATCTTTTTTGCAATGTTTGTTAACACTGGGTGACAGTCATATTGCAGCCAGTCCCCTCACCTAATCTTTATGATAGTACTTACTGAATAGTGGGGGGCAGGCATGATGGTAGACTTGGTGAGCCAGGACATCATTCTCAGTCCCCTGTTCCGTGAGGCTAAATTTCCTTTCTGCTGAGATCATCTGTCAGTCTTACAAAATAAATAGCTTATGTTTTTACAGCAGTGTGGCTGTCCTAATGTATTTATCCTCCAAAGATAAATGCAGAGTTTGCAGTGTGCAAACATGAGTTGCTCCAATCCAAGGCTTCTAATAGATTTAATCTTTTAATTAATCCTTTAATTGTGCCAGTGAACTCATGCAAGCTTGCTTTTTAGCTCTTGGATGTATGTAGGAGTTTACTGAGAGGATGGGGTGACTTATAACAATGAATCATTTATAGGAATCATTATCTTCTGGGTTTGTCCCTGATCAAAATAATAATAGTAATTAAATAAAATGCTGTTTCTCATCTTCACATAAGAGAGCTCTTGTCTGATGGTATTTCTTGCTTCTTTGTTTGTATGTAGCAAAAGTTCTAAGTCTCAAGTTTACTGATTTATTTTCTTTCCATAATCTGTTTTTTTTTTTCCTACAACGTGGTTTGGATTTTTATGAACTAATATTAATACTAATATATTAGTATTTTAAAATACTAATAATCCATTCTGTATTTCTAGGAATGAGATAGTTAAAGATGATGTCTCTTAGAGATAGTTATGTTATGAATATTCAGCTTCTACTGGCTTGTTTTTCTAAGGGCTTTCACTGTAGACTTCCAGAAATGGCTCTATGAGCCAGTAATACAAGAAGAACCATATAGGAACTATTCCTATAGACCACAGATATCCTCTCTTTGTTTCACACTGGACATATATATTAGCCATGTATTTTGCATTATTCCATGATACAGAGTTAGCGGTAAAATGATTAGGTGCGTAACTAGTTCAGAAAGCTCTAGAGGTTCACGTATTGGGCTCTTAAAGACTCTATCTTCAGTGATGATTTCTCTGTGCACTATTTCCATTGAGCTTAAATGGAGCAACGTGCTTTAAAACAGAAAAACATTTTCTGTTATCAGGCTATATTTATTTTATATGTGATACTTTGACGTTAACACTGACACTGAAAGATGAAAATATATGCACATGGCTTGTATATATTTGAGTCTTCAAGGTCTCATGGCCTTAACAAAATTTATCCTTATGTTTAAGTTCAAGCATGTACTTAAGTGCTCTGCTAGACTGGCTCATTAAAGAGGAAGGACAGAAACGTCCTGGATACAATCTAACTGAAGTCACTTGAATTGGCCTGCGTGTTCTCTTCTTCCAAGCTAAATCAGAAATAGTCACGTTCAAATGGCGTGTGTATGCCTTTCACCTTTGGACGATACTAGAAAAATATTTATTAACTGAAGTGGAAGCAGCTCTGGTGAAGTAAATGGCTTGCAGTTGCTTATCTCTAGAAGGAATTTGCTTTATAAATAATAATCTTGAATTATTGGAGAAGTGCTGTGGAATCTGAAGGCTAGCAAAACTGCAAAGTGCAGGGAGCGACCATTTGTTTTTATTTTGCTAAGGCTTCCAGTGCTCTATTTTTTGCAGCCAGACTGAGGTTTGCTACAGGGAGGGTGATGCTTTAACAATTTCTCATATGGAAGGAAAACATTTGACTTTTTTTTTTTGTCTTGAGACTCAGCCTTGGTATGTGTTTGTGTACAGAAATAAGCCAAATCACTTTTGTTTACACCCCAAAAATAACACTTTTTTCTTATTGATCATTGTAGGGAACGTGAATAAACAGAAAGTGTTAGATGAAAGATTACAGTGGTATAGGTATAGAACATTCCATATTAAAATACTCATTTTTTCTGCAGATGTATGTTTGAAGATATTTCATGTTATGTCTTTTATCTTTTTTGTTGAAAATAACGAACAAAGCGACCAGCCCTGCCCCTGACCTGGTTTAGCTTACTGCTAAGTACATTTATCCTTGACCTGTTAGGTACTGGTACATCCTGAGCTGAGGGCAAAGTGAAGATCTGAAATAACAGTTTATCTTATTGGAGTATGGGATGGTTTTACAAAACAATGTTTGCTGGCAACAATTATTGCTATAAAATTAATGAAAAATGTTGAGTGCTGCTAATATTTAGATCATTTTAAAACAGCTAATTTGGGGAGATAAATAGGCGTTGTTGCAAAGTAGTCACTTACATGAATAAGCAGTCACTGAATTAGAAAACGTTTTTTGACATACTCTGTCACTGAGATTTTTACCTATGTCTGGTCTGCTCTTAAATTTAATTATTTTGCAATTGCATGAGATTTTAATTACTTTGACGCTATTTTTCCAAATAAATCATGCAGTTTAATTGTCCTGGTTCATAGGGCATAAGATCTGCAAATGTCCATTTAAAATATGTTTCACTGATTTGTGATTTATGTTATTTAAAATACTTTGAATCACTTCTGTTCACATTAAATGATCACAGTGTTTTCATGCACAGCATACAAACAGTGTGTGCACTTCCTTGAAAATGCATTACAGTATTCTGTTGTAATTCTTGGATTTCTAAGTGTATGTCTTAGTTTGTGGTTTTGCATTAATGTATTAAGTTGGCAAAATCCCTTTTTGTTTCAGTGCTTGACTGGCGAGGAAATTTTTTCTTTGCATGGAATACCAAACAACAGTCATGTATCAAATTCAAGCTTCCCTACAATATGTCCTGCTGTTTTGCAACAGCTAATTTTTCACCCGTGCGATCATCAGGAAGACTTTGTGGATACGTCTAAACCACATTCTTTACAAGGTTAGTTAATATTAATTGCATTAATACTATGACTGGAGTGGGGTTTTCTTATGGGAATAGTAAGCATTTATCTATACCTAGCAGGAGTGTCTTGTTTAGGAGAATATAGTTGTAAAGTCGGAATATAAAATCCGGTTTTAGGTTAGTGGGCTATGTAAACAAATATCCTGTCTCCTGATCTATTAAGAATGTTTTAAAGAAAGGTGAAAGAACTGAGTAGCTAGTTATGGAATAATTTGCCCATTACATGAATAATGGCTTGTGCCTTGACGCATAAGGACTCTTGCAAATAGCTGGTTAATAGGAGAGAAGATGGGAGTGCAGAAGGGAAGTTTGTGCAGGTGATTTGCAGTGGGAAATCAGACTTAATGGGATGTGTGTGTATCAAGGCAGCTCAGAGTAAAATTATTAGGGGACTGCATTTGAGTGGAATTATTTGCAGGTGGGAGTCATGACATCCGAGGAGCCAGTGACTGTTTTATTGAGGAAAAATGCTCATATTGAAAAAATATGAAACTCTGACTCCTGCTTTCATGTCATCTTCTGTGCTGCCCCCTCCACATGCAACATCATCGCATGGCTGAGTGGCCTTAATCTTGCTTTCTCTTATTTTTCTCGCTATTATTTCTGTACTTACTGTGCACAGAACTGTACAGTGCAGTAAAAAAACGTGGGACAGGGAAGATGTAGCTGGTTAATGAAGTTACTTGTTGCACTGTTAAGTATCAAATATGTAATGGCCTATTTATTTGACTCAATATTCCAAACAACTTTATTGTTCCAAGGAATTAATCTGATTTAAAGTTAGAAATTAGAATGTTGGATGAGCAGGTGCCCAATGTCAGTATTCATGAGTAGAGATACAGCAGGTTTTTTCTTAACTTTTGAAATATTAGTATTAATAACATTCTGATTAATATAAGTGATGATATTTATTAAGAATTATAGATCATTCCTAAAACTTATCTGTGTCAGTGAATAATTAGAATTATATTTCATTAATCACTGAAACCATGGCATCAATTATCATGGTTGTTCTAGATTGCTTGTATCACATGAGGGTACATATCATCAAGGTGACCATAATATCTGCACAGGAGGGTTGGATCGGTCTTTTTTGTTTGTTTTTTTTGTTTGGGGCTGTTTAAGTAGGTTGTGCATGGAAATCTTGACATACAGTTAACCTTCTAAGCTATTTATGCTATTCCACTTGTTTGTTTTTTTTTAATCCTGCCAGCTCAGAAGTAATGTCCAGTAGCCAGATAAGCAAGGCAGCCTTCTCCCTGCCCCTCTCTTGGCTGCGGTGCAAGAAATCTGCAAGACCCATGGTTAGGGTATTTTAAAACCACAAGTGTATGAGGCTGTGACACACAGTGGTACCTATTTTGAAAGGCCCAGTGCCAAATGCAGATGTTGATTTACACACACTCCCACCCCATCACAGAATGAATCTGTATTGTGGCAGAATTGAGACCAGCTGATTTGAATTACTGACTATGAAGCAAAATCCTCTATGTATGTTTCCAGCTGTGCTTATGTGAATTTTCTGCCCAGGGACTCCCACACACTTAACAATATTCTGTCTTCCAAAATATGAACAGACAAGACATACAGAAGAAATTAGTACATTAAGCTTTACGGGACAGATACTTGCAATAAAAAAAAAAAATGCTGCCGAAGCAGATTAGAAGTTAAAAGGCAGCATATAGCATGTCTTTTGCCTTGGGGTTTGTATAACTCATATCTAACCTAACTGACCTTTTGAGGCACACTCATGTGCCTCCCTTTCTTGCTTCTCTGAAAGATGATAGGGAGGTGTATAGAGCTGCATGAAATAGCTGGAAATGCCCAGTGGCATTCTGTCTGTCCAAGATGAACAGATTCAGTGGTCTTCTGCTTGGCTTCTTCAGAAAGGTATTCATACCCTAATTTCCTCTTGATCCCAGGACAGGGCTAAGGAAGAGCTTGAGCTTGCCTCAGGAAGGCCCAGAGCATTCCTCCCCAATTCTTACAAGGAACAGTGCTGAGCAATGGTGCCCTGAAGGGGGCATCTTGCATTCCTGTCAGGTTTTTTGGTTTGGGTGGGTTTTTTTTGACTTCTGTGGCTTTGGATATCTTGGCTGTCTCTTTGTTGGGGCTATAGTTCTAGAGACAGAAAGAATAATGGTAGTTGGCAAAAGCTGACTGTGCCACCAGTCTCAGGGGAAGAGAGTGTGTGTCTTTAGTGCATCCCTGCTCTGATACATAAAGTCAGACTAGTCAGCTTTGAGATGCATGGACTCATGGAAAGCTTAGCGTAGATAGAGTCTTAGTGAATAAAACCAATTTTAAGACAGTGGTGCATGCATGATATTGTGAAATACAGTCCATAAAGCAGGAACTTTGGCAACATGGGTTGTCTTGGAATGTTACCATGTTATCACTTCCCCCTCTCCACGCCCCCCCCCCCAAGTTGTGGTACTTTTCTTGAAGTACCAGTTCCTGTAATTATGTGGTAGTTATTTTGTTTGTTTGTTTCCTTTCCAATTACACTTCAGGTCTTTCTGAACTCAAAGAAAAACTTGTCACAAGGCCCAGGAGTTTCCTGGAGAATGTCTAAGAAAGATCTCAGATTATTTTATTCCTTTAAAAATTGTATTAGTTTTAACTATTCCCCATACTACCGAGGCTCGTTGCAGGATCTATAAAATGCCTAGGATGGATAATAATTTATTCTTTCATTGTCTGAGGTTATTTAATCGATTATTTTAATTCTTCCTCATTCTTCCACTTTGGGTGAGTAAATCAGAAACAAAATATCAGTATGTAAAATCCCAAGTTCTTTGGGCCATCCAGATTTAGTACAAATAAAAGTAAAATGACATCTATATTTTGGCACCCCTAATCTTTGATAAATCAGGAATAAGAAAGGCTCTTCCTTGTACTTTTTTTTTTTTGGTGACAAAAGGGGATACTACATACCAGTGGATTAGAATATGTACCTACTTGTGAGCACAGTTCCTTTAGTACATTGAGACATCTCCCATTGCATTAAGCATACAAAATGGTCACAACTGTATCATTTATAACATGTACTTCAAGTTAAGTGTCCCACTATGTTTTGCTGTTTTGAACAAAAAGTACATTTAAAATGTACATTTTGCACAGAATAATGTGTAGGAGTTGTCTGTATACTAAACTGAAAGTGACTCCTGCTTCTATAGTAATCCCAAACTGTAAACACTAGTTTGTGACTCATGATGGCATTGGAAGCTCGTTTGTTTATTATAGATTTGATTTCAAAAAGATACAAGTTCAGTTGTAATTTATTTTAATGGAAATTAATCTCCTGTATAGATTAGTGGATCTACCCATATATAGTTGTGTGGTTTTCTCTCTCCAAAATGGCAAATTAACGTTCTAGTTGGCAATGATTTATCTTCTGCAAATGCTTTAAATGTTTCTAATGCTTTCTGTTCTTGACATAATACAAAATTCATTACATATAAAAATTGTGACACTGTGCAAACAAAGTAGAGCCATTTCAGTTGCAGGTGAGGAATCTAGTTTAGTGTGTTTGCCGATTGTATTGTAGGAAGGTTAGGATGCAGATTGTAATCTGATCTGTTAGTTTTTGCTCTGCAGAAAGGAATTTATGAAATCTTCTCTACATGCATTATTATAAGCTTTACAATATGTACCTTTCTGGATTATACCGAACTATTTTCATACAGCAAACATTGTGTTGGCTTTGATTATTATTTGTAGGTAATTTTTACAGACAAGCCCACTTTCTGTGTGGATTACTTTGTGATTCTGTGACATTGTTTAATTGCAGTATTGTAGACCTCTTCAGTGCAACCTCTAGAGCTTTTCTCTGTACTCACAGGGACTTGAGATGTCACTGGGAAAAACGGTAGTTGTGCATAGAGGTACAACTTTGAGATACTTATGAAGAACAGCAACCCCACCCCCATCCTGTAATTCAGAATCCAGAATAATTATGGCATGGCTTCGTTCAAGTCCTGGTATCTGAACTCTAAAATTCTGAGACTATGCTTATGGTGAAGGAAGCTAAGTTACAGTGAACCCTGGTGCATTTGCCACTTCTTAGAAAAGGCTTTCCCCATTATTTACCTAAATCACATCTCCATCTTTTTGAACCTAGAACATCTTTTTTTTATATGCTTTAATTTCTCTATTATACTTGTCTCTATTATCAGCTATCTGCTACCTCACCTGTTGGATAAGCAGTGGTGGGCAGCATTTTTAGCCAGCAGAACTACTTTGCGTTAGACAGGGAGAAGGAGCATTAGGAACAGAAATTTACCACCTCAGGATGATTTGAAGGAGTCATCTTTTATCAGGAAGGATTTTTTTGGATCTAGCACAGCCAAGACAGCAGACTTTCAATCTTTGAGTTGTTTAGGAGTAAATGGCGGTTAGATCTATAACCCTGGAACTAATAAGAATTTTTGTCTTATGTCTATGCTATGGCTACTTTGACTGTTGGCCTAAGCCTTTAATTTTTACTCTTCACTGACTGTAGAGACACCTGATTTATACTATGAGCAGATAGGCTATCCCAGATCTCTCACTAGCACAGTTTCCATTTTTAATATGGTAGTCCCAGACGATGTTTCCAGATACTTATTTTCCTTAGATATGCATTTTAAGTATCCATGCATTTTAAGATTTTTATATTTGTGAAGTATAATTTCAACCAGGGAATTATTATTTTTCCCAATTCCATGCCTATTAAAAAAAATTCCAGCTGTTAAAGAAATCACAAACAACCTGAAGTGGGTGTTATACTAAAATATTTTCTATTTCTGCTTGTTTATCCACAGTTTGGGGATTTGGGTTCCTGGCTGTGACTATCATTAACTTGGCATCTCTTCTGGGATTGATTTTAACTCCCCTCTTAAAGAAGTCATATTTTCCCAAGGTTTTAACCTACTTTGTGGGCTTGGCCATTGGTACTCTTTTTTCTAATGCAATTTTTCAGCTCATTCCAGAGGTAAGCAAAAATTATTTGGTTTGCATACCAGTTACTAAAGTGTATTAATTTTAGAAGCATGCTGCAGTGGGGTTCTGCATGTGGGTTGCAATCTCCAAAGAGCTGTGGGTGAGCTTCAGTGCCATTAGCTACCATGTCTTTCTGACTGGGTGAGCAGAACCATTAAGAGCGATGTCTAGTTGTGCCATGCAAAAGACCAAGGACTGTTCTGCCTCTAGACAGAAAGAGAAATGCATTGGATAAAATTCTAGTGAACTTTAATGTGCTACAGGTTAGACCCTCCTCATCTTGCACATTGCTACTACATTCCACATATAAAGTTCTACTAAATTAAAACACTGTTAACATTTAATCCAATTTAAAAAAAATATCTAAAAGATCAGGATCTTTTGTAATTTCAGCCTCATGGAAAGTCATGGTCAGTAGAGAGACCGTCTGTATTTTAGAGGAGTACCTGTTGGGGGTTGTGTGTGTTTGTTTTTCTGGAAATGTACTGAGATTGCAAACTAATATGCATTGCTTTTTTCTTCACTGTTAGGCGTTTGGGTTTGACCCGAAAGTAGATAATTATATTGAGAAAGCAGTTGCTGTCTTTGGTGGATTCTATATTCTCTTCTTTGTGGAGAGGATTCTTAAAGTGACATTGAAGATCTATAACCAGGTAACAAAACATATCACTAACTGAACAAGCCTTGCCTTAAAGTACGTGTTATAGTTTAATACAATGTTGGGTTTTTTTCCATTTTATCTGAGGAATTCAGCCTTACCATATGTTCTGATATATCTGTTTAAAATCTGTATTTTTGGATAGGGGAAGCAATCTCACTTTTTTGAGGGGGTTATAAGCAGAGCTGGGAATAGAATCCAGATGAGAGCAACTGACAGCAGACCACACTCAAAATGGCCAAGTTGTTGCTGTGCTAGATAAACACATCAGAAAAAAGTGGGAATATATAAGAGCTGGAAAGACTTGAGTCTGCCCCTGGAGCTCCACTTTGGGCAGGAGAAGTCAATGTGATTTATATGCCTTCTTAGTCATCTGTAAAGTGTAACTGTGCTGACAGTGCCTGAATCTCACCTTCAGTAACTTCAGCTCTGTGTTTCCCCATGCTCTGGTACACAGACCTGCTTTAGTGACACTGCAGTTATCCCTGTTGCACAGTGCTCTGCTTTCTACTCATACATCTGAGTACTTTGCTGTGTACTCAGATGAGAGAGGCTGAATTTGTCTGAGAACGCCCTCTCAAAATTTTTGGTCCTCTCTGCTCATGTCTTGTGATGAAAACTGTCCTGTCTTCCTACTCTTACCTCACTTAAGGTCCCCCCTCCCAAACTGTTGCTGATATTGAAGATTATGAAGATCAACTGGCCCTTGTTTGTAATAACTGCACCAAAAAAAAAAAAAAAAAAGAAGAAAATTACTTTGTCCCACTTTATTTTTGGGAACAGTTGACAAGTCTGATAAGCTCTATTTGACATGCAGCCGTAAATAAGTAGCAGGTGTTTATCACTTATGGTCAGGTGTTCAGCTTGGAAGGTTCTGTATAAAGGTATAAACATGAAAAATCCCCACAGGTATTCTGATTAACTAAGAGATAATTTAAGAACTTAGATACGTTTGGAGTTAATTTAAATGTTTACTGCAGCCCATTTAAACATTTACTTGGTGTTGAAAGCAAGGCAGCATGAATAGGATGCCCCCACCTTTTCCTTTTTTGGTCTCTATTTTCTTAGGTTTGTTATTTTACTTTTGTTTTAATTAGCTACCTTTTTATTTATTTGTCTAATCTAGACTAGCCATAATGACTCCGAAAATGGTGAACAGAATTGTTCTCAGGATAAGACTAACCCGCCCAAACCACTATCATCCAGCAATGGGGGCACATGTTATGCAAATTCAGCCGTCATAGAGAGCAATGGAAATCTTGGTTTTGACAGCATCAGTGTGGTCTCAGCACAGGTATGAAAATTGTGTTACTTATTTTATCCCTGCCAATCATGTTAAGCCTATCTGAGGGGAGAGTTAATATGAATTTTTATTACTTTTGTCAAGTGTTTGTAAATTTACAGTTTATAGCTTGCTTGAGCCCTATGAAAAAAATGTGGGGATTTGAGGCAAACTTACAGAAGCTGAATGATGCATTCAATTTGTAGCCAATAAAAAAGAGCTAATTGATATCAGTGTTGGGATGGGTACAACAGAGGTATATATTCAGATAATTCAGTTAATTTTGGTTTTGTTGTTGTTACTGTTTTGCTTAAAGAGTGATAGTGTGTTTTAGTGTTGATTCATATTGTGTTCCTGACTACATAAAGTGTGACAACCTGATTCCTCCAAATCGATGATTAATGAAGAAAACTAATACAGTAACTTTCATGCAGTATATTGTGAGCACTGCTTGTGCTAGTCCAGTATATTTGGATACTGTGGGAATTATGGAGGTAATATGTTGAGACAGAAGCCATTCCTCCTGGTTTAAGTATTATTCTTTTTCAGATTTGCTCTCTCTGTTTCTCTGCGTTCATTTTTATACTACAAATACAACTTCCTTCTGTCTGAGAAGAAAACAGAAGCAGAAAGAGAAAGTTGGTGTCCTTCTTTATTTCTTTCCTTGTACTGGGAGGAGCAATACTGTCCCTTATTTTAAAAAAATAAGAACACATAGAAACAATTCACTGATGGCTAAGGCAGATTTTTATATAGTAGAGATTTCTGTTTTACCACCCATGTTCTTTAGACAGTAAATTGTTTGTGGTGAGGAGGCAGAGGCAGGCCCTAACAGCTGGGAGAGAATCTGAGAGATCTGCATTGACCCTGCAGGCTCACCAGGGCATTTGATGCACACAGTTTAAAGTACCAAAATTGTACCTGTCCTTGCTGTAGAAATGTCATGAATTGTCGTGGATACAAATGTGGTGGAGAAGCGTGCTTAGTAATTAAAATTGCATGGGCACCAAGACGGAATTAATATTATAAATGTGCCTAAACTGTATTTTGGAGATTTATAAAACATACCAAAGAACCCTCCACTGTCTGCAGAGGCAGTCAGTATAAGAGTTTTTCTGCCCTGTTTACCAGAATTTTTATCTGGACCTATTCCATTATTACATTTTGGCTAGCCATCTGCTTACACATAACAAACACAACAAAATCATACCATGTATTATAATAATAAAATGTAACTACATAGCATTTATTTCTAGCAACTAGTTTAGATGCAGTGCTTGTGATCATAAAGTGTTGTAGGTCACCCCAAGATCCTTTGTGGGATACTCATACATCTTTTACATTGTCTTGACTTTAAGAACATAAAATTTCACAAAGGCTCTTCTCTACTTATTGTTCGTATGAAAATTCACGCTTTCCATTCTTTCTTCCCCTCCATTTCTCCGAAGCTGGGAAGAGAATATGTTGTATTAAAACCTCCTAAAAGTAACAGTGTAAAATTCACTCTGGAGCCAAGGCTGGTGGCAAGGAAATCCCAGTGGCAGATAGCCCACTGCTGATATTGGAGGTATCAACAAAAAAGCCATCATTATTCTTTTCCTTCTCCAGGCAGGTTCAGAGGGGACAGATATCCTTCAGAGTCATCAGGGGGCAGGGGAGGGCCAAGGTGTCTGAGGGATTTTGGGGCAGTTATAGTAGTGCCATGAAGGTAGATAATGCATTTAACTTTACAGGCATTTGCTGTTTATGAAGGAACCATTTGGCATAAGCCAACACATACCTAATAGAATTTTAATGTGTCCTTGTAAGATAAAGCTTATTAGAGAGGGCAAACACAACCAATTCCTAGAAACCCAATTCCTAGTTTTTAGACTACAGTTGTTCTGCATTTTGAAAGATTGGATGAAGAAAGTAATTTTTAGAATTAAATCAATACTGTTCACCTAAATTAATTGCAATTACTTAAAAAAATTTTAAAAGTACATAGATAAAACAACCCAAACCTCAGCACATTTTGAGTCAATTCTGTTCTTGATTAATTCAACAGCTAATTCTTAATAACATCTTGTTACTCAGTGTTCATTTTCTTCACAGATGCATGGAAAGTTCAGCACGTATATTTGTAAACTATTTATTTCAACAAAAAAGCCCTTCAGGTTTTTATGTTTGTCATACATATGCAATGCTCAAGACTGTTATTGGAATTCTGAGCTGTGCAGCTGGTACCAGAAAATGTTTTTTTTACTTAGTTCTGTGTCTAAGCTAGTTATGCCCCCACAGCCCTCAGAAGAGTGTAGGCACACACATGGTTCCCACATAAAACAAATGTGCATTGATGGGAACAAACATAAGTAAGTATGTACAGGTGACATTTTGCACATTTGTATCATCTGCTCAGTGTTTTCATTTCTCTTTTAGGAATTTTCGTCCTAATAAACTCTTTTCATAAAACCATTGATTTTTTGGAGATGCTTGGCATTTGATGTGAGATTTTTTTTTGGTAATAGAAAGTTTTCACAGAACAAAAACTATCACCATGTCTCTTTCTTATGTGTAATAGGAGTTGCTAGTACACCTTTTCAAAATACAGTCTCCTGAGATTAATATTGTTGCTTTATGAGAAAATACTTGCTGGTGTTGGATTTTTTGTGTGTGTGTGTGGTTTCCAAAAGAACGGTGTTCTTTTTTAGTAGTTAAATGAATGAATTATTCAAAATTAAAATCGGTGCATTGTCTCAAACTCCATTTCCTCAGTGAAGCTAGAAACATGCCCAAGAAAGATGTGCTTTTGGCAGAAATCAGGACGATCTACAAAACAATACCTCCATCAATTCTTAGAAAGCTTGAAGGATGGTCACCAGCGAACAAAGAAAAATGTAGGGGAACAGAAGTTAGGCTCAGGGAGCTGGATGAATAGGTGGAAGAGCTTTCTAATTGTATTTGGATTTTCTTATACTCTTTTTAAACTTCTTTTTACTTCCAGTTACCTAATATATGTATTTTATTGGCTTGCTTTTGTAACATTTCTTTCTTAAAGTAAAGTTCAAGTTGTTTTGGTGGATTGAGAGGTCTGTTACTCATAAGTGATCCTATCTCAAACAGAATTAGTATAGGTATAAATTAATCATCCCCAAAATATGATTGGCATTACTTGTGTGTTAGATGAAATGTTGAAAGGAAAACCTCCAAAAACTGAAGGCAAGCATGTAGTACAAGTCTAAAGCCTATGTGTTTGAGTCATCAGGGAAACTCTCCAATTTTTGGATCCATTGCTCATTTTCACACCATAGAAGTATTATTTTAGGGCTTCCTGTGCACTGAATAAGGAGCTCTAAGTGTGCTTTATGGCAGTTGTGGCACTACTCAACCAAAGCATTATTAGCTACGAGTTCCAAGTGGTGCAATAGGCATATGACTCAAATTCCTGTCCTGTCCCAATGCAGCTCCTACATACAAGGATGTCAGATAAGAGTCTGGTGAGCAAATCATCAGACAGAACTTACTGCTCTGTCATTAAAGATCTTGTAAGAATTTATTAATCATTATATTTCCATGAAGTTCAAAATTCAGTTGCCTGGTAGTGTTTGCATTTGATATGACAAAACTAAAAAAATTTGCAGTGTTCTTTTTAATAACTAAGGAAAATTGCTTGGAATAATCTGTGACCTTTTCATGAGGAGGAAGAGCTGGTATTCTACACCCTTCTCCTGCAAGAGAAGAAGTGTATAAATATGTCTGTGGGCACACAGATGTATATACTACTGCTTAACATGTATATATTACTGCTTATGTATTCCAGTAAGTAAGTAAGCTCTAATTAAAGCCTTATGTGCAAATCCCTTTTTTTTTTTTTTTTTTGGGGGGGGGGGGGATATACTATAATTCTTGTAAATGTTGTGTAACTACAGTACATGTGTGTACAGAAATTTATCAGAATGGATCATTAGGATTTTTTTAGAGGAGATTAGTTTGTGCTCCAGGCTAAAATGGCAGTTCCTTTTATCTACTTCAAGTTTTTCATTATTTTGTGGCACCACATGTATAAATTACTTCTACTTCTGGGAGGAGTTACTGAGATCCCTGGTGTGTATGGGCATCACAGTAATATTAGTTTGTTGTTTTCATGCTCTGAGCCTTCAACTTGCACAGGCAGAATTACACACTGCTGTTTTTATTAAACATGTGCTCTGTAGAAACTTATTTGAATAGCTGGACTTGACTGTCATTGCCCAAAATTAGAAATAAAGTTTAGTATCTGGATGTGTGTCTGTATTCACATATACCTGGCTGTTGTGGCTGAGCATGTCTCTGAGAGTGTGATGTACTGTCAGTATGTAACTGGTCCAGATGTAGTTTGGGTGGGAAATACAGATGCCGTCAGTCACTGTGATCAGACCCTTCTGACTCTACATGCTTTGTAGAGGTGGCTGAGGAGGCTGTGAGGAGCCTTGGCACTCTTAATCTGACAGAGACTCCAGGGAGGCATTTGGACCACTACAGTCAGAACTGCTTTCCGTCTCAGCTGAAGGGCATTCGGGTAAAGCTTTGTAGTCAGAAGAATGATTGGGCCCTGCATGTTAACTTGTTGGAACAGAAAATGTTTGCTGCTGCTACTTATGCCTTTTGCTTCTTGGACCAAGCATTTTGGTCTTTATATGCAGTAGTGTTTTATTTTATGCTTGGCATTCATTTAAAGACAGAAGTGCGATTCACTGGCTTCTTTATTCAGTGTTTTATGAAATTGCTCTATTGTGGTTTTTTTTTTCAGGAAGAGGCCACCCAAGGCAGCTTATGCAAGTGTCTTCACGGGCGTCCATTGTCCAAGATTGGGACCATTGCTTGGATGGTAACACTGAGTGATGCTGTACATAATTTCATAGATGGTTTGGCTATTGGTGCTTCTTTCACTTTATCTCTGCTTCAAGGGCTTAGTACCTCCATAGCCATCTTATGTGAAGAGTTTCCACATGAACTGGGTAAGAAACTTCATTCAGCATGTTGTTTTCTATGGAAATCTCTGTTGTAGGAGGCTGTGCTGCCCAAAAGTTGGCATAGGTAGAAAGTTTAGACAATTTAATGGGGGGAAAAAAAAAATATCAAAAACTTCCCAAGCACCAAAATGCATGTCTAGCACAGGAAGTTCCCAAGCACAGGTGGGTGGAAGCTGGGTTTATATATTAGAGACCTATTAATTGCCCTGTTCATGTATGCTACATACACTGTTGTGTTAATTTTTTTTAGATCATTATAGGTAGTTCTGTGTTCCTGTGCTCTTAGCTCAATTGTGTATCACCTGCTTGCTTTAGAATATAACAGTTACTTTAGTATTGAAGGGAAATCCTCATCAATTACTTGAATGAAGAAAACCAGCAGGGGATTATAATTTATATACAAATAATATATTTTCTTCAGACTTCCTTTGAAATCAGAAAATAATCACAGTATTGTTTTCTGAAGATTTTTTTTTTCTTTTAGGGGATTTTGTCATATTGCTTAATGCAGGAATGAGTACTCGGCAGGCTCTGTTTTTCAACTTTCTGTCTGCATGTTCCTGTTACCTTGGGATGGCTTTTGGTATATTGGTAGGCAACAACTTTGCTCCTAACATCATCTTTGCTGTAGCTGGTGGAATGTTCCTGTACATCTCTTTGGCAGATATGGTGAGATATAATTTCATTTTCAGTTATTTATTTTTCTGCAAGAAAACAAAGACTGCACTAAGTCTCTCCAGTAGAATTTAGTATTTTGACCCTTTCATGCCAGTGTCATCTAATTATCATTAGACCTTAAATCATCAATTATAACCTTAATAGAGGTGCACAGATAGTTATGCTTATTCATGAAACATGAAAGCCTTTCACTTCACAAATAGGGCTGATCAGATTATTGTTGAAGAGTTTGAGAGACAAGCTTTTAATGAATCTGAGCTGGTTTTATCAAAGAATAAAAAGTGTATAAATACTTTGTTTCAGCATCTTAAAGTGGCAAAGTGTTTTACCTCATTATTTTTAAAAGGTTCATTTGTCTATTTAAACCATATTTTGAAAGAAAAGATAGGTAAACAAAATGAAACAAAATACTCAGGTTTGAGTTGAAGGCAAGGTGGTGTGTAACCACAGTGATAATTTGGGATTTTAATAATTTTGGGATTGTTTAAGTGAAAAACCTGACTTAAATTCTGGTTTAAATTAACAGTGCCAGTCCCAGTTTCTTGGTTCAGACTAAAAAAATTTGCTGAACTCTATTCAGAACAGTCTATTTTTTAAAGTGTGCTAGAAGATGTAAGCCAAAGAAACTGTGCTAAGATCCAGATCAGATTTAGACCTTGGGAAATAAAACCTGGATTCACAGGCAGTCAGCATTGTTCCATAATGTACTCTTATGATGATGTTTTATCTGAAAATGAGAGAGATCTTTCAAGAATTTAAAGTTTTATTATGTTTAATTCAGTGTGGTAATAACAGATGTATCTGCAAAGGTCTTTACAGCTGCCACATGAGAATCCATTTGAGTGTAAAACTGGAAGAGCGAGGCCTGAATTTAGAAAGATTTGAGACCCCAGTCTGGTTCTATATGCATTTCAGAACTGTCATATAGTCATAGTGACTATTTCGTTAAATACTGTTATGATTTAGGTAATAATGTAGGATTTAATAAGTAATAATGTTAAATGAACAATATAAATAGTTTATTTTACAAGTTTGCAATACCTTAATTGCTAATGCTTTTCATTTATTTTCACTCATATAATGAATAGTAGTGCACTCAACTATGATGTATAAAACTCATGGCATAAATTTAGAGTGGCTCAACTTAAATTTGTTATTAAATCCATCAAAGTAGGTAACATTCTTTTCTTTGTATCTGTTGTCCTGTTCTCTCTGTTTCTTTCTGTCTCTCTCCCTGCCCCTCCTCCCCAATCTCTCTTTTTCTAGGTTTTTGGATTGTTATCAGTTACCTATCTGAATTTTTCTTCCCCCTGAAAAGTCTGAAATAGGGTATTCAAGTGCTCTGTACAGAGATCTGGCTTTCCACTTTCTGTTACGATTTTCACACACTTCTGGTTTGCTTGTCCAGAAGCAGGTAGGATTAACTAGAATGTCATTCTTTCCTCCTTTTCTTTTTGCTGTTCTTTTTTCCTTCAGTATTGGCATAGTCCAACCTCTGCCAGTAAGATCACTGTGTGCTGAGGCTGTGGGCATGTGAGAATGTGTACACTGAGGTGTGTGCACAAATGAGTCTTGCTGTATGGCATGAAGCTGATCTGGTTTGTTGTCTTTGCCTCTTGTGCAAGAGGATTATGGAGTTCTGGAGTCATTTTTGGGAAGGTTTGGCTGCTTCTCACTAACCTTAGTCTGTTCTTCAAGAATTGCATTACCTTCAAGGGCTGTTTTTGCCTTGTGAGATCAAAGAAAGATACGGTTTCTGAGTCACCCAGACTGAAGGTTTCTAACCTAATGCTGATATATACAGTCTTCATTGCATTCTGGCTATACTACTCTCAGAGCAACAGAAGAGTTTAAAGTTTATTTGAGTATGTTTGTCAAAATCCACTGCAGTTGACTTTATCTGCAGCAAACACGTAGCCCAAATCACCCCATACAGGAGCCTTTATCGCTAGCGTTTGCCATCACCTCCATTGGCTCAGAGGAAGTATCTTTGTTTCTGCAGGGGTTTTTTGCTGTATATTAAGATGCATGTTATGGAATGAAGAATCCCTTCATTGCACTGTATTGTAATATTGCATGTGTTACCACCAATTTTACAACATTCTTCGTCCTTGCTTTAGCACTACCTCATCAGCCCACCAGACCTATTTGTAACAGATTTCTTACTTCTGAGGGGTTGTCTGTGTTTTCAGCTTCACTTCGTTTACTTATAGATAAATCAGGAGAATCCTAATCTTCCATTTCCTTGAAGAAGGATTTCTCTGTTAGTACTAGTGAAGGAAGAAACACAACATTTAGCAATACAAGGGCAGCTTCCCCTAGCAACATATGGACAACAATTGGACCTTATGAAACTGCTGGAATCAAAAAGAGGAAATTTGCATGAGATGCATTAGAGAGGAACAAAACACTATTTCAGTTTACAATCCTTAGTGATGTGGTTTTTCAGGGTAGTTGGGATGACCTGTTCTGTGACGGCCTTCACCTTCTGTTAGTTCTAATACTCAGTCCCAAGTCAATATGGTTCAGTTTTTAATACCTTAAGTTATGCACACTACCACGAGATGGCAATACTTACCTAAAAATATTCCTTTTTTCAGTTCCCAGAGATGAACGATATGCTGCGAGAGAAAGTGACAGGAAGAAAGATGGATCTCACATTCTTTCTTATTCAGAATGCTGGTTTACTGACAGGGTTTACTGCTATACTGTTGATTACCTTGTATGCAGGAAATATTCAGCTGTGATTATGCAAGTGAAAATGGATTCAGTACTGAAGACTTCAAGTAAATTACAAATGGAAGACACTTGAAATCCATAAAGGGACATTCATTTAATCGACTTGGTCTTGAAACGGCGACAAGTCCTGTCCTGTCCCTCTTACTTCAAATACAGGATATTCTTCTTTAGGATTTGCAGTCAATTCAAATAGTAAGAGCTGTCAACTTCAGTACTATGCCAAAGAACGGATTCTAATATGTCTGATAATTTTAAGTAGAAATAAAAATATCTGAACTGTCATAGCGAAAGGATGTTACTTGGCCAGTAGAATTCTGTAGTACATGCAACTCATGACCAAATGAAAGCTGAGGTCTAAGGTGCTTATTTAAAAGAAAATAATGGAGTCTCATATCCCTTTTTAACTGTGATGAAGGCAAGCAGTTTCAAAACTGGTAAATTTTCATGATTTTCATGCAGTATTTGTCTGTGTAACATCCCCTTCCCTCAGGAAAAAAAAAATCAAACTATTTCAGAATAGGTACTAATGAAGCTAAGATTTTTAATTACCAATTAACACTGGAAGGAAAGATACTGGTTTACTGCTTTTGATCTTTTCTCTTTATAAGTGCACTAGGGAATTGTTGATTTATTTTGTGAACCACTTTAATTAGAGGGAACCTGTGTTAAATTTATGACAATTTATCAACTCCATAATATTTTAGAAACATTGACTATTTAGAAAATGTTCAGGCATTTTGTATTTTATTAAAATTATAATGTTTTATATTTAAGTTCCACAAATATCCCTTTTAAAAAAAATTAGTATTTTGGGTTAAAATTTTTAAAGATTTATTGCTACTTTTACAAAGTGGAATTTAGAAAAAAATTGCTAAAATCAACATTCCAGTAAGCTTTTTTGTAATTTAAATAGGTTTTTTATGTGCAGTTGGGTGAAGTGATACTAAAATATACAAACTCTTATCACAATCGGTTGCATGTGAACTTTCTAAAATCATGCTTATATGTATGAGTTCTTCTGAAATAAATAATTCAGCTACTCTGGTGTTGTAAGATGTGTGCAAGAAAATTCATAATATATTCTATTTCAGTCACTACTGAGCTTTGAAAGAAGCATAGTAATTCTGTAGTAAGATACTTTTCTCATTGTTTTTTAAGCAAGTTTTACAACTTCAAAGAAGATACTGTTTCTTGACATATTTTCTGTCAGTCGGAAAGGACAAATCTTTTATTTTGAATTCACTATTAAAATATATTTTCTATCAAGTAAAGGATTTATTTTAATATTTTATTTGAATCTCATATGTAATTACATTAGATAAAATAACTTCTTTAAGTGTCTGGTTGATAAAAACTTTAAGGGAAACTGCACAGTAGTTGTAAATGATATTTTAAAACATAAATGTTAAAATGTAGTTATAGTTATCTATGATATTTGCTGTATGGAAAAAGCATTTATTAGTCACTTTATGCCCTCTGAGTTTCTGTGAAGAAGAGTCCACCTGCTCCATGTTCTTTCCTTTAATTCTTTCTTTTGTTGATTCCTTGGGTTGGGTATAAGCTGTTTGTAAATGCTACTCTTGTGTGTGACAAGAACATAATACAGTAATTATGAATGTTCATTGACTTCTAAAACCATTTGACCATTCCTAGTTCATCAGATTATGATCATAATACACCTGCATGGTACTTTTCACCTTTAAATCCTTTAAACATTTGCCATTTCCCTGGGGTAAGGGAAGGTATTCTGTGTTAGCAGTACTGTTGTAGATAGCATACTGTTGTAAACAGATCACTGTTTTAAAGTTTCCTCTTTTTTCATGATGTGGTTCATGACCCAAACATACACACTGAAGTGCATTTCACTAGACACACTTCAGTAAATTTCACCACCACAAAACCCCCACACCTATAAAAGACACTAAAGAAGGAAGAACAATTGATTTGGGAGCCAAAAGCTTATAAAGAACAATAACATGGACAAAGGATAAACCCTAGAGTTCTTCTGATCCCTTGAAGAAGGGATATGCGGAAAAGTAAAATGGTCTATGGGAGAAAACTGACAAAAATGCAGTTCATAATTACTGTCTATGATTTCAGGAAACAATTCATTTTAAATTAAATTGGTACTTAAAGTTTAGGCTTTTTGACATTTTGATGAGTTCTTTACTGAATAAGGGTTTAAAGCATCAAACTAAAAATTTGGTCTCAACTATAACCAGCTAAATTAAATATCAGGCCCAATCTAAGGGTAGTCTGGAACTCATTGTGGTTGTCTATATGTTGAAGTATTGGCCCTGCCTGAAGCTTTGCATTGCCTTAGTTAAAAGAGTTATAAAACCTGATCTACATAGTTAAAGATGACTTGAACATGCATAAATTACATTCAGTTATGCTAATGATAGCAGTGGAAACATCTGTTTGATACACATAAAAATGCAGTTGTGTGTGCCCATTTCTGTATGTCAGTCTGTAATTTTTTAAGAAACCACTGGCTTTACCTGTACATAGGTGAACAGACTTACATCTCTGCATGTTGTTTTGTCTTGTACTGTAGCATCTCATCTGTGTGAATTTGAAGGCAACTAAGATCCAGGGAGACAAGAGTCTTGGATGACTGTTTCTCTACTCCATGCAATTCTAATGAAGCCATTTACAGAGTTGAGCCAAGTTTTAACTTCTCTGGACATGTAACTTGTTGCTAAATTTAAAACATGGATTGAACTAGCATTTCCTTTAACTCTAGACAATAATGCTAAGCAGTAGAATTGAAGAAATCTTTCAGCTCCCTTGGAACTTAAGAAAAATAATAATCCCACAAAAAGTTTAAATCAAGTCAAAACTACTTAGCTATCTGATTGTAAGAACAACAACATATAACAAGAGACTCAGAGTCCCACTCGTCTCTACTCCTCTCTACAATTATGGGAACTAGTCAGCTGTAGTTGATTCCTTGAGTATGTTGCAACAGCTTCAGATGTTTGAGCTTCCAGCCTGTGTGATAGGTGCAAGAAAGCACAGATGCTGTGAGGCCATTTCCAAAAGGATTGAAATTGTTCAGAATTCCTTAATGGAAGTTTGACTGGAAAAAAAGCAGCTAGAGAAAAATTGTCTCTAGAAATGCATGTTTTATTTCAGAAATCAGAAATACATATGGAAAATGGCACTGGCTTGGATTATCCTTCTGCAGGCGGTTACTCTGTATAGATTGGTAGGTGCCAGCAAACAGTTTCATGTATACATACGCACCAAATGCATTTTGTAGCTCTTGACTTTTATTTTACTATAATATTCCAAAGTTTTCAGGAGCGCTGTAACTGCCTTATCAGCTCTTAAAATACTTGATGCACAAGTTATCTATCTTAAGATTTGAGAAGAAATTCCTCTCCCTATCTTGTGGTTAATTTCAAAATGTGCAGATGTCACAAGCTGACAAAGGTTGCTAAAATGAAAACTAGACAGAAATCTGTAAGTCTGCTAACAGCAGATATAATGCATCTGTCAAAGATAAGGTTACATTGTATTTTTAGGGCTTAATCCCTAGTACATTTCTTTTGTACCCAACATAGTGTTTTGTTTTGTTTTTTACTTATTACAGTGTTTTTGAAGAAGATAAAGTATTTACATGTTTTGTAGTCCCTATTATGATCATGATGCTTTGTTCTAATTTAAAAAAATCTACAATTTCAACATCTTTCATTTTAAAGTTAAGTGGTACAGCATTTAAACTTTGGGGTAAAAATAGGAGTTATTGAACGGCATAGGAAGTGAACCGCAGGGAGTATGTAGCTTGAATTTATGGATAGTATGTAAGTTTAGGAGATAATGTAATTCTCCGTAATGTAGTTATTAACTGCTGCTCTGGGTGAAAGCACTATGAAAGATTCACAGGACCCCAATTTCATTTCTTTTAGAGTGGTAACAGTTCCTGACTTTAACAACAAACGGCTTCAAGTAGGGATTGTTACATACTTCAAGGTAGAAGACTAAATCAAAAAAGCAGAGTATAGGCAGCTACAGTATCCAAAGGGACCTGGATGTCTGTACCACACTCAAAAAGCTGTTCTGTCTTGTGACAGTGTCATTTGCAGTTTTTGTGTGTGACAAAAGACTTTGGGAGTTGTCTCTCACAGGGAGAATCATGGATGCAGATGAACAACAGCATCTGTAATAGTGATATGGTGGGTTCCATGGTGCTCAATATTCCACTTGCTCTTTCCTCGTCCTCTAGAAATTAAGGAGACCGCTGGGTCGGCATGTTTTGGGAGGGGGCTCTTCTGGGTGCTTCTGTACAAGAAAATAAAAAGACTGTACCTAAAAACACATCAGAAGTGCTGTGCTGATGCAGATGCTCCAAGACGTAATTCATTATACAGGGTATGTGCAAAGAAACAATATAAATTACAATTGATTTGTTAGAAAAATGCTTGTTTTCTTACTGAAGCTGCTTAATAAAACTCTTGGAGAGCTGCTTCTTTAGATTAAACTCAAGATTAAAGAATTTAGAAAACATTTTCTCTGAAATTTTTATTCCTATTTTGTTTCTCTGAACCACAAACAAGACTTTTGTATCTGAATGTCCTACACAGATGAACAAAAACTTTCAGTTATTTCACCCTGTTTAATTCCAGTCCAATACTGGTTTTCCTCATCTTGACTACCTCCATGGATAATTTTTAATAATTTCCTACTGATTACTAGCTATCTTGCTCGGTCTTCTAACTTGTGATCTTAGCTTGTGGTAGAAGAAAAATATGTAGTTATTTGTACTTAATGTTGAAAAAACAACTAACCCCTTCTATGATGTAGTGTAGCTGCTCTTGTGCCTGTGCTTGATTGGGTTCTTCTCTGAGTTTTGAATCTAAAATATTTTTATTGTGATTGTTAAAAGGATTTCACCAGACTGTGGGTATCTCTAGACTTGCTTTATTAACAACTCAGAGTTGGGCCATCACCTTAGTGAGTGGCAATGGCTAACGAAAAGCACCCTCTATATATATGATATAACATACAATACAAAGAGTCTTTGGTGATTTTCCAAGAACTTTCAGCTCTCAGTTCATCATCAATGTCAAAAGTCCATTGTAGTCCACAGCTTTGACTAGTTCTTATCATTCCGTTCTAATTCCTCTTTGGAGGCTGCTGCTCATTGATGCAGTCTGCGGGCATCATGGTTACTTATCTTCTGAATGATCTTCATCATAATTCACTTTTAGACTTCTGAGGAAAGACTCAAAATGTTCTATTTAACATACACTTAATCTATGTCTAGCTTTTCATTATACAGCCTAAGTTGCTTAAACTGTCAGTATTGTTCCTAGAGCACCTGTGCTCTATTAATTAAGCTTATAAAACAATATTAATTATTCCTGCTATTAATAATATCCTAAGAGAAAAGAGTTTTATAAGCTTGTTCCTTTTACAGTGATTATCACTATAAAATCCATTGCATATTACTTTATTGTGTTGACTTCAGACTGAACTGTTTAGTTCTCATGTACTTATTTCAGATCTAGATCACAAATTGTCTCATAAAAGTGAGTCTGTATAAATAGCATAGATTACAGATAAGGAAAGTAAGTAAAAAAAACATGAAACAGCTATCCAGAAGAAGGCAAGAAACAGAGTTAGGAGTAGAATATGAACCTTCTGTCTATATTTGTTAGCTATCCTTTAGACCATCTGAGAAGGTTGGTGACACCCCAAAAGCTAGCATCATCAGAAACTCTCCTTGATTGTTTATTGCCCTCTTTTAAAAAGTATTGGTTACAGTCTGTCCATTTTCTGTAGTTTTTGTGCATGTACGCTTGTTGCTAATGACACTGGGAGCAACACATCCATAAATGTGGTTTAGTTTAAAGGAGAAAAAGATGCTGTTCTCCAGCAATAAAGTCCAGACCTTGAATACATGGAAAAATGTTACATTTATGAATGGCTCTTGCCTGAGATCAAAAACATAACTGCTTCTCGGAAATGCCAAAATCTGATCACCTCATTTCTGCTATCTCTGTTTTATCATGGTTTGACCTCATTATTCACAGCCAGTATCTACTGATGGCAGCTACATGTTTTCCATTCTGAATTACTGTTTTACCATCTTAGCAAGTGTGAGGAGGAGCCCATCATGATTTTTGTTTGCTGAGAAAGTATAGTTGGACCTACAAAGTTGCTGAAAATTAGCCAGTTTTGTTGAGTTGGTCTCGGCAATGCCTGAGTTATTAAAAAGAAACAATAATATTTAGTAATCCTGTTCAATAAAAGCATTTAGTTATTATACCAGATACTTTATTATGTAGAACAGTAGTGATACAGACAATTAAAGACAAGAAGAAAATGTATTTATATACAGCTAGCCTTAGTCAATTGGAGAGACAGCAGCAGTCATCTCTGTTTAGGTTGGTTCTTGAGAAGAAAACATGCACTGTGGTGTTCCCCTGCTGCTAAAGAGTGAGAAAACCAATCTAATTAGAAGAAACATGAAATGAGATTATATGAGTCAAGCATATTTAGTTAGAAAATGCCAAATGGCTTTGATGTCATTGGCCTAAAGGATACAGAAACTGCACTAAAATCCACTTTTCCAGTTCATGGGTGAAAGCTAATGGAATTTTTGCTCAAGTAAATACAACAACAAAATACTGTCTAGAGAAAGGTAAATAATTTCTAAGTTGTTTCTGTAAGACAAAAACATTATTGCTGCATCACTGATTTGTATATTTTTTGTCCTTTCAATGACTTGCACTAAGCTGACTTAATTGTAATGAAAACTTTTTTTAGAACATTTCTTTTATCTTTGAGAGAATCATACTTTGTGTGTGATGCTGAGAAGATTTTGAAATTATTTCTCAGGTTTTTGTCTACTGAAATTAATTAGATTTTGTAACATTTATCAGATAATACAGGTCTTTTTTTGGTTGTAAAAATGTTGGTAGTGATTTACAATAGGTAAGTGTTCATTAGAATTAAGTTATGGTGTGATTTGTTTGAAACTTCTTTTTACAAACAGGAGACCCACATGCAAAAAAATGATTCTATCACAATTAATATTCTTGTATTAAAAAGCATGGTTCTCTGTGCCAACAGAGAAATTATCCTCCATTCAGCAGAGACTTTGTAATTTTGACCTCATTGGTATGTTAGTGAAATCAAAACTACAGCTCCTGCTGAATTGGTGTGTAATTAGATGAGGTATATAATGTTCCCTGAGTCTTTTTTGTTTTTTAAAAAAATCAGTCCATAAAAATTACTTCTGCTTTTTGCCTTCTTATTGCTCTTCAAGTTCTAGCTAAATCTATGGTTGCTTATCTTACTATAAAAATCACTTAGCAACTCAAATGACTTTCATTGATAACAACCAAGGGCCTTGTTCACTGAAGTACTTGTAACAAATTTCTTCTATATTTTAGAGAGAGCTTTGGGTATGCAGGATGCACAGAGCTGATTTCGAAATATGACCTTAATCACCATATTTCATACTTGAAAATGTGTGTCTTTGAAGTTGTCTTCTGCCAAGATTGTTTTGTGAACTTAGAAACCACTGTGGTACTGTTGGACTTTCACTGAATAGAACCTCTTGCTTGACATGTTGAATGGGTACGTCTGTGCTGCCCAGTGAAGGGTTGTGCTGAGAGAGATCCATACTAGCTCCAATAAACAGAGCAGTATGTGTTCATAAATGGTGTATGCAGGAAGAAGGGCAGCCGTATTGATAAAGCAGTCAACCTTAATAAGAAAGGTGTACTGTGTCATGAAATGACAACATCTCTTTGTGACATAGTGGTAGTATATCTCCATGAAGTGATAGTATTTGAATAGTAAGAATCAGGCACAGGATTTTCTGTCTTAAATGTGTAGAGTATTGGAGCTTACTGCGCTACAAAAGCTGCCTGTAGACCAACACGCTCACTCTTCAGTTTAGCATACTCTTTTTTTTTTTTTTTTTTCTTTTCAGATAGAATGTGTAGAATACAGCTACCAGATAGTATGAAACAGTTCTACAAAACAGTGAAAAAAGATAACATGAGGAACTTTTCCTTATTCCTCATGTCATCCTTTTGCTTCCTTTTGCTTGTTAGGAGTAAAGCTCCGAAGTTTTGAAAGGCTAACAATGGTCACGGTAAGCAGAACCTGCATTTTGCACCATATCTGAAAAATGACAACCTTTGGTACTTCCTGCACCATCATGTAATACTGGTTCAACATGCTGTCTACAACACTTCATAAGGCGTCAGTTCCTGAAGACTTTTTAATCACTTGCTGGGTTGCAGCCTTGCTTCTTAGTTGAAGTCCTATTTCCTAGTCTACTTAGCCATGCTGAGGAGAAAGCTTATAGAGTAAAACTCAACACAGAGATGTCAATCTATTTATAAGGCAGATCTCACCAGTGCAGAGTATTTCTTAGCTGATAACTGGATGGGTGTTCAGGTACATCTTGAGACCATATGGAGATGAGACCCAGGTAAGTAACATCCTTCCTCCACCCTCTTACCTTCTGTGTCCACTCTGTTTTCCACTGGAAGGAAAGTGGCTTGCCAGTGTGGGTAGATCTGTAACTTGTTTGCTTTAGGCAACTGGCGTACCTGGGACTGTGGTTTACTATCCAGAGCAGACTTGCCTTGTGATTTATACACAAACATAGGTACTAATACAGCTATAGAGCAGCAATTGGAGCTGAAGCCACTTTTGCCTAGTAATTACTTGTCCTGTGTAGGTGTGAAATACCTGCAAAGTTCCCAGCCTAGAGGGTTCAGAGGATATACTCTGTTTCAGAAACATTATCCTTTTAGGTCTTCAGAGTGAAA
This sequence comes from Athene noctua, assembly GCF_965140245.1. Classification (NCBI taxonomy): domain Eukaryota; kingdom Metazoa; phylum Chordata; class Aves; order Strigiformes; family Strigidae; genus Athene; species Athene noctua. The sequence continues at coordinate 59,866,205 of NC_134040.1, forward strand.
CTGCATCCCAGTTTGCAAGAAACTTGAAAATACTGGTATTAGTAGCAAATTTAATCCATAACTACATAACAGAAGGCACTCCATGAGCTACAAATCCTGCTTTTCCCCCAGCTATATATACTCTATTTGTCTCCTGAACAGCTAAACCTAACAAGATTTGTGAATCTGTACTAGCAGGCCAAAACAGGATAGTATGGTTAAACTCTTGATAGGTGATGAAATGCTGTGTGTGAGGGAGGAACTTGTTCTTTTTCCCTCTGAGGGAGGGGAAAGTATATAAAGACTTAGCTGATACCAGAAATGCAAGTCGGGGTGATCATAATTTGAGAGGGCACAATTAGTAATATAATTGTACCACAGTAGCAATAATTATGATAATTACTTTTATTTACATAAATTTAATTCTGCACTAAATGCTGTAATTAATGTTTTGGACACATTGTGATTTGTGGCTTGTGAAGTGAAAGATGATTCAAATAGATCTTTCTCCTTGCACAATGAACAGTGACTTTCTTTTTGAGGCTAAGAAATGTTGTAGTTTTACACTTTAAATAACAACAATCAGTTTCTTTAAGAAAGGCAGCCAAGGATTGGAGCATGTGGAAGGCTCTAGCTCCCCTGAGCACTGTTCACTTCACTAAGAGCGAAGGAGAGAGAGGTCTGCTCAACTCATCGTCTGAAGTCTAACTGATCACTGTACTGCATGAACAGGAGTCATAGTGTAGTGCCCAGCATTAACAGCCTCAAGCCAGAGTCTGGAAGGTGAAGTCCCCAGCAGTGGGTACAAGGAAGGGAAGAAGGTGAAATGTCAATAGGGGAAGGGAATGGCACAGCACCTACTGTTTCTGCTGGGGGTGGGGGGGTTGGGGGGTGGGTATGGAATTAAGGAGGAGTTGTAACTCTACTAAAAACTGGAGGGTGGATCTTGGAGCAATTGGTGAGAAACTAAGTAATGAAGAGAAGCAAAGGCTTGGGGCTGGCAGTGTTGCTGCTGGGAGAATGGAAGTACTTAAGGAAGAGTCAGCTGGAAGATTTGGGGGCAGGTATACTGAGAAAACAGGGTTGGATAATGTGGGTGATGGATTGCGTCTTGCAAGAAGAAAAACAGGAAGACTGCTGATACTTTATCTAGACTGGAAAAGGGCAAGTAGAATAGGTGGGTGACTATAGTCTGTCATGCCTATCCTGATTTCTGGTAACCTCACATGGATTTGGAGCACATGCTATAAAGAATTGAAAGAAAGGAGCATAAAAGATGCCTTGTAGTGTGGGAAAGATATAGGTTGAGGCACATGAGAGACTTACAGAGTTAGAATACATCAGTGAGGTAATTATATATATATATATATGCTGTAGTATGTATTGCAAATGTGAACAATACATTGACAAAAGAGGCTCCCATTGGTGTGGACGGCAAGCGTGTGTGGAGGCAGTGCCCCAGCCAGCTGGTGTGCATGAAGCCATTAGCTGTAATAATTAACTTTGCAGCTTCTCTCAGCTGGTTCAGGTGGCTAACTGAGCTGAGGGAGGCCTTTGCAGGGCTGGGAAACAACCTACTTTAAAAACTGTAACTACATAAAACTGAGGAAGCTGTGCCATAAATGAAATAAGGAAATACTCTTAAGGGTGTTTGTAACAAAACAGATGGTTCCTTCTGGGCCTTATTGGCATTTTACTCATACTTCTGCTGGGATTAAACATGAGTCAAAGAAAGACTTTGCTACCTGAAGGCTTTTGAGGAAATAAAATGCCTGGCTTTGGAAAGGGAGCAACTGGAGCCTGCATCACAACAGGAAACCTTGGAGAAGAGTTTGAACCACTTTGGACTCCTGCATAGACTTGAACTGAGGAGGAGGTAAGAGGGGTAGTATTGCTGGGAAAGGTGAGCCAGAGAAACTGAAGAGCCTCTACCGCTGCGGGTGGTATGGAGCTACATTGTGTTTTTCTGCTTTTCTGAACCCACGCTGGGTGCTGCTGCTATTTCTGAAGTGAGGTGCTGAAGATGTTGGCCAGAGAGCTGTGCTCCAACCCAGCATATGAAAAACCCAAGGGGTGCATGAGGCAAAGGGACTGCTGTGGCAGGTTTCTCCAGGAGCCAGTACACTGTTGTGGTACCTGCAGCATGGCGTGCTTCTGAGGGAATCCTGTAACAAAATCTTTATAGACTGTTGTTCTGAATCGTTACAGTTATAGCTGTGGCATATAATTTGTGGTGTAATTGTGGAGGGGAAAGTAGCTGCGGGTCACTTGTATTTGTCCAGATCCATGTATTCAGCTTTGTATCAGTGTACAGCTGAATACAAGATGATGTTGGGTGCCTGAGTTCAGATCTGTTGCCCTGCTTGCTACAGCTGTGCTGAGTGCCAGAGAGAGTTGCTCAGCAGGACGCGGACGGTGTTCAGGTAACAATGCGCTTGCCACTTGAGCTGTCTCAGGTATGGGGTAAGTGAAATGGTGGGGTCACATTCTGCTCTGCCTGAGCTAAGCAATTGGTTTATAGCTTACAATTTCCTCTCTTTGTTTTGCTGTTCAGCTTGTTATTTTTAAGAGGGCGTGAACTGTGATTTCTGAGAACTATTAATGAGTCCTTTTGGTTGCTTATACATACAAAGTTTTACGAAGATGTCATTCTTTCTCTTTTAAATGATTCTGTTCTGTTAAGTGTCCAGACTATAGGGTATTTTTTTTAATAATTATTTTATTTTATTGCTGTTGTAATAAGGGTGGTAACCTTTGAGGCGCTGAGTGTTTTCTATGGGGAATTGAGCCACTGGAGGTTGTGGGCATTCGGGGTGTCTGCCAGCTTAAACAATTGGGTCCCTTTTAACCTTAGTGTATTTGCTTAATTTTAATGGATGTACCTTATTGGAGAGAGGGATTTAGGAAACTACTTTTATCTCTTCCTCTCTGCTCACTGTTGGGTGGGAGGAGCAGCAAGTCACTGAAAACTAAGTAAAGAGAATGAATAATATGGAAAATACTGTGTTTAAGATGGGACTGTTGAGAGCTCTCTACTTGTGTTTCTGAGATGTAAGCTGAAAACTTTCTATCTGCCAAGAGTGGTATTGTACATATTTATGAATTTTGACATCTTGTAGTGACTGCTATGCAGAAAATCATATGTAACATTTAAATTTAATGGTTTCAAATGCTTTCTGTTTTCTCTGGAAAATAAGAGGTCAAGGAGGATTAAGATCCTGTGACTGGTTGACGCTGCAGGTAAACATTCAGCTTGGCTGATAGTAATTTCTGAATGGAAGCATGGAGAACACAGTACAGAGATGCCCAAGCTCCCTGGGTCTGCAACAGCATGTGTCTATAGCAAGGCTGACTGTATTCATGTGGTAATGCAGCCAGTGTCTGGTTAAATGGGGTATGAGTTCAGAAGAACTTGGCTGTGCTACTCCCCAAATCACACTAGTGAGTCCCATGTGATCCCACTTGCATATTTGTTGACTTTTACACAAAGGCAACATGACGTTTCCAAGTTGAGTCTGAGTTTAGCTGCTGCTGGATTTTGTGGACATCACTTAAATCTACCTTATCCTTTTATTTCTGCTGCCCCCCTGAAATGGCAATAATGGTCCATCTTGTCTGTCAGTTTAGAGCATTGCTAATCGCAAACTGTTCATGTTTGTAAAACCCTTAGAAAATGAATAGCCATCTTGTGTGAGATCAAATTTCCACTCTTACTACCACAGAAATACAAGCATGTCAGCAGCAACTTGCCTCAGATCCATATTTCGACCCCAGGCCTGACAACACTGAGGCCTTTGCTTGGGGAGGCAATTTGTGACTTGCATAGTGGCAACAGAGCTACTTGTTGTCTATTCTTAAAAAAATACACAAATCCAGGAAATGTGTTTCAAATCTTGGAGGTAAAACAGTGTTCTGTTCCTGTATTACTTCTTGGCAAGTAAGTTGCAGGGAAGTTTCTCAGGATATAAAAAAAAAAAATAAAGTTGAGCCCTTTGAATAGATCTGGGAACAGCAAAACAAAGTGCAATATGCTGGAAGCCAACAGGGAGAAGTAGGTGGGTGGTAGTAAAAGAAGTTCTTATAAAGGATACTGAGTACTGTCATAGTCCTGCCCTTCTGTGTTTCTACTAGTCAGTATCAAAACCTGTCTGTTGAAATTAATAAATCTGACTTACAGCTCTCCCTACCTACCCCAGACAGGAAATTCCCCTCCACAGGTGTTGCACAGTTCTGCAAGTCAGAACCCAATGTTTGCTACTTCAGTGAGCAGTCCCAGCTAAATCCTGGGTCTTCCCACAGGAGTAGGGTTTAGCATGGCTGGCTGCTGCCTTTAACATTTATTTGTCTGGCAAACTAACTAGAAGTGTCTTTTCTAGTTTCAAATGCTAAGGTCCAAGATGACAAGGTGGCAGCTATCTAGTCACATAAGTAAAGTGCTTAGCTTAAGCGGAACTTTTAAGCTCTTGATCCCTTCAAAGAAGATAAAAAGACCACAGAAAGTTTCTCAGCATGAATAGACAAATGCAGGAGTCCAAGCTGGTTTGCAAAATTGAAAGGATGTCCAGTCTGTCTACATCCAAGTCCAGATTGATGATTTGGTCCATATCTGGGTCAGGGTAAATGAGCTAACATTCCTTTTTAACAAGGCTATTTATTTCATAGATGAATCTAGTCAAGTTAAAAACCCTCCTTTCATCAGAAATACATAGACCTCAGTTGAAGGCTGATATTAACATAATTCCTGTAGGATTTGTAAGAATATATATAGTGTGTCCTCTACAGCAATTTCTATGGGCTTCCTTGAACACATCCTGTTCATAGAGTAGACCAGACCTTGGTCGTGGCCTTTCTAGTAAAAGAAAGTTGGAGGTCCAGTCTTCATGAGTGGCTGTTGATGTCTGCAGACTGGGATGATGGGGCTAGCCAGGCCCTTGGCAACAGAGCTGAACTCTGTGGGCTGCAGGGCAGGGAAGCTTCTAAGTACTGAGCCAAGATACTAAGTGCTAGAGGAAATTCAGGTGTGGGGAAATGATTGCTGAGTCACGCAGCAGCAGATAGGGGCGGAAGGGGTGAACATGATTTTTAAGCTATGGAATAAACCAGAAAGCTCAGATCCCAGCAAGGAGGTGTGCACTGGGATATTTGTGAAAAAGGACCTGAAAAGGCAGCCTGGACTGAAAAAGAGCAGACAGCATTAGACCATAATGCTCCCAGCTGAGAGCTCAAACTTGCTGAAAGTCTGCAGCAAGTCATTTTAGAGACAGCAAGTTGGAGAAACTGTTTGGAGCCTGGCAGACACTGGAGACTTAAAGCAGAGATAGATTTGACTGCTAGTTTGCTGATGGCTGCTTAGGCTGTTTTCTGGGTAAGAAGTGACAACTCTTCCTGTCTTGCTTTAGCAACTGGGTGCAACTGTGCTTCCCTACAGAAGCAAGTGAGGATATATTCAAGCTCAGCCATAATACATCAAAATTGTACTTAAACGTGAAAAAAAAAAATTACAACCTTCCTTTCTTTTCGCTATTAAAAAAGCTCCCAAAGCTGTACTGAACCTTTGCAGAATAAATGGGAAAAATTAATGGCAGAGAACATTGGAATGGGCAATCTCTCACTGAAGACCTATTGTACTGTAACTTTACATTTGGGTATCCTTGAGCTGCTAATGTCACTTGCCCCTTTGGTAAATTAAATCAGGTTTTTTTGACTATTTATTGGTTTGTTCCCTCTTTGGGAACTTTGATCTTGGTGTTGGTGCAAAAAGTTTTGGTGAAGTCAACAGTGTCATACTTAGCCTGTTTTATTCTTAAAACTGAATTATGTAGTTCTTGCTTGAAATTAAGATAAAAAAGCCTCGATCCACCATGTGAATATTTGGTCAGGCAACAGTACCATGGGCTGTAACTTCCTGGTGCCAGCTGAAGCTGTTGAAGTTCTTGTTTGTGGTATAGGTAATTGAAAAATGGAATCTGCATAAGTCCAAGACCTGAGCTTAATTGAGAGAAACTACTGGAGCAACTTAGGGATTTCTTCTATTTAAAATGCCTTTCCCAAAGCCCTTCTTGGATAGGATCATCCACACATTCTTCTCAAAAATCAAGGTGTGTTTTTGAAAGATGGGTCCTGTGTTAGTGTTCCCTTTAACCCAGTAACAAGAAGAAAAGAAAGGAAACAAATTTTGCTTATGATGGCAAACTAAGAAATGTGACTCTCAGTATTCTCTTGATAAAACTGTACTGATTCTATTAGGGTAAAAATTCCTTGTTCATGAGATACTCTCCAGCTCAATAATATAGGAAATATAGTACAATATAGGGGACTTCTTTTATCTCACAGTTGGCCATTTAGTTGTGGTTTCCAAGGCATGTCAAGAGGAAAGAAGCTGTTATCAACTGAGGCTTAAGTCTTTCTGATCTTGCTGGCTGATACAGCAGCTGGAAAAATTAGTTTCCTAGCGTTGAACTCCTTTCTCCTTGCAATTTTCTCATCTTTGCTACTAACAAAGAATAATGCTTGTCTGTGTTACAGATCAGCTGGTGCTTTAGTACCTTTTCCTGCCTTTAGTGCTGCTGGCAACTGGGCTGATGATTCCATGGGAGAATTGCCACTGAAATACCTGGTTCATGACTGTAATGTCTGCTCATTTTGGATTTCCATATGACATCTTTTATAGAAAAGTAACACTGGTTATGCAACTGTGCATAATGTATGGGTTTAGGGGAGAGAGCTCCTCCCTTGGCTTAAATCTGCCTTGGTCTCAAAGCTGCCCTGAGGTTTTGTGCAGTGTCCCCTCCTATAAATACTGCCTGCATTGGAGAAGAGTAACACCTTCCTCTCAACAGCATCACCCCAATTCTTAGTCATAAATACGTGTTTCATAAACAGAGGCTGAGGGATTTTGTGAGCTTAAACCAGTGATATTCATCCCTCTTGTTGGACTGCTGTCTCCGTGGGGCTGTAACATAAAGGCCACTTTCATGCTTCCTTTGACAGATTCCATCTATTGTGACTATCTCTCTCCCTTCAGAAGGAAATCACAAAATCACATACAGAAAAAGGAATTCATTATCTCTGCATGCATGATGAGTTCCTGTTAATAACCTGTTGAAAAATATCCTTTGGAAATTACTGGAAATGGATTTGTTGTCATAATTTGCAGCACCTTACAGAATTTTGATCAGGGAATTTGCCATCAATTAAACCACTGGCTAGCTATGCCAGGGAAAATAGTTTTTCATTTGCTAAACTGCAGATGTTTGGTGCCTATGTACTGGCTGTTCCTCATGTTTGGAAACAATTTTCCCCTTTATTGGTGTTAATTCTCTCACAACAGAGACGCTAACTACAGAACTTGGAAGGTGCTGTAGGTTATTCTAAGGCAAAAATAAGTTACCGAGTTGTCAGATACTTATCAGTTAATCACATCACTTCCTGTCTCAGCATAGCTATACTGCTGCAATAAGGTTCTTGCTGCACAAAACCTGTGCTTATTTATAGCTTACATAATTACACATTTGGCTTTAAATTGTGAGGTAGCAAGCTAATTGCTAGTGGCCAGCTGCTTTGTTAAATAGAAAAAAATATCCCACAGTGCAGGGCAGATCTTTGAGATGCTGAAATAAGATAACTGTGTTGGCTCATGATGGAAAAATTCTAAAGAATGTTTGAAGAGTCCACTTTGCTATGGTCATCTCTGGCTTATGGAGGCACTTGATACCTCTGAGTATCCTCCAAAATCAATTATGACATCTGTGCCCTATTTGGATATAAAATTTCTTTTTAATTCCTTAGTGCTAGATTGCACTCAACCCTCATGGAGGTACATCCATTTCCTACACGTGTGAGCACTTGATTATTCAAGCTGTCCCATCAAACTCAACTGTAAGTTTTTGCAGATGGGTAGAGGTGTAGGCTGGTCTCATCTGACAGCAAGAGCTATCCCTGCGTTACAGGATGGCCTCCACCCAACAACACTTGCAAGCCTGATTCCCTATGGCCTTGCCACATATGCCGCTTGCTCTTACAATGGATGTGTACAACACTAAACTATCAGAATTCCCTTCTGGCACATAACTACTTTGTACACAGTTTGTCATGAAGAGTCGGCTTCAGTGTTGTTCATGTGTATTCACTAGAAATGACTCAGTGTCATTCCCTTGGAGCGTGGCTTTAGAGCTGGATTGGTTGATGCAGGAAAAATGACAGTGTTACAAGGGCTTTGCTTAAGAACTCTCTGCACATGAGTCGTACAGATTTTCTATCCATCTAGCTTGGTCACTTCCATACTTTTCATATGACATAGGTGTTTCAGAAAGATCTCTATAGTAGGGAGAAAAAGCTGAAAATCTTTTGCAAATCTGAAGTGGTTTTCTTCCAATTACACGAGAGGCAATCACAGTTTGAGGCTGAAACAAAGTCAAATCCCTTTGAAGTGCTGAATAAATAGCACCAGCCTTCAGAAGGATGAAAACTGACAATGCCTGAATCTTACTGACATGTAAAAGACACATTGTTAGCTACTGGAGAAAAGGGGTTGGTTGGGTTTGGTTTTTTTTAAATATATTTCTGCTCTCATCCTTTTCTTCATACTTCATCCTGCCATGACCTGTAAGTTTTTCATATGATAACAAGCACTTTTACTTCTTTGATTGGACACCATGTAGCCAAATAATTCTGTGCAGCCCTTAGAAAACTTAGCAGAAATACCTGGATGGACTTTGATCTCAAGTGAAAAAAGACAGCTTTAAGTAGAGGTATCACCACCACTGTTATTCATTTTAAGGTTTTGTGCAGCTGCATTTATTTATCCTTTTCTAATCCCTGAAGCACCATACAGAGTACAGAAATGGAGCCTTTTATATATCAGGACTGTATAATAAAGTATGGTGAAATCCAGCAACTAGAAAAAAAAACCTGTATGTATGTGTGGAGAAACTTTAATTTTGCCTAAAGAATGTAACTTTCTGCTTTTTAATTTGTGGTGCAGATACAGCAACTCTGCAATTAAGCCTTCTAGCAAGTCTGTAGGACTGTTAATTGGTTTGTAATCCTTTCTTGGAACACAGTAAATGCAAACAGTAATCACAGGTTTAATGAATATAATCTATCATAAATTACCTAACAAAACACTATGTGCAATATTATCTTCTGGTTCATGCTTCAAATATATTCCAACTGTATTAGAGTGCAGCAATTGCTGAGTACCTACCTAGGCAGGAAGGAGAGAACCAACTTCTAAATAAGTTAACAGTATGTATGTGTATGATAAACAAGAAGGCTTATTCAAAATTCAGTTTGCTCTTGTGAAGGTGAGTGGAAGCATCTTACTGATTGCAGGTGCACACCCTGCTGCTACACTAAGGCCTAGTTTATCTAAAACCTTTTTAGAGAGATCACACTGAATATACAACAGGATCTTTAGAAAAGGTTGCTGAATTGTGAACTGTAAGACTCAATATTTGTCTTAACTGCATCTCTGTAGAATTTCTTATCCATGTCTTTGTTGTCTTGCGTCTTAATCGCTTCAGGTTTCTCATGTGTGTTTACCTTTCAAAAAACATATGGAATATCCAGTTTCTAGCTTCGTGTAAACCGAGGGGAGAGTTGCTGCAGAGCTAATTATACAGGCTCTACACTTATTCCTTCATGAAACACATCCTGAACCAATCTGAAATGAAAACTCTAGCTGTGTGATTCTTTTTGGGGAAGCTATTGACACTGGATAATGCTGAAATAGTTTTACATTGAAGTTTCTGTCCAGAGTTACTGAACGCTCAAAACTAGTAAACTTGAAATTGGGAAACCTTTTCACCCTGAGATTAAACTGAACCTGGCACCACCTGTGACTTCAGGCAGACCTTGCTGACCTTTAGGTTAACTTAACTCTGTTACTTACCTTCTCACTTCCCTGAAATGTTAAGATTTGTTGTTTGAAAAGCAGATAGTTGAAAAGACAGTGCAAATGTAATTCTTGAGGGATTAACACTTTCTGCTAGGACAAATGCCTGAATTTAGTCTGTTTTTTCTAGTCTCTTCCTGAGCATACAGAATGGTATGCTTTAGGGGAAGTATCTTGCCTTGGTAGGAAGCTGACTTTTGTGTATGAATGTGTTTTGCAGAAGCAATTGCTGTGCCTTTTCTGTAGCTAACTTGTGCTGCCATCAGAGAGAAATGCCACCTATTCAAAATCCATGTGTGGCAGCTGTTGCAGACAGTCTCTTTATCTTTCCTTTGGTTTACATTAGTTGATTCCATACTGGATTTAACTGAAGGAACTGACTATTCAAAAGTTTACAAGAATTTCTCTTCAGCTGACTTGCAACACAGTGTTGTTTCCAAGTGATCTGCCAGTCTGACATCAGTATTAAATAGAATATCGCACCTCATGGACTAACCATCTGATTCATTGTGACAATTTTTTCTCTAATGTCTGAAGTTGTAATTAAGGGAAGAACATGTGGGAGAGAGAATAAAAATCAAGAGATAAAATAAGGAATTGGATTGTAAAGGCGAGGGAAGAACCTTGTAATTCATTACTCTAGAGAAATATGGGAGCAATACTAACTGCACAAATAGTTGTATATCCTGGTTAAAAACCCCCCAAAACATTTTGATTAATTTTACTTAAATCTGTAGCATTTTTAGAACTTTTATGCTTATAGAAAATTCAGCCAAACAAGTAGTAAGGGCAAGAAGCAATGCTCTTTGCAATTTCAATGGATAAAAGCTCCAGGGTAAATGTGAGTTTGTGTGTGCATGCATGTGTGTTACACCCAGCTGAAACTGTATAAAGGGCTGAGCACACCAGCACTCTGAGCCTGTACATGCTATGCATTGATCTGAATTTTCTAGTCTGAGTTGGCCTCAATTAGAATAAATCTGAAAGTGACATCTGCCGCAAGTTAGTTTGTATTTTGTAGTCACAGGGCATGAATTCTTGGAATAATTTGGCTCACCAAAGAGCAGTGTTAGTGGATTCAGTTTCATTGGACTAAAGACTAATTTGTCTCTGAAAACTAGTAATTTCTCTGGAAATTTCGTGGTGTTTTCAGTAACAGATAATTTCTAAACACCAAAGTGAAGCCATTCCTGGTAAAAATAATAGTGAATTTGCTGAAGACTTCAGTTTGATATCAATTACAGTTTTACTTTGTTACAGCCATTAAGACCAAGAAATTATTTTGTGCAGACCAGAGTAAATAGATTGTGGAAGGGGTGATGGGAGACTTCTGGCAGGCAACAGCTTTCCATCCTTTATAGCTTTACATGAGGCAACAATGTGCTGTTGAACAAATGGATTTGGCTTTTTATGGCAGCTGTGGCCTTGTTTTGCCAATTATTAGGCCTAGCATAAAGGACACAGCCAGCATAAAGATGAACCAATAACCAAACTGTATTTGATACAAAAGGGTCAGTACATGGGTGAGCACTGGGGGTACTAACAAGTCAATCAGATTATACATAATTGACATCAATCCCACTGACCCCAACAACGACACCGCACGACCAACGATGGGTGGAATAAATGGTGAAATGCAGTTTCCCATAGAAGGGACGGGAGACAACCGAGTCAACAAGCCAAATACATAAGACCAAGGAAGCCACATACTGAACCTCTACAGAGCCCACATCTACAAAAGCCAGACCTGACTGGAGCCCAGTCCCAGGGAGGCAGGAGGTCCTTCCCCAACAGGGAACTCTGCACACAGGGCATCCACCTCACAGACAGACACTGCCCCTGCCTGCAAGGGGTCCCAGCTTTTATCCCTCAGTGGGACACCTGACCTTTGCTTACTGAATGCGGGACACCTGGGGCTCATTTACCCAATGGCTCTGTCTGCAAGGCCGGCCCCACCCTGGAGGGAAGCCTAAAGGCAAACTCACCCCCCCTTTGTGAAGGGCTGTGGGAATCACCCATATGTCAACCTTAATTTGGGGCTTGGGGTTGAAACCCCAGCATTTCAGGCCTATATGTGGTTTGTATTGCGGATATTTAGACCTTTTGACCAATTAGCCACCTTCCTATCCCTGCCTGGCATGACTCAGACCCTGTGATGATGAGGATTGCTTTAAATCATAATGATGAACTACACAAAATCCAACAAAATCCAATTTCGAAGTGTTCTGAACATAATCATTGATCAAGTGTAGACCTTTTCTTGTTAAGAAAGTTTGGCATGGGGTTTCTGTCCTCAGCAAAGTCCTTGTCAAAAAACAGTTGTGACTTGGTGCATCCCACATGACTTGGCTGTGGGAGGAGGGTTGGGGATGAGTGTCACCCCAGAGAGGCCCACACTCTTCCCTGGGATGGATGTGGACAGTGGTGAGCAAACCTGCTGAACTTATCCCACATGAAGTGCTGCTGGGGAATTGGCTGTTTTCTCATAGTATTTGGGCCATCGTTCTTCACATGTGTTTACACAGTTTTTCAAAGCACTGTCTTCTACTCTGTGACCATACTTTTTTGAAAGGATACTAAATACTGTGGCTCATGTTGCTTAGACCATGGGATAAGGTTTATTCCTTGATAATTTTACCAGAGTTGGATGCCTTCATCTTTGAGCAGCGCTGTGTGGATAATGGACCCCTAGTCTGCAGTTTAGGGGGACAGTTCCGTTTTCAGTGGTCTTAGTGCAGTGAGCTCACGTGGAAGTGAAGATCCTGAGAAAGAGGACTCCTCTGGGAACTGCTTTTTCTTGTGGCATTGGCTTTCCATTATGCCTACTATTAGTTCTCCCAGCCTGTTCCTACCCTTTTCTGGTGGCTTCTATTATGACTAGTGCAGATGGGCTTGGAAAACCTTAAGGGGAGAGGGGAAAATTTGTTTGGTCAAGGATTCAACATTGTTCTTAGATGCTTGGGAGCTACTAGGAGCAGTGGGATTTAATGATTTAAGAGCATTCATTCCAACTTCCCTCTCACCGAGGGGTGCCTAGCAAGCAGGGAGAAGGCTTTTTCTTTGAGGCCTGTGCTTGTACCATGATATGGTCTCCTCCAGATCCAGGCTAGGCCAGATCTCTGAAACACAGCCAGCAAATCTCCTACCTCTGAGAGGATGGCTGTGCAACAACTTCAGATTTACAACACATTGGCTGTTGCTCGGTAATTATTCTGTGTGGGTTTTACTGCTTGGCAAATGAAAGATCACTTGTTCCTCAGTTACTGCTGGGTAAGAGCTGGCACACAGCAAGTACCACAGCTTTGGCTGAAGGGCTGTGGATCTTAACGAGAAATGGCTTGCACTCTGGGCTGCAAGCTATAATCTCAAACAAATGAGGCGCATTCATACAATACAGACATTTGCCTGTTTTTTCTAGACAGGGATTTTTATATTGAATAAAATTTGCTATCAGTTACACTTTCAATGTAGAGAGTTTGACATTTCTCCTAATGGGACATTAGGTGTGCTTGATTTTAAACCTGCTGTGATCTTACTTCTTACTGTGAGAAAAAATAAATTGTGAAAGAGAATAGGACAACCAGTTGCAAAATTAAATACATATTCAAAACAGGCTTAAGCCTCTAAACAATGAAATGTGAGATGTATTGTGAGAGCTTGCATCTATATTTGTAGGAATAGTCTGTGTTTTGATTATTGTGTATATTATGTAAATAAATGCTGTGTTCTCAGTCTCACGTTCTTCACCTTTTTCTTGAAGGTAGTTTATGTGAATACAGAGATTACACTTCCTTTCTCCCTTATAAACTGCTTTAGGCACAGGCAGTCATGGTCTGGAAGTGCAGCTCTTTGTTCAGTGGAGTCTGACAGTAGTAACACTTTTGTAGCATAAACGACTATTTTTGTATCAGATACGTTGCTTACAGAATGACGTTGAGACTTGAGTCACTTGCTTAGGTAAAAAAAAACAACCTCTAAAATAGGTTTGGAAAGAAATCTGTCTCTTTTGTAGGTTATTCCAGAATAATCCTCAGTCTTATGCTAACACAGTTAACATGGACAAGGAGCAGAGTGGTTTTTGAACTGAAAAGATAGACTTGAGGTCTGGGTCATTCCAGCAGTCCCAGCTTTGCCCTTGTTGGGTATTTCCTTTTTTAAAAAAAAAGTTCTAGATCTTATTTTTGATCATCTTAGAGTAATGATAGGAGATCTTGGGAAAAGTTTGTTCAGTGATTTGCACAGTGGAACATGCTGAAAAATATATTTTTTTTCTTTATTAAATCTATATTGATTGAATGAATGCAGGCATGAAATGGCTTATACAAATCTATAGCAGGTATAGTCTTCCTTTAGAAATACATCCTAGCTATTTGTAAAATATAGACTGTAGTTTTTCTTGTGATGGGCATAACTGCCTTTCTATAATCTTTGGAATTTAAGTCTCTTGGCTAGAAGAGGCAATTCACTGAGCTGACTTTTGGGGCGTGGGAGAAGAAGGGAAGGAAGAGAAAGTAAGGAAATAAAATGCTTAGCTCTTTCACCTAAATGAATGGCTGCAAGAGGTAGGAAGAACAGGAATACCAATGGCAATGAATCAACCAGCCTCCTGGACCACCACTGTGATGTATATAACTAAGCTTAATTTTTTTCACCGTCTTCATATGACTCTAAATTATAGTAAATATTTTCAGTATTCCATCCTATCACATCTTATTCCCTCTTCTTGGGGTAAGTTAAATCACTTTTCTCTGTAGGTAATAATTTGATAGCAGCAGCACAATTGTTTTCAGTGAAATCAGTGAAACTAGTTATATCCTATTTCCAAACCAGCCCTGAGGTGGAGTAACAGAATCTGCCTGGCTCTTCTCAAATAGACTTTCATCTAGTAGTGTTAAATATTGGGATGTTTCCCACCCACTCCCACTTCTTCTCCAAAAGGTTTGAAAAGTGTGCATACAAAAATGCACTGCGTTTTGAATTGGGAAGGTGAGTGAATTGGGAAAAATTGGTTCCAGTATTTCAGGATTGGAGAGGGCTGGCAATAGGGAATACAAGAAACAGGAAAGGATATCATAGTCTCTCTGTACATGGTGAGACTCGATTTCCCACCAATTCAAGCAGCAGTTAGGATTCATGGATCTGCTTAGGAGAAGGGCAGCAGTTACCTGCTGTGAGTTGCATTTTCAACAAGCAACTCTAGTTAGCATAAAATACCTCCTGGTAGGCCTTGAAGCGCTTCCAAGTTTTCATGTTATCAAAGTCAAATGTTGTAAGACCATGTCCTTACAAACTTTGTCCCTATGCTGAAATCCATAATTGCCGCTGAAATCCGTAACTGCCACTGAAATTAGGCAAATATACCCAAGTTGTCATCTTCATTTAAAAATAAAATAAATACCACTGCCTCACTGTTTATATTTTACAACAGTAAAATTAAAGAAAGACAGCAATATTTTTATGCCAGACTGCACAACTAAGAATGAATATTCAAAGTGTAAGATGGGGACAATTATTGTCTAATGAGCCTTAACACTTTCATGTATGTACTAGGCTAGTGCTTGACAGACCCTTTCCTAAGGAGAACATGTGCAGTGCGTCTTCTGGGACTTACATTGTGTTGTCATACAAATAATAAATGTAACATCAAGGTAAAGGAAAAAGCAGAGATTGCAGATATGCTAGGACTAATTTAGTTGCAAAAGCCTGACGGGAGGAACAAAAAATGAAAAGTTTTGGGATGGGATAATTTAAATATTCTTGTATGATAAAGATCAAATGAACAGAACTGCGCTTTTATATGTATATTGCATAATTAAAACCCCCCTTTTGTCAAAGGATGGTAAAATGAGTATGAATTATGTCAGTTTTTACTTAAAGCACTTTTACACAGTTTTTGTACACAGACAACCAGATTCTATATTACAAAGAGATTAAGATTTACTAATCTGTCCTAACTTTCTATTGAGGATTTTGTTGGCCTCTTGGCATAGCAGGCACGACTTGGGGATGTGGAGTAGAACAGTGGATTTCTTTGGTGCCTCCCTGCTACAATAAATTGCTCTAATCTGGTGGCAATCCTATGTATAATGGATTATTTAGAAGATCATTCAGTTTCCTGTGTATGTGTATATATCTTTGACCACTAACTACTCAAAACCTTAATAAAATTCTAATAGCAGTTGAAAGGGAAGAAAATGAGAGTTTGGTCATAAAGAACAGATATTTTGTGGAGCTGTCTTCCATTCCTGAAGTGAAAACAATATAACGTTTCCTTTTGTTTTAGTGGAGGGAGAGGGATGAAGCATGCCAAAGCAAATACAACATCTGTCAACCACAATTACATTTTTACCCACAGTAAATATTCCTTTCCCAAACTTGCTTCACTCTGAGGGAGATGTGGCACGAGTACAGCTTCCTGGGGTCATAGAATATTGGAGAACAGGTAGGGAGGGGTGAGTAAGAGTGCATCACTTAACAAGGGTGTAAAGTCAATTCAGAAGAAGCAAAAGCCTTAGTATTTAACACATACTCACAGTCACTCCTAATTCATTTGCTTCACTGCAATAATTTATTGATTTTATTTGCTTTTGGAACATAATCTGGAAAACTAGATGGCAAAGAAATTCCAACATAGGCCTCTTCTGACCAACAAAACATCCAGCGTAATGTGCAAGAGCCTTGCTAATCTGCACTTGATTTGAACGGGATCTGCTTGTGCTGCTCTGTCTAGGCTTTTTCTTTGGCTTCCTGTAAATTGCTTTGATTATTGTTGAGAAGTTTGAAGCCAGTGTGTTATTTCCAAAGGGCAGAGGTGTGCCTTCTGGAGCCCTCTGCGGTGCAGTGCCACCCCAGGGCTGCTTTTCCCTTGCTAGTTCAGCAGGGGCAGGATAACTTAAACTCCCCCAGTTTTCAGGATGTCTCTCCCAGAACTGATACCTGCTCACAAAGCCATGTGTTACTTCTTACCTTCCAATGGATTTCAAAAGAGCGTCTAAATGCTTGCATTTTTTATTAAGCCTTATAGTATTCATTCTCTCTCTCATTTTTTTTAAAGTTTTACTTTAATCTACAAATGCTGTTTCCCTTATCTTTAAGAAATTGGGCTGAAATATTATGCACATCACAATCCTGTGGTTGCATTTAAACAAGGTATGCGATTTCTTACATTTAATTATTTTCTTATATACATCTGGTTCCCAAATAAAATGAGAGCAGAGTACTGCAGTCTCTGTTAATAAGTGTTTTTTTTCCTACTGTTAGCTGGGGGTTATCAGGTGGTATGATAACCACAGGCTGCTGTAAAGAATAGGCAGGAACATTAGAAATGTGATGCAAATAGATATAAAATATCCATTTATATATATATATTTTTTTTTTTCCCCAATCCAGTGGCTGAGGTATGTCCTGAGGTATATTTTCTGAATGTGTAAATCTTATTACCTATGCATGTCAAATATTCTTTTAAATTGGTGAATTCCTGGTGTCAACTATATTTTTAGCAATATTACAGTGACTAATTTTATATGCGTTTTCTTTCCATTAAGGTTGTCTTTTGGGTTCACTCTTTTGTATTTTGAAGGTACAGTTAATAGATGTGTCAAGTTCATTCTTTCTGTATCTTTACACAGATCTTCCAGTATTATCCTTTCTTACTTTCTCATCATAAGAGTAGCAAACCCTTTCCAGTCTTTCACAATTACTGTTAGTGCAAGTTATTTGCATATGAAAGACATGGAAAAGAACAACAGATTTGAAGATTGGGTATGTGGAGGTGGTTTAAAGCATGTTATCTTTTTTATTATTATTTTCATAAATAGCTATGTCTTTTCAGCTTTATCCTCCATCATTTTCTTACTTCAGTGTAAGATTTTTGCTTTAGCAGTAATTGCAGATTCAGCAGAATCTCTCATCGAACTATTCAAAGTGATTGCCAACTGTTTCTCTCAAGTTGCTCATCCAAGATCCTGGAGAATGTATCGTTTATTCCAACTGGAAATAAAAATGTGCCCGGCTGCAGAACATGAACTCAACCTGGCATCTTGTTGTCTTGTGAATTCAGTTCTGAAGCTTGTCAGGATTTTTCTTCTAGGTTTACTGAGAGATTTGGTTTATCAAGACATCACACCTTGGTGCTGGTCAGAAGTTACCTGAGATGGTTGGGGCTCTGGAATTCTCAGCTGCCCCACGTAGTCTAATTAGCTCTACCCATTGTTTAATGTATATAGAATGATACATTTAATGTGTGTGTCTTAGCCACACTTAACTGCAGATATGACTTGAACAAGTAGGGGAGTCTGTATTTTTCATTCTAGGTAGGTGTTGCAGGCACCTTGGAAAAGAGGTATATGTGGGGGAGATCTCCATTCCAGTGTGATTCTGACAAGAAGCTTAACTTATGCTGTGATGCCATTTAGGAAGTTGACTGTTAGCAAGAATGCTATTGATCAAAAACAATTTGCCAAAATTAAAAAATAATGTTGAGCAGATATATTATCTGGATGAATACTAGGACTAACAAAGAATGTATCAGCTAAAATGTTAATCATAAATTATGCTTTCACATCCAGAATTGGTACTGACAAGTGCAGTTATATCTGCTGAGTTGAGCCTTCTCCATTTCTTTATAATTTAAGTATTTTCTGGGCTTTCATTTACAGACCTTAAGACTGGGAGGACTTCTTGCATCATCCATCCTGTTTTTTGCTTCCACCGCTAGAGCACTGCACTCACTAATATATTAGTACTTTTGAGAAAAAAAAAAAAAAAATCCCTCAAACTCTTTCCCCCTCCCGCCCCCTCTGTCAACCCCTGCCTGGATCTTGCATATGTCTGCATTCTCTTGATACAATCATTAAAATCGCCTTCAAAAGCAGAGTCCTCTGAGGCAAGCCTCTGCCAGTTTTACTACAATGCAGTTATGTGAATGTGGGGGAGAGAAAGCACAGGGTGTCTCTTAAAGTATGATGAATTATAAAATAATTTGCTAGCACAGCTACTGATGTTTCTCTGTTAATTCATATTTTTCAGTGAGCACAATGAGAAGCCATTTCATCTAATGCAAGGTACTAATTTAAAGCCTGCTCTCCTTAGGTTATAGATATTGGGGGAAAAAAAAAAAGAAAATTCCATTTACATTGGACCTCTAGAGTCTACTGCGTCCCAGAGTAACTTATGAAATTTCAGTCTAAGAATTATGAACAAACAGTGTAGGTTAATGTAATGTTTCTTTGTCTACCCAGAGAGATTAACACAAGGCTGAGTTGTTAGAACATGTTAATCACTGACAACAGTGGTTTCAAAATAAATGGCTTTTAAGCCTCATTTATTCAAATATCTTGAAGCATCCAAAGAGTGTTCTCCCTGTTATTTACTTCCCCTGCTGCTGCTGCTAAGAAATACCTTATATTTGCTAGATGCCTTTCACAGTAAAAAGTTAGACTCCAGGAGGCTTGTAGTGGTTATGGATAACATGCATTCACCCATCTTTGCAGCGCAGCCAGATGTGGAGCTGAAAAAGTGCCACACATTTCAGCCACAAGTGAACAATTTAAGGTAGAATAGCCAAAAAGGGAGCTTTTCACCCCCTCAGCTCAAGATGTCTGGTATTCTGTCCTGAACAAGATCTGGCATGTGCTGTCGTGCTCTTAGGTCTCAGCCTTGCATCTACATGCTTTATATTTCAGCAGCTTTGTGCTTTTTAGGTTAGGTGAAAACTGCTAATTGTTGAAGAAGACTTGAGAAGGCTGGATTTCCAAACAGTTGGGTAGGCCTTATGACAGTGAGCTTCTCAGCACTGAGTTTGTAAGGAATTAGGCATGTAACACCTGCAAATGGGCATTTGGTCCTTGCTACAGTACACCCAGAGTTGCGTGTCTTAGAGTGGGCCTCAATCACTGCAATGTGACCAAAGCACTCAAGCTAGAGCTCAGCCGTGTCCTTTGGGCTCCAAGTGCTTTGCTTAGATTTGGGATTAACTTCTGAGTGTAAATTCCCCATCTCCTGTGAGAGCATTAATCGCAAGGACAAAATCTTCCTGGGTGTTAGATGCATGCACCTGTGGCACCCCTGGAAAAATGCAGTTGGCAGCTTACAGCCACAATATAGAATTAAACTACATGTGATAGCTGCTATGCTAGGATAATGTGTCTTGGCTGGTGCTTTAATAGCAAGGGCGTTCTCTTTCCTCCTCATTTCTTTAAAAATGAGAGTAAATTTTGCAATATAGTCCTAGCGGGTAGTCACCACGTTTGAAATTGGTGTACTTATTAAATGGTCTGTTATAATTTAGAAGCTTGGTTTCGTGCGTTCAGGGTTGAAAGCCTTAGCTTGATCATTATTTTTCCATGCTTTGCATATCACGTTGCTATACAGTTCTCTGCTGGTTACTAGCTGAGTTGTAATCCAGGCCCTCTGCTACGCTAAGACACAATGACTCATATGAAACCCATATCCACTGAGAAAACCAAATAGATTTAAAATGTCACTTTCAATCTGTAGCAGCAGTGGGGGTTGTTACAGTCTGGTTGCTGGAGAATTTACTGTAGTCTGTGTCACTGCAATCAGCTGAGCACATCAGCTGATAAGAGATTGTGGGTTTCATCCTGAAGAGATGGTGAACTGTCAAATAACAAAGATAAAGTAAGGGAATTATGCCATTCCTGCTATTATGCTCCATGTCTGTGCCCCATTATGTCTCCCCTTTGCTACTGCATATGTCATGTGGTGCTAGTAACGCCCAAGTTCACAAAGTGGGGTTTTGAGAGCTTGCAATACTGCTTGCAGGGCTGTTTGTGTGGCTCACTGCTGGGTCAGGCTAGATGCTTTGCTATGTGAGGCAAAACTGTATTGTCTCAAAGCTTGTCTTGAACCCTGAGGGAAAAGGAAAAAAATGTTGCTAGAAAAACATGAGGAAAAAAAGGGGTGGGCCTGGGTCTGCCCAGATGTTACGGTTCTAATGGTGCCTGTAGAAGACGGTTCCTTTGCCTCCTAACATTTTTTTGTATTGAATTTCTTCAGTAATGACTGTTTATTATGTGAAGTGGAATGCATGGGGAGGGACGGGGTGAGAGGCAAATACATCTGGTGCAGAGGCGTGAAGGGCTGGGCAATGTGACACAAGAAGCAATGGTTAACTTGCCTTCATCTCTCATCCCTGCATGATTCCAGTGCAGAAGGTATCAGCTCTCTTGCCAAAGGACACAGTGGCAAGCAAAAGCATAACCAGGTTTAGTCTGTCACAAGGGTCAGGAGTCCTCTTCACCCAGGTGCTGGGATTGGGGCTGTGGCAGAGAAAGTGCACTCAAAAGGACTTTGCCTGTCCTTGCTCATGCATTTGGGCTGTAGCTGTCCCGTTGAATAACAAAATCCCTGGAGCTGGGGTGAAGGTACTGCCAGCATGTGTCTGCCCTAGGAAGAGCGAGCTGTTCAGCACAGGTCTCCAGGCTCGGTGGTGGGAGGGTTATGCTCTGTGCGATGCTGGTGAGGCCCTGGGCAGCTGCCTTTGCCTCTGGAAAGGACCATGTGGTTTGTCCTGGTATTCCTGTATGATGGGTCCGCTGGGTGAGCAGGGGTACCCCCAACCCAGAGACTGTAATGGGGAGCTGCCTTTTCCATGGCTATTAAGGCTGAACTCTTCAAGTTCAAGCTCTTGAATTTCAGCTGCCTTCAGCTTCTTTGAAAACCCCACTTTCCATGTTTGATGGTTACTGATGCTGCCTCTGTTCTAAAATTAGCATCTACTTACTCTTGCAAATAGCCCCTGGGGGCTGTTTCGGTGGCTTTGCATCAGTTAGCTTGAACACTGGCGCATGACATGTGTATGTGATGTAAACCCATGACGGTCCATCCTGTACAGCCTTTTAGAGCCTTCTCTCCCCACTGCTTCTCTTATTCTCTCAATACCAGAATCACAAAAGCTGTTACTGTAATTCTGAATGCATATGTGCAGCTGGGCTGTCAGCAAGGAATACATGTGGGCGAGTGGTTGAGGGAGCATGAATGAATGATTGAACAGAGGTAAATGCAACAAAAGCTGTGGGTGGGAAGAGAAGGCTTGAAATTGGCTCACCCACCACGTTAATATGTTCTTTACAATGATGTATACAATTGTGAAGAGGATGGAGGGGTCTTTACTCCCCCAGCCATTTTAATTGAATGTGGTTTTGTCTTGGGCCTATTTTTGTTTCTGCACTCTCTTTAGGAATGGGGAAAATGCCCTGGCTGCCAGTGTTCTTAAAAGTGTGATTGAATTTCCTGAATAAATAAGCTGCAGTTCCTGTAGTGAGTGCAGGGAATCTTGCTTAACTTAATGCTCCATGGAAAGCTGCTAGATAAGGAAAGCTTGGCTGTGTGAGGCTGAGCAAGAAACTGACTATGGGATTTTCTGATATCCTAAACCCCAGAGTCTTTAGCAAGCAGATTAGGTCAGTGAAGTAAAACAGATGTGTGGATGTTTTCATTAGCTGTTCAATTTGATGGTATCTTTGACCTGTTCATGGAAGAAAAAAAAGAAAAAGGAACGTTTCCCACCATCGAACTGGTTTCTCTCCAGGCTATGTTGCGGTTTGGCTGTAGCTGCCTTGCAGAGATTTAAGGGAGAATAAAAAAGAACTTGATCTGTGTGTGGCTGCAGAAGGGTTAGCTGGCACGCCATGCGGGAAAGCATGTCCTTTATGGCCGCCTGGGTAGGCAACCAAGCAGAAGGGAGAAGTAAGAAGTATGTGGGTGGGATATTGGCTTTTCTTCCTCAAGGCACATGTCAAGCTAAGATGGGAGGGAATCGCGGGAGGAGAGGGCTCTAGGCTAAGCTGTTCCTACAGATGCAGTAAGTGTTTGAACAAGGTAGAGCAGGAGAGAAGCAAACATTATTGTGTGACTTCCTTTGAGCTTGGGGACTTACATGCTTTCCTGCAGTGTGTAACTTGCTCTAGCCCTATCTAGTCTCATTAGCCTTGATTTTCATTTATGCTAATTTGGTATCCTGTGGAAAATGGTACAGTATCTCAAATGCCTTCTGTCAACTGCCTGTAAAAAAAGGTATCTTGTACTCTTGATTGTGGTTTGCTTTGTAACCTTGGAGTTATTAATCTGGTCAGTGACAATTCCAATTCTCCTCCCAACAGCAAAGCAGTTTCTTTTCACCCTGTTGTTGCCACAGAATATGCATACAGTCTTATGAATGTAATTCAATTCACGTGCCTCATCATGAACACCAACGTGTTTTGTTCCAATATTTTGCTGAAAAAGAAGGGGACTGCTTAAATTAGCTTGGAGAAGTGGAGCTTTCTATAACCATACAAAATTTGGTCAAACTTTACTTTGACTTCAGTTGGACCAGATAGACTCTGCAGGTCAAATTTCTGCTTTTTCTTCAGTAGTGCCATAAACACTTTAATAGTTAAGATCGTAAAAGCTCATAATATGGGTTATTTGATGCAAGCCAGACATCTTACACTCAAAGGTCAATTAGAGAGTAGTGACCCTGTGAAATTAAAAATCTCAGGGTGTGACAATGACTATCAGGCCTGGATAACTGACTGACAGTATTGTGGTTGTGGACATGACATTTAGAACAGTCAAATTTCACCTCTGAAGTATGAGCTGATCTGTGCTGCAAATGGAGAGCTATGTCTTTCTTACCACTTAAACATCAGAAATTTGTAAACTTATTTCAGCCTTCATCCAGTTAACCCTGGTCTGAAGTGAAAAATAACAATTCAGTCACAGCTTTGGATGAGCTGGAAAGGCAAGACTTGGAGGGGAGTATACCAGCACAAGGGATATTAAACATGAACTCCCATGCTGTGGTCAATCCATCTTTCTCGTTTGGGAGGAGGAAGGGAGCCTGCCTTGGATCCACAAACTTTTTGACTTACCTTGTTTTATAAAAATACTACACCTGCTGTCCTTACAAGTCAAAAGAGTGTTCACAGCAGTGGGCTGTGGAAAGTGTTACTTACTGTTTCAAAATAGCTGATTCTTGGTGGGGTAGGGGTGGCAGAGGCAGAAGGGTAGCTTTCTCTAAGACTATTTTGGGAAACCGACCCATGCTCTAGAGAGCTCATTTTCTTAGAATTCTGATCTCAGCTTAATTTTGCAAACAGTATGTGGTTTTGCTCTGAAATGCCTCCAGTGTGCAGTTTTGTTTATCTTGTGTGCGTTTGCAAGGCCTATGATTAGACACAACTCTGACATCTAGTATGTGAAACTGGCAAAAGAGAGAGGAACTGTATTCAGATCAACAGTCAGAAATAGAATACAAGATGTTGTTAATAACACTTGTGCAAAACAAACAAACAAAAAACCATAAAAATTGAGGTAACGCACGCATGCTGTGTGATGGCAAGTGAAATCAGTATTCCAGCTCACTTAGCAGGAAATACTAACAAAACATATCAAGAAAAGAAATAATCCTGCCTGAGAAGTTTTATAATGTATCTTTCCTCTGAGACTCTTTTTACAGCATGTTCACATCTTGTAAAGTTCTATTTTAGGTGGGCAGGAGAAAATAAGAAATGATGTGGCAATTCTCAAATGGCAACAGAATTACCAGACCAGAGGAATGTTGTTGCTTCTTTCTTTCCCTTCATTCTGCTGTTATCCCAGGTGCTGAGAAATAAAAATACTTCAGTTACTTTTGCCACAGGGGGTGGATTATGTTGGTGTGATTTTAGCCTCCTCTTAATAAACTAAGGCAAGTCAGATATGGTGTAAAGGCAACTTAAGACTCCTCAGATAGATAAAGGAGAGAAGGATCCTCTGTAGAGCTGAGGCAGAAGGTGCTCACCTGTTTTGGTCTCATCACTTTTTGTCAGTCTGGCTTAACACTTGCACCACTGTTGGGCCTGATACATTAAGTGAGATTAAAACTATTGAAGAGGAAGGCTGTGGAAGTTGTGCAAGCTAAAATATGCACTGCAGTTTGTGGATTTCCCTGTAGTACCTGTGTGCCATCTGTGTATTAATATCACTTCAAAAGGGTTTTTTTAGTGTGTTAGGGCTGCAAAAAGTTTGTTTTAAATGGTGTTGTTACTAATGAAGAAGCTTGCTTGGCTCCAAATAGATTTAATTGATCAGTAAAAAAAGCATTAGAAACTTCATTTATTGCATCCTGTGGTTATAGATTGACTGAATCTACCCTAAAATAGAAGACTAATGTAAGTTGTCGGCTGTATTGGCTGTGATGGAGTTTTTGAGGGCATACTTAGCACTAATGGTGCCATTCACCCCTTTCCTAATCCTTTCCCTCCTCTATCTCCTTTGCCAGAGCAGTCTGTGTCTCTCCATACTGCCTTTGTGTGCCATAAGCTCAAAACCTGGGGAATGATAGCTGATGCAGCTGTTTTGCAGCTAGGCAGCTGCTGGTATTGGCTGGGTAACATCAGGTAGGGAATTTTTAGGCTAACCTGCAGCTTGTGTTCATGGCATAACCACTGGTACTTACATGGATCTTGATTTTTTGTTTGTTTGTTTGTTTTTTTTTGTTTAAAATCATGCTTGAGTGCCCAGCCATCTGTATTGCAGTTTTGTTCACAACAGTTCTGCCTCATAGGGGAACATGAAGGATGCCCCAAAGTATCCCAGTATGCGTAAAGGAACTTAGATGCAAAAATACTGCATGCTGTACACCAGACTTACGGTATTCACTTCCAGCAGTGGCATTCACACGCTCATTTGGGTGCCTGCATTCCTTGGGTGTCTAGGATTGAACAGCCACCGCCTTTGTATGAAAAAGGGTACAAACCCCTACTAACATGGCAACATGAGAGAGGTGTGGTTATTGCAGTAATGCTGTTTGTTTGGTTACTTACTGCTACCTTGTGGTCCCCAATTCTTGTCTTCTGAATGTGACTGAAATCTAAGGTGTGGAGTGGGGCCCCGTGTGTTACGTGTGTGTCCCCTCACCTCCAGACTGAGGCGTGTGGGTTTTCCTGTGCTGTCAGTAAACAGCAGCGGTGTGTGACAGCCTGTGCCCTGCAGGTACAACCCTGTGTTGTAACTTCAAGAACTACAACAAAGCTTATCAAGTCTGCTTTGTGATCTCAGTTTAAGAAGGGAAAGGATGTTTTCAAAGCTGTGGGTTGTTAAGCTTTTTTTTTTCCTTTATCTAGCAATATCTTTGTATGAAAAGACTTCTGATAACAGCATTTAATCTAACAGAGCAAGCCATTGCAAGTCAGAGAATGGAGTTAGACAAATCTCTGCTAGGAACAAGTCCTTCAGAGAGTTTTTAGACCTGTGTGTCTTAGCTTGGAATGCACTGGATCCAAGGTTACTTTCTGACAAGCTGTTGTAACCAAACTTCAGAGGTTAGTGCCCTGGGGCGAAAAGTTCTGGCTCGTCTCTGCCAGGAGTGAAACCTGAGGTTCATAATGAGTCATTTTAACATTACAATTGATAACTTGAATACTGCTGGATTAAAAATACTGGTGGGTTTTTTTGTTTTGGGTTTTTTTTGTTTGTTGGGGGTTTTTTGCATGTTCTCTGTATAGATGGCAACAGTGAACTTTTTCTGCTGGGAAAACTTTTCCACACCTGGTTTTATTATTATTATTTTTTTTTTTTTTTTAGACAACTAATCTGGCTTAGATATCCTATATGAGCAAGTATCTTATGTCACTTGCATCTGCAAACAATTGCAGCTAATACATGTATTTTTTTCTGTTACGTATGGGGTCTTTGCAGAAGTGAGCCAAGACCTGGGTACTCTATTCCAGGGTTTTCTCTTCTGTAAGAAGCAGCTTATCCAAGCTTTTGGAATAACTGTTGAGAGCTGGCAATGATGTTGGTATAGGTCTTTGGATTTCTTGTACTAGGAGTCTGGCATAAACTGATTGTTCCTTCCCCAGGACCATCTTCTTGTCTTCATTAAACTCTTCCCTGCTATCTTGATGCAGTTCTTAATTTCAGTTACTGAAGCTCAGTGTGTCTGGAGTGGAATGAGAACAAGTATGTCCCTCCACCTCGCTTGTTGATGGCTTGTCTTGGAGCCTGTTTCTGGAATGATTCACTTCAGAGTTGCATTTCAGTAACGCTGAAGTTTGTCAGGATGAATGTTGGTTACAGTAAATGAAGGGGATGAGCAGTCAGTTTGCGTGGTCCTGCCTCTCCTCTTCATTATTAACACCCCCTCAAGGACTGTCTGGACAATTCTTGTCATTTTGCTCCTGCTCTTATCACAGTAGAGGTTTCCTACCAAGACTGAAATGTATCTTCAGCATCACTTATGTTCCTGCAAGGATTATATCTTCTTTAATAAAATGAAGAAAGGACTTTAGATTTATTCTCATTCTGCTATATATTACAATTGTATAAATGTTACTAGTATTTTTTCCATAGTGCGAACATCCAGCAAGGCCATACTGTGCCCTCATGAATGACAGCCTACATCTGAATGGTGACTGACTGACTTCAGCAAGAAGTGGACAATCTTTGAGCACTGATGACCCAGTGAAACCTTTCCTGTCATGAGGCTCCTCCTGGCAGATCAGCCAGTCTGTCCACAGGATCCTGACATGAGTTTTGGCTTGCTGATAACTATGGTCATTGTGAACCTCTTTGTGTTGTTTTCTTTCAGTTGGTTGTTACCATGTTTAAAATAATTTTTTTTTTTTGAAGGGATTATTGGTTGAAGTTTAATAGAATGCAGCTGGAAGGGTAGAGTTGGTGTTATTTTGCTGATGGGTCAATTAGTGAATCTCCTAGCTTACAATGAAGGTAATATTTTAGAGCTCCTGCAACAGGGATCTTGCGTCGGCTAGGCTTTCAGGCTGGCCCTTGTGATTCACTTTGTCATTCATGCACTGCTTAACAGACACTCGCTGATGTTGTCTGTTAGTGATGCACATTTGATTAGCAAAACTTCAGGACTTCCTTTGTGTCAGAATGTCTGCTTATGAACATGTCTGATGTTTAGTGGCACATCTTGGGGAAATATAGGGAAATCCTGCAGCAGAAAATGAAGCATGAATACTGAACATGAGAGGGGTGGGGAACAGGTGCTTTTATTTTTGTAAGAGTATAATGATTTTACTTGTAGCTTGCATGTAATTACTCTGAAAATAAAAAATTCCCTTTGGAGGATGGGGAAAGAAAGATCCTTTCCTTCATTCCTGCTCTGGGGCCTTGGCTGGCTGCCTCAGAGGATGGGTAGGTGGGTGGGTGGGAATTCTGTGACAAAAAACAAATGAACAAAAGCCCAGTTCTCAACTTACTGCTTAGCCATTGTGGAATTTCATACTACAGAAATGATACTGTCATGGATTACATACAATTTGTCAGAAAAGTTTTGTACGCTGATAACAATTGATCTGAGATATAGGACATGTAAGACTGAAAGAGTGGGGTGGTTTTATTTTCTTTCTTCATTAAAATACTAGGAGTCAGAGGAAACATTAAACTATTTGTATCAAACCTACCTCTGGATGAAGATCAGAGTGATGAAAGCAAGCAAACCTGTAGTGTAGCAAACATATTTCTTCACTAGAGTGACACTGCATGTCTTCCCCATTGATTTCTTATATCTTTGTGAGATGACTCTGTGTGACAGTTGTACTTCTGTGACAGTGGCAAAAGTAGCTGTTGCAGCTGCAGGAACTGCAAATACAATTGCTTTTTGTACATCAGGGCTCAAGACTGAAAACAACTTTAGTGACAGCTTTAGCTAGTTTAAATATTTCCTGTTATACTTTTCTTGTGCAACAGTGAGATGTTGTGTCCGTCAGCCACTAGGTGCACTTGCTGCCTGAAAGAATGACATAGCCTTAGAAGATTGCGGGGAGATTAAAAAACAAAAAAAAGAGACTGTATTGGCAGGGAGGGCTAGCCTGAAATTTGTCAGTGTCTTCAGCAGCTAAAGCTTGCTAATGAAAATTCCCTACTAAGCAAATGCTTCATTGATGAAAACATGAGGTCCCTCTGCCTGTCCTCCTACCCTTCCTATTGAAGGATTACTGAAGCTTTTTGCCTTTTAAATCTCATTAATGTTGCTGGGGCTTGACTTTGGCCTTTAAAATGTTAAAATCCTCTTTGCTGTTGGTACTCTGTAACAAGGCAATAGTTTCTTCTGTGCTTCAGTTTTCAGCAAATGGGAATTCCCTGGTTGTATTCCCAGCTGGAACTGGCGCTGGGGTTGGACGCTGCTGAAACGTGTAACGCTGGTGTGATTGTACTTGGTACACTCAGAGCTGTGCCCAGATGAAGCAGCAAAAGCAGAGAACAAGAGTTGCTTTATCATGGGTAATCCTGAACTACCCTGGGCTGGAAGTTGTGGTGTGTCACACCGTGCATTATAGATGCAAATACTTGTACAGCCCTAGAGAGCACACACCTTTTATTATTATTTTTAAAATTTTATTTTCTGAGGGGAACTACACTCTGGCTTCTAGTTGCTGTTTGGCACTGTTGATGTATCGTTACACTCCTTTTCCATAGGAAAGCCATAGAGTTTCCTTAATGTAACTTTCTGTGCTTTATTTTTGTAAATTTCCTGTTCTGTTAGTTTCTTACCATTGACCTCAAATCACTACCTTTCCCAGGTGCCCTCTGACTGGGGCAGAGGGGCCACCAGGCCCCTGCCTCTCCCTTGGGAGCACAGAGAGCACCTGTACCCTGCCTGGAGGTCTGTGGGGACTGACACACTCCCCCTGCCAAAGGTCCCTTCATCTCCTTTGCTACAGAAACAAGCAACAAACTTCAGAAATGACACCAGATACTGACCTGAAGAAACTATTCATGATTTGAATTCTCTTTTCAATTTATATGTCAGCTCCTCAGGAATGCCTGCAGGGGGTACATTGACCAGCTATGTTTATAAGAACATAAATGCGTTTTTTTGGAAAACAACATCTTATACACATTTAGGTTCAAGTAATTCTCCCCACTCCATTTCCACATGGCCAGGTAAGTCTTAAAACATCACAGCTCCTGTCCTGTAAAGCCTGACAGTCTCGGGTCCCTCAGTTCATAGACACCCACTGTATTTCCAGGGCTGGGGCATGTTATACCTTTCCAGGACTTTGCTGGAGTTTGAATGGGTCCAGAGAAGCCTTTGTATGGAATACAAAGCTATGCTGCCACACTAATACAGCAGTCACTGAATATTTATGACTTCATAGCAATACTGCACACATCTGCAGTATTTGTGGGAGTGTTTCTAATAGAAATAAGGGGTTTTCCCAGAGAACAGATATTTTTTTAAAAATTTAATTGACCCATTTACAACAGAATTTTAATTAGCCCAACACTATATGTGGGATACAACCTTGCAAGATTCTGTCACTATTTTAAAATCCCAAAATTGTCTTTTTTTGGGCTTATTTTTATTTGTAATTGTTCTTGGCACAATAATTTATTGAAATCGGAAAAATAATACGACCCCTCAAGGCTTTTAAGTCTGAACATCGAAGCCACTCCTCTCTTCCAAATCTAGGAGTCACATTAACATGTAGTTAAGGAGCAACATTTATTTATATTTAAGAGTTTCTGAGTGTAAGTAGTTTTCAGTTTTTCCTAACTGAAGTTTAAGTGCAAGCATGTCTTAGTACATGCAAGGCAGGAATTCAGCACTACTGAGAGCTTGAGGGGAGGCTTGCTATGAACAATTCAGGTTCCTAAAGATGTCTGGGAATAACACACAGCTATGAGGTTAGTAAAGATCAAGATCTCTGTGGAGGCATCTTTGGCTAATAGCATGTTTACCTGCTTTTTAAGAAGGCTTGTGCAAAGCTCAAATAACCAGGGTGGAGAAAGTCTGTTTAATCTTCTACTTGCCTGAAAGCTAAAATACTCTCTTACACCCTTTACAGGTAGCATATGAGATCTTTTTTCTGGTTTTTGTGTGTACTCCTGTATTAGCACACGCTCACCTAAATTTTGGAGTATATCACTGTGGGTAATGCAGACCATTATAACCATTAACCATATTTATTCATCTACTCTTGCTGTGTAAACACAGTAGAGATTCTTTTGGTTTTGGTTTGGGTATCACTTACCTGAAGCAACTTATTAAAAAACCCACAGTTTCCTTGTAAACCCAATTTTTGTAATTGCTTTAATACATTAGTAGATAATTAGTACTGATTTACATAGTTTGACTTCAGAAATTAGGTTTACTTTAAGTACAATTATTTAAACTAGCAATGGAGTACAAATGTTATTCTTAGGAAAGACAAATTTATATATGAAGTTTCCAGAAAGATGTCTTAACAAAAAGTAAACGCTAAATTTTATGTATTATAACTTCATAATCTTGCTAACTTTTCATGATCATCATCTTGTGCATAAAATCTACTTTTAAACAACTATCAAGCATTACAGAAAAGTTGAAGAGTTTAAAAATAATTAACCAAAGTGTGCAATCTATCTTTTATATAAATCCTCAACTGTCATCTTGAAAAAAATTGGTAAAAAACAAATCTGAAAATTCAGTGCTGACTTCACAAAAAGTCTTATTAATTTGCTTTAGTGATACTGGACTTCTTCCAGAGTTGGTCCAGGTGAGAGATTCCAAGACACTGGAAGTGCAAGGATGATCTCAGAGCCGTGTCACGCTGGAGCCTGAGGTGGTCAGGGCACAGCTTGGAGACATGTGGGATGTCAAGCAGAGGAAACTGATGTGCAGCTGGCTTAAGAATCCCACTGCAAGAAACAACGAAAAATGCCTGTTATTCAACAGACTGGTCATGTTTGTTTAGAGTAAGATCAAACACTGTTATTTGTTGAAATGAGTATGAGAGAATCAAAACCACAGTGTAATCCTCCTTCAGATCTGCCAGCTGGATCTCAACTCTGTTATTCTCCTCCCCCCTTGCATAAGGAAAGTGGGATGATCTACAGGCAGGTATGAGCAACACAGCTAAGAACTTTGCACTGGAGTTGGAGGCTTGACTGCTTCGAGAGTCAGAATGTTATCAACAGAAATGTAATTTCTGATTGTTCTATCTGCAATTTTTTGGCAATAACCAAACACTCAAAAATCTCCCTGAAATTAGTAATAAAAAAATAGTGGTCTGTCATTTTTTTTTCTTTTTCTACAAGAAAGGTCCAGTCCTCTTAAGTGGTATACACAGTATTGTATACATCACTGAATGTATTTCATCACATTTGGAAAGAATACTGGAGTCTTTGGGGAAAAAAAAAAAAGTAAGACTTCACTGTGGGAGGTTTGTACTGAAAGCATAAATTTCAGACACGTAGTTAGTTTCTCAGAGGAGAAATCTCACAGTTTCACTCTAAATGCATGTTTTCCAGTGGATGGGGGTAAATGAAAATTCCCTTTCCAACTCTTGTTATTTTTCTGTTAATATGTTATGTTAACAGTACCTTAAAAGTGGTGTAAAAGAGAGAAGAAAAAACCACAACCCCTAAACCACTATGGTTTTTTTAACCTTGCCAGGGCTATTCTACTATGTCACAGCTGTGGCACATGTGCTTCTACATAAACTCTTTGCTTTTCAAATACTAGTATGTTTAGTGCTATGGTATTAAAGGCTTCTGAACCAATCTGAAGACAGGCAGCAGCAAGAAAGCTATGGAGAGGCTATACTTTGCAGAAGAGGAGAACCTTGGAGTTTGGTGTGGATAATTCAAAAAACAGAACTGATTGATTGTGCTGGATAAATTGTATTTTGCAAGGTCTCCCACACTTAATTCACCTTCTCTCTCCCACCTAACAATTTTCTAAAAGTGACAGAGATCACCTATTCTGACCCTGGGGTAATTCCCACTCCCCCCTTGAATGATTCATCTCACTTTAGCAATCTGCAATTTATAAGCAGCTCTGCTGTTACCAAATTTTTCATAATAGTTTTTGCCAGCTTCAGAGCTTTTAACATTCAAAGCTTTTAGCCATTTAGTGAAGGTGACAACAGCTCTGTTAAGAAAGCCCATACAGGAGCTGAGCTGCCTCTTGAACGAAGAGTAATAATTTTTAATTTTCAGTTCATGTCATAAGACTAATTTTTTGCGTCTTAGGAGCACTTTGGAAGAGGGGGCCTGAACAAGTGATTTAGAGGAGAAGCAGCAGCAGAGGAGGTACCTACTATTTTATGGTGTGGACACCGTACTCCAGTAAGCAGGAGGGCAGCTGGCTGCAGAAATGAGACAGGGAAACACAATTCTCGCAAGAAGCAACTGCCTTCTCCTTTACATGAGACAAGGGTGACAGAAAAGACCTCACTGAAGATACCACAAAAATAGTGCTACAAGAGTATATAACATGTTATTCCCCCCATCTGGAAAAGCTGGAGAGGCAAACTGAATCAAAATAACAAAAAGGCTAACAAAGTCTTTAAAATTACATTTATCTTCAGGAATAAACTGTATCATTTTGTTCATGTGAAAAAATATTATTTAATCCCTTTTATAACTCTAATAATGCAAAATTACAAATACTGCTCCTATCTAAAATGGTAAACTTTAAATTTGAAACTTTCAGGTCCTAAACTCATCTGAAAGAAAGGAAACTGAAGAAGACAATCTAACTCTGACTTTCGGAGCTGTTCAGCACAGACTCTTCTTGCAGAAAACAACAAACTGAAGAAATTCAGTGCCTAAGAAAACTCAGGGATTGGAAATTTGTTAAAGATCTCAAGGAAAAGATTTGCACATATGTTAACAGAAAGCAGACATGTTCTTGGCCTTAAACTTTCAATGTCAATCATCCTTCCACACATAAGACTCCTTCATTGTCAGAGGAATTAGCAAAATACAAAATTTTCCAGGTAATTATTTCACTGTACCATATTCTGAAAATGAATGCAAGATAACTCATGAGGTCTACAACCTTGGATTGTGATCTAAGTTCAGTTTCTGGTAAGTTTGTTCTCAGCACAAATATTGAAACCGAACTGATTTAAAAAAATCCACAAAACATGATCACCAAACCCCCCAAAACCCAATGAATGCTGCTGTACACCAGATTTATTTACTTTTACCTCCTAGCAGCAAGCTTAATGATCAAGTTTCACTGAAAGATAGACATAGTTTTAAAACTGGTATGAGATATGCATGGAAGCACACAGGTAGCAAATAGTAATTAAAAACCCCAACTATTAAAGATCTCATTAGATGCCCAAACCCAAGAAACTCACAATCACTAACACAAACATAAGAAAATGCTGCTGTATCATCACCTGTAAGCTCTCCAACACTTAAATGACCATTGGTCTCTTGGCTGATCAGCACTTCTGGACACATCCTTCCATCTCTACCTCTCAACTTTATTTTGATATTCAGTACGTTTGATACTGCACATGCCATCAGGATATAGGACTACACTCTAATACAGCTTTTAGTTGTGTAAGCTTGTTAGTTGCAGGAATTAATGGGAACTCTCTTCAGCTGCATCCACAAGTCAAGTATGTGTCTGTCTGCTTGCAAATCTGCCCTGCAGTAACAAGAATAGGTTGATATCTGACAAAAAATAAGTTCTAGTATAAACCAGAATGTATGATGTTATGGTTTATCTGGTGAAATCAGACCTCTGAGATGCACCCCCATTCTATGATTATGCAAATGCACTCTGATGGAAAGCACTTCCACAAGCGTTAGTTTCCATGACAAATAATGTCTCTCTCTGTGTGTTCATATACATGCTTTTACCTCTGTTAATTAGGCATCTGTTCCTTGTCTGTTGGGTTCCTAGTCGGAGACTAAAAAGAAACAGATGTAATTAATAAATAGTCATGTATATCAACGATAAATTAGGCCAGTGAAGAATGTCTTTCAAAATTGAATAATTCACAAAATACATACCTAGGATGAGTCACTTTTTATGTTTTTTACTTCAAATCTGAACACAACACACATCCCTGGGTGCAGGGGAGCAAGAGACATCCACAAAAATCAGCAGGTGTTGTGTGGGAGGATGACATAAGGTGGATTTTGTACAAATCTTACTTCTACCATAATGGCTGGTCTTTATTGCTGGCAATTAGGAGAGGCTGAGGGGTACATGGATATTCAGTTGTCTTGATAAACTCTTCAGTCAACAGTTTGACTGGGGGCTTGCCTTATGAAGACCTGTTTTTGTGACAAATGGGCAGGAAACTGATTTTTGTTATTTTCTTGATTTTAAATTTGACATCATGTGCAGCTACAAAATATTTAAGAAACTGGAAATAAGACAGGCTAAAGATGTAGCTTCACAAGTCCAATGGACAC
This sequence comes from Athene noctua, assembly GCF_965140245.1. NCBI lineage: Eukaryota > Metazoa > Chordata > Aves > Strigiformes > Strigidae > Athene > Athene noctua. The sequence goes on from NC_134040.1 coordinate 59,901,240, forward strand.
TGTTGTAAACAGCAACAAATAAGTATTTTCAAGACTAGAGGTCCTGACTGAAATACATACTATTGAAGTAATGAAGAAAAAAATTATTTTCTATGACATCCTCACTCTCCACACATACAAGCTTTTGTATGTGCTTCATGATTCTGAGTTATTTCCACTTTGCTAATTGGGTTGAGTAAAGTTTGAGTTCTCATGGATCCAAATGTCAAAATTAGTCTGTCATTATTCATCTTCCTACTGACCTATCAGAGACAACAGAAATTGGTTAATGTGTTTAAAATTAATTGCTGTGTGGTTTTTTTCAGTTTTCAGGGAACTCCACCTGCAAGCTGGAGTGGCATCAACTGATGAATAAGCAATCTGTTAGCAACTTGGACTAAAAACAAGGTGCTGATGCGGGTTGAGGAATGAAGCCAGACATTTAGGATAGCAAACATAATCAATAACCTGCCAATTTGTGAAAGGTGCATAGTGCTCTTCTGAGTGTTTTTTGGATGAATCCAAGGAAGAGATTTGGTCTTTGGCATCTGGTTGAGCAAACTTAATTAAACTAGACCTGTTTTGCTGTCATAGGCATCTACAAATCTGGAAATCAAAACCTGGAAGAAGGAATTCTGTGGAGGATGCCTTTACTGCAGTGGATGACCTGGCTGTTTACAGTGCCTTACAGGAGTGGGTCAGTATTGAATAGTATACAGCAACAGATAGTAGAGTTCTCCTCCTTGGATGTACGAAGGCCACTTTCAGTACAAGTACCCTTCTGATCCTACGGATTTTAATAGCTAAGAAATAAATAGTTTCAGCTGAGCTCTCTGGAAAAAGCTTGTGACCTTTCCACAGCAGGCCACTGACCTTGCCAGTCTTGCCAATGATCCCAAGACTGGAACAGATGTAAAGACCAAATTACTCATTTGCCTCAGGGGTATATTTGTCATTGGAGGACTACTAAGCATCTAACATGTTTCCCAAGACCAACCTTCATTTAAAACTATTATGTAAGTTATTGGCATTGAAATAATACTAATACTAATAATAATGTCAAGCTTAATATTGGCTTAATGCAGTATTGGTCTTCTGAAGTCCATCTGAGTTATAGTTTGTGTTCTGTGGCCTTTATCTTGCTCATTACTTAGCAGTAAAGCAGTGACACCTACTAATCAGTTTTTGTTGCTATGCCAAGAGTAGAGAACAGAGTATCAGTCGTTCCCCATTTTGATGAGGAATCTTACACTATACTAGCTGTATTCCTAAAGACCAAGTTCAAAGTTCTACAGAGATTAGCTATGAGGGGATAACTAACTACAAGCAATTCAAACTGTCTTATGTAGTTTCGGCAATCTTGCACTTATTTTTAGATGCTGGATGACTAAATCTGTGGGATGTGGCACATAAGGTGCCATAATGTAACTGCAATAGAAGGCAGATTTTGAAATCTCATTTTCAGAAACAGCTAAATGCGACTCACATAGGTAATTCAAATGTCCAAAGATGCAGATAGACATCACAGAGGTTTTTTAAAAATTCCCATGTGCTGGAAAGTATGGGCATGGAATGCATGTGAAAGCTGCATTGTCTTTTAAGACTTTAAAGGAAACTCATCTAGTCATCCTTACATAAACACTGTCTAAGCTGCTGCCATTCATTCTGTTAGTGGACATGCACAAACCCAAGACTCTCAAGGCCTTAAGGGTATAGGTGAGGAATCAGTTACCACAGAGTAAGCTGAAGTCTAACCAGATTTGTATGCTCATGCCCTGTGGGACCCCACAGCAGCAGCATGAATCCAACTTGGTGTGAGAGCACAGCATCTTTCTGTGAGAGCAGCATGTACCTACCTCATTGTGGGCACACTCTGGCTGTCCCCATTTGGTAACATTTCCCAGAGGACACCTATGGCTGAGGACTTCAAATGCCAAGACATACCTCATCAGTTCAACTATTTCAATTTTTTTGTCCTCTCCATTCTTCCTCGTCTCCTACTACTTTCAATGTTGGCAAGGTGGTTTTCCAAATAGTTCCAACAAGCCTTGCTTACAGATAAAGTTTGCCATAGGCACTAGGCTACTTCTAGGTCAGTACTTTGGTGGTGTCACAAAAGATGCCAAGGAAAACCTTAAATACCTTAAAAAATGTGGCCCACTCAGATTTCAACACAGAGCTTTTGTCTCCAAATCATTATTTATCATTTTTTATTTCCATGGAATTTTATTAAAGGTATTTTGTGTTGTTGTTCTGTTGGCTAATACCTTACTTCCCTTCTTGAAAAAAAGATATTATCATGGGCAAGACCATATGTATATTATATAGTAATGAGATAAACCATTGTGCCTGTGCTTTCTGCAAATGAACATTCTACATGCTTAGTCCGTATTTAGTTGTTCTTAAAATAGGTTCTTGTAGATATTTCACTCTCAGAGTGACAGAACTTTTTGCTTGGCAGTTGATATTTTTTTGGGGGGGTGTTATTCAGTCTCATATTAAACTGTTGCAAAATGAGACATGAACTTTGAGATAGCATCAAATGTTATAATGGAAGATTGAACTGACTGCCACTCTCATTATTAACTTTCATTAAGTGGAAGCAAGATCAAACTTACCCAGAAACTAAAAATTATGTTCCATACTAATTTATAGGAGCCATTTTATTTTCTCATTAAAGTAAAATCAAATTCCTTTTCTAACAGACTTCTGATGTGATCTCTTTAAATCCTTAATCAAGTTTTCAAAAACCACCTATGAAAAAGCCTATCCAAATCCTGATTTCAAACATGGGATCTGAAGAGGGAGTCATGTGTTTTTAAAGGTACAGATGGAGGGTCTGTATACAGATGTAAAAAAGGAATTCATTAAACAAATCTGAGAATGCTAACATTCATACATACCGCTTTATTAAATGGCATGTGGAACAAAAAGTCTCTAAAATGTATGCTCTCTGGTCTGCTTTCCTTAGGATCTATGAAAGAGAAAAGAATGTGATTTGTCATTTTTGTTTCAGGCAATTTATTTGTGTCTGGACTTAGGTACTGGTATTCTGAGATCTTTCTTTACTCTTGCCATCACTATGCCTTCAGCTGTAGAGGGAGTTTCATCTTTTAGAAGTTCTTATTTTCAAGAATTTAAGTATTTGATAATAAAGTCCAACAAGCTGGACAAGACAGGGACCTCCTTAATGATTCTTCCCATTGTGCTTCTGCAATGCAAAGCTGCTGATCTATATGCATATCACTGGATAGAAGACAGTGTAACAGAGGGCAGAGAGGTTAGGAGCAGAAGGGAACACAGTGATCATTATCTGAGTTACTGGATAATTTCACAAGATTTACAATTCTGGTGTTGATACTACATTTCTGCTGGTATCTCTGGAGAGTGAGGACAGTTACAGAGGCAGGATTGAGGTGGCCTTAAAAGAAAACCCTACAGACATACTTTCCAAGAATCATCCTCATGTCATCATGAGATTTGCCTTGCCCACAGAAAACATGGTAGGAACAAATACAGTGATCGTGGGCCCTCAGGCTCCAAGGGCCTTGTGAAGGCTTATGGGCTGACTCTGTTCCTGTGCTCAGGATGCTGCACCCCTACCAACCATGATGGGTATTAAAGCTGAAATATAAACAGTCTGGACTGCAACTCTCCACTGGGCCAGCAAGAATTTCCCTTCATTACAGTTATCTCACAAGTCTATATAAATACAACACTGTAACAGAAATAATGAAAACAGTACTGTGGATTATTTTTCCTCCCTTGCAAGTAAGGAAAGAACACATTTAGGTGATAATTCTAAATAGTGATACAGTACTAAGTCCAATGTGAAAGAGAAATACTAAATTTCCCTTCCAAGAATGGGTATGCACTGAAGTTTACAGAGATTATAGGCCTAAAGTCAATACCATCTAATACAATCTTTTCATAACAACAAGAGAAAATAATTTGCAGGAAATGCAGGTGATTTATACTGCAGCAGATGACATTCAATCACCAAGGCAAGAAAGCATCCTAAATGACCAGTGGTACAGCTTTTATTAATGACTCACAATACTAAACTGCTGTTTCACAAATAAAATATCGAAGTCATCAAGTAAATTGTTCTAAAGAAATCATCTACCCTAATTGTGATGAAGTAGTAGGAAACAGGCTACAGAAAAGCTGAGCTGCAAAAACTTGGGAAAGTTTCTGCCCCATTAATTTTCAGTGAGCTCATCTTTGGGATGAAATCTTGACCCTGCTGAAGGCCTGATTACACTAAAACAACTTAAATGCAGTCAGATACAGAAAATGCTCATTACAAATTCCATGCCTGATCCAAAAGTCTGCTTATGCTTTGGATCAGACCTTTGCAGTATAATTACAGTTCAAGGCTTCAGTGTTCTGAAAGGCAAAGAAAGTACAACTTACCATTCAGATTTTCCTTTTCTAGTCTGTTTCCAGTAATGGTGTCTCTAAGGTGGTGCACTTTTTCCTTTAAGTAAAAAATAAACATAAAACCAGCTGCAGAAATCAGTAATGGAAATTTACTGTAGAAATAATGAATAACTATAAAAAGCTGTATTCTTCAGCGTTCTGAACAGCAAGCTTCTCTCTCCAGGAAAATTATTTTAAAAGACTGAAAAAACGTCTGTGATGCACTGTAAGTAGATGCTAATTTTAGCATTTATACCTGAGAATCTTGTAGAGTTGTTTTCCATCAGTAAGTTACACTGATTCTGGCACTAGATTACAGAGGCTTGGGGGTTTATATTTTGCTTTGGACAAGAAATTTTTCCTCAAAAAACCCAGTGAAGACCAGAAAACTGCACTGACATCATGAAGTAAATTCATCATGTTCATATTGGGCTAACAGTGAAAGACTTTTCTGTGGTATAAAACCAAAGGAGTGTCACACAGGCAATGCAGGGTATAAACCACCACTAGAAAGTAGCTTTTCTCCTGAAGCAGTGAAAACAGGCCAAGTGAATCCTCCTTGAATTACAGGCATCTTCTAGTTAACCAAGAACAAAAAGACTTAAGACTTAGTGCTTTTATCTTTGCACAGATTAGATATCATCTTCCTCCAGAAGTAACTCCCCTGGCTGATAGAGCAGTAACAGCAATTCCTACCTGTGTGCAGACAGATTTGGAAGGGGGCAGCCACCATGCTCTGACACTGCTGCCAAACAGCCAGTGCTGTGGGTGCCCAGCTGGTGAACTGGGCACCCTTGCACTTTTGCTGTTAAGTGTCTCATTGTGATGACAAAGCTCATACTATCTTTTTTCAGTAAATGGAAACACAAAGAGCATTTAATCTCTCCTTGTTGGCAGTATCTGATAGCTCTCCCAATCTAAAGTAGTAGACCAGCTTTGGTTTTCCTCTTTCTACTAATGCACTTAAAGGACAACAAGAAAATATTTTTGTTAAAGCACAACCTCATATAAAATGAGGCCATAACCTCTTCCTTCAGCTGTCTTGTTAGAGGTAATTAACAAACTTCCTCACCATGCCTTTCTCCTTAGCTTCTAGCTTTGATGCAGTTCTTTCAATGACTCAGTGTGTGGGCTTTTATAAATCCCATTTTTGTGCACCTCAATTTACTCCATACATTGAATATAAAGGAGCCAAAGAGCCCTGCTAACAATTGTGAATTTCTCTAATTAGATTCACCACTTTCAGACAGGCATAAAGCCTGATGTACGTCAATATATATTAACAATGTATGCTTGATACAGTTATGTTTCTGTTAGCTGACACTGTTCAATAGTGCATTTGGTTTGTTCAGCTATAGAAGGTTTGTGGTTTCATAAAAGATGCACAGACCTAAGCATCATCTAGCAGTTTAGAATAAAAGTCTTAAAAGAGGAACATACTTAACTCAGAATTTTAACCAAATGGAACAGCACCTGAAGTTAGACAAAATAAATTCTGGAAGCCTCTCAAGTAATCAAACAACAGTGAAAATGGGTATCTAGAAGATTCAGAACCAGAAGCAGCAAGTTCCTTGGGGGCTGATGGGCATATAAATCATGACTCTCATTTTTGACCTCACATGTAGAAGTCAAAATACAAGAGTTTGTTTCTGGAACTTCTGATCAAGATTCCTGTCAAGAAACATAAATTTTAGACTCTTACCTGTTGAGTGGACTGTAGTCTCCGTTTTTCATTCTGCCACTGTTTAAATCTGTCAAGGGCTTCATCCACAGAAATTGTCCCCTTTTTCACCTGTTCCTGCAGGTGGATGAGTTCTTCCTGTTCAGCAGGGATGTTGTGTTTTGCACTGCTATCAGTTCCTGTGTTAGGGGGGCCTCGGTGTGCTGCTACAAAATGTAGAAAGATAAAGGTAAAAAAATATAATTAACCCTCTTCATTCCTCCCTCTATGATGCAAGCACTTTTTTCAACAAAGGCATGTAAGCAGTGATTTCATAATCTGACATCAATAAAAACATAGCATCTTTAGGGTGGCTCCCTTCTTCCCTTTTCTTCCTTTCTGTTTGGTGTTTTTTAATTTCAGTAAGAGAAATGCAACAAATCAATGAGAATTTTACCTCTTTGGCAGCAGAGTAGCATCTAAAATATTTCATTACTATTGCTATGGATTCTCCATTACTGTCTGTTCAAGTAAGAACTTCCTTCTAGAGCTACAGCTATAGTACTGACATTTTAAAGGAAATTGTTGCTATGTTAAGACAAAAAATATCCACAGTGCCTTCTTTTCCCTTCCTTCCCCAACTTCACACACTACATTTCTCAAAAGCTAGAGCTAAAATTTGGTCAGAAAGTATTTTGAAATTTCACATGATTTCTTTCCCCCAAATTATGAAATACATTGCAGTGACAAGAAAATGTTACAACCTCGTCCTCCTAGAGATTATGATACAGGTGCGCAACTGAAGGGAAAGTACAGGGAGACATGTGTTATCAGATTCACAGCTCAGTCCAAGGAGGTGTGGCACCAGGTATCTCCAGGATACTGATACTGAAATGGTTGACCCAGAACACATGAGCAGCCATGAAACAGGGGTCTTTTGAGCACTGCATGAGGCTGTTGCAAAGGTGCCATAAAGCAGAGAATGCAGCCAGGATAAAAGTTCAAACCATAAGTATGAATTGCGGTGGGTTTGCTGCTGCTATGCATCAGCAACTTTAAGTGAGGAAGGATTGTGCAAAGGGAAACACACTAAGGAAGTGAAAAACCATCTACTGGTGGCTTCTCCCACTCCCTCCTTTTGATCATACTAGCACATATTAGGCATGATTCTCTACTCTTTTCCATCTCAGCTAATTGTTTGTATTTTGATGCAGTAATGACCCTAATGCCTTGAACTGCTAAGATTATTTGGAGGTCAGACCAGTTTAGGCAAAACTGCATTTTTCATGTCAGCAAAATGGGTGTGTGTGTGTATTTCCTCAGACCCATAAAAACTACTCTGCTTTATCAAAGAACGGTTTGGGTTGGAAGGGACCTTTAACAATTATCTAGTCCAATCCCCCTGCAGTGAGCAGGGACACCTTCAACTATTATAGATCAGGTTGCTCAGAGCCCCATCCAACCTAAGCTTGAATGTTTCCAGCAACGGGACATCCATGACTTCTCTGGGCAACCTGGTCCAGTGTCTCACCACTCCTATTGTAAAAAATTTATTCCTTAGATCTAGAGTCTGAATCTACCCTCTTTTAGTTTAAAACCATTGCCTCTTGTCCAGTCACAACAGGGCCTACTAAAAAGTTTGTCCCCATCTTTCCTGCAGGCCCCCTTGAAGTACTGGAAGGCCACTATAAGGTCTTCTGGAGCCTTCTCTTCTCCAGGCTGAACAACCCCAACTCTCTCAGCCTGTCCTCATAGGGAAGGTGCTCCAGCTCCCTGGTCATTTTTGTGGCCTCCTCTGGACCCACTCCATCAGGTCCATGTCTTTCCTGTGATGAGGACTTCAGAGCTGGACTCCAGGTGGGGTCTCACCAGAGCGGAATAGAGGGGGGAGAGTCCCCTCTCTTGACCTGCTGGCCATGCTTCTCTTGATGCAGCCCAGGACATGTTTGGCTTTCTGGGCTGCAAGTGCACATTGCCGGCTCATGTCCAGCTTTTCATCCAGCAGTACCCCCAAGTCCTTCTCAACAGTGCTGCTCTCAATCCCTTCATCCCCCCACCTGTATTGATACTGGGGGTTGCCCCAACCCATGTGCAGAACCTCGCACTTGGCCTTGTTGAACCTCATGAGGTTCACATGGACCCACTGCTCGAGCTTGTCCAGGTCCCTCTAGATGGAACCCCATCCCTCAGGTGTGTCAACTGCAGCTTGGTGTCATCTGCAAACTTGCTGAAGGTGCACTCGATGCCACTGTCTATGTCACTGATGAAGATATTAAAACAGTACTGGTCCCAGTACAGACCTCTGAGGGACACCACTCATCACTGACCTCCATCTGGACATTGAGCCATTGACCGCTATCTCTGGATGTGACCATCCAGCCAACTCCTTCATCCACCGAACAGTCACCCATCAAAACCATCTCTCTCCCATTTAGAGAGAAGGATGTTGTGGTAGACCGTGTCAAAGGCCTTACAGAAGTTCAAATGACATCCATAGCTTTTCCCTTCTCCACTGATGTAGTTACCCCATCATAGAAGGCCACTAGGTTGGTTTGCAGAGGTATGCTACCAATATTCCAACATAGTAAGATCTAGAAGTTCTTGTATTCTTTTCCTAAGTGGTTTAGCAGTCATGAAAAGTAACGTCAGTAGCACTACAGACTGCAGTTCCCTGCTGCAGAAATAAATAGGCGATTACATGCTGCTCTATATGCTTTAATCCTGACCTTCTACTTGTTAACAGAAGAGGGAAGAAAAAATCTTCACTCAGTGTTCATTCATTTTGTACATAACATTGTTAATTATTTTAGGGCACCATTAATAGAATTTATCGTAGCAGCATTTTGACATGCTGCAACTCAAATACTTGGGCTGCCACAAATAATTCATTTTACCTGAATCTTGGGGTACCCAGGAGAGAACTGTAGCTCCCTACACTAATGCCTTTCCATGGCTGGAAGTAGTGCACAGCTGAGCCCTCCTGTCCTTCCTTTTCTTGGTTTTAATCACAATGGAGAAAAGAAACAGAAAAGCATAAAGTAACTCTGACTCTTCAAATCTTTCCCATAAGACTGTAACTTCTATTTTTCTTTCTTTAATCTAATTTCTTAATGCTGCAATACCATTAAGGATATAAATCATATATAGGAAAATAGATGATAAATCAGTCAAAAATCAAGTCACAGCAAATCTCTACTAGTTCTACTGAAAAGAATCAAGGCAGTTAAGGAGCTAAATTAAATTCAGTACCGGGCTTCCTGGCATCACAGTATGTCCTGCTGTTTTCAATGGGCACTCGAGTGGCCTTTTGCTGAAACACTACAACAAAATTAAAAATATAAGACAGTTAGTGGAAAATAGCAATAAAAAACATCACACATTCTGAACAAAGGAAGAAGGCTCATAAAAACAGGCTGGAATAAATTCCTTGTTCTAGCCTAGGAGTACTACTCAACCCACTTGTCAGTCTAATATTAATTACTTGAAAAATTGTTATGTTGCATAGAGTGGCAAGATTACTGATATTACAGATAACATGTCAAGAAGCTCTGAAGAAAATAAAATAGACTTATCACATTAACATATTACTTGTTTAGAAAAAACAGCTAGATCTTGGAGTTCTTCACATGGTACAGGCACTTACTGTAGTCTGTTTCTTATTTTATGGAGAAAGCTAAGGCAGAAAACCACAATAGTACTAGGTGAGAATAATGACACTGCTTAAGAAAGACTATATTTTTGTCTGCTTTATCCAGGCACTAGGAATAGCAAAGCATGATCACTTATTTCATTAGCATAGCCCACCATCCCCATTCCTGTGAGGTGCCCAGAATACAGCCAGCCTGGATAAAAAACTGGGTAAAAAACTGCGTGGATGGCTGGGCTCAGAGAGTTGTAGTGAACGGAGTTAAATCCAGCTGGCGGCTGGTCACGAGTGGTGTCCCCCAGGGCTCGGTTTTGGGGCCACTCCTGTTCAACATCTTTATTGATGATCTGGACGAGGGGATCGAGTGCACCCTCAGTCAGTTTGCAGATGACACCGAGTTGGGTGGGAGTGTTGATCTGCTCGAGGGTAGGGAGGCTCTGCAGAGAGACCTGGACAGGCTGGAGCCATGGGCTGAGGCCAACTGGAGGAGTTTCAATCAGGCCAAATGCTGGGGGCTGCCCTTGGGCCACAACAACCCCCAGCAGCGCTACAGGCTTGGGGAGGAGGGGCTGGAGAGCTGCCAGTCAGAGAGGGACCTGGGGGGGTTGATTGACAGCTGGCTGAACAGGAGCCAGCAGCGTGCCCAGGTGGCCAAGAAGGCCAATGGCATCCTGGCTTGTGTCAGCAATAGCGTGGCCAGCAGGGACAGGGAAGGGATCTGACCCCTGTACTCGGCACTGCTGAGGCCGCCCCTCGATTCCTGTGTTCAGTTTTGGGCCCCTCACTACACAAAGGACATTGAATGACTCGAGCGTGTCCAGAGAAGGGCAACGAAGTTGGTGCAGGGTCTGGAGCACAGGTCGTACGGGGAGCGGCTGAGGGAACTGGGGGGGTTTAGTCTGGAGAAGAGGAGGCTGAGGGGAGACCTCATCGCCCTCTACAGCTCCCTGAAAGGAGGGTGCAGAGAGCTGGGGATGAGTCTCTTTAACCAAGTAATAAGCAATAGGACAAGAAGGAATGGCCTCAAGTTGCACCAGGGAAGGTTTAGACTGGATATCAGGAAGCATTTCTTTACAGAAGGGGTTGTTGGGCGTTGGAATGGGCTGCCCAGGGAGGTGGTGGAGTCCCCATGCCTGGAGGTGTTTAAGAGTCGGGTCGATATAGCGCTGAGGAATATGGTGTAGTTGGGAACTGTCAGTGTTAGGTTAACGTTTGGACTGGGTGATCTTCAAGGTCCTTTCCAACCTAGTTGATTCTGTGGATACGTTCTGAAATACTGCAATCATACTTCTGCTGGCAGCATATATAAAACCCAGAAGGTGGGAACTGCTTGGTTTCTGACTTAGCTACTGCCATATAGGCTTTCCCTCTTAAGTCTCAGTTCTAATTTTTGCTAAACAAACAGATGATCTAAAATAATTCCTTCACATTAAGTAATCTGAGGTCACTGCAATGCAGCAAACATGCCAGTTCAATGGAGCAAATATTTGCTTGGGGACCAAGGCCCAGTGCAACATTTGCTCAAGCGGCAGAGCAGGCACGCTCTGCATGGTACCCTGGAATCCTGGCTTCTTGCTCCTGCTGACCAGGGAAACCCAGTGGACCTTGGTTTGCTCCCTCTCAGCCTGCTCAGGCTGCCTTGTATGATGCACCTGCTTCTCTCAGTGAAACCTCTAAAACAGACGATCAAGGCCACTGTGACATCAAAACTCTGCATATACTACACGCAGAGGTGATGAAGGAGCAGTTCCTAAGCATGTATTTTCTATGCTGCAGAATAAAGTCTTTATACTAAGTCCTGAGTAGACTTGTATGGAAGGTGATGATGAATGAAAACAGCTGGGGACTTGATGTTCCTTAAAATGTTCTCAGGCTAAATGAAGAGAGTAAATGAAACATACAGGCAGCACATTCTGCTGATGTTGTCTCTAGCTTCAGCCTAACACTGTTAGGCTTTAACTTGTGTAATACTCCTCTCTGTAATTCTCAATGAATCCTGCTAAATATGGTTGCAGTGTTTTCTTCTATAGTTGAAATAGTGGTCTCTTTTTAAAGAAGAAATTAAAATAACCAGAACACAGAGGTAATGCAGACAGCCGGAATTTTACTGCTTAAGAAGAAGGGATATACTCAACAATGTCCCTGATTGGAAAGCACTTTAATTGATAGGCTTTGAAATTTTTGCTGAGTTCTGCAGTGTTTGAGTAATCAAAAATGGAATTACTCTTCCAGTTGAAAGTAAAATTGTTAAAACCACTTTAGATGCCTCATCTTGCTGAAATGATTTTAGCTGGCAGCAAGTATTCAGTGTAGGTGAGGTCAATGAAAACAAATTCCTGTTTCTGGAATGCCTGGAAAGTGGTATGCACACACCACAGGTTTAGGGAATACTCCATCAATTTATTCTTTCATTCCCACATTCTAATTACTTACGACTGCTCAAATACAGTAGTGGAATGAAAGAAACAGGTATCTTGCCCAATAATTCCATTATTTCTCATGGAAGATAAGGTGAATATTCCTTCAGCAAAGTGATGTTAATACAGACATTTTTTTAAAGTGTCAGAATCCCACAGCCCTTCAACTGAGGAAGGATATATATTTTTGTATTTTCAGAGCCTATATGCCATAGATAGTCTGATTTTTAAAAGTTGGAGTACTTCTATAATGGTTTTTTACTTAATGTGCACCTTTTATGATCTGAGAGTGCTTTTGAATTTTTAATCACATTGTGACTGGCTAAAGTACCCACAGATGCTTGTAGGTCAAAATCTACAAATTAAATGTCCTGTCCTGATATATGCTATATAATTTTTGTTTATGACGTATCTCCTCTCTCAGTTTCTCAGAATTAAAGGAGGCAGAGAGAACTAACAAGTAATTTCACTTCATTCCCTCTCCTCCCTTCAGTTGCTACAGGACACAGATGAAGTTCTTTGCATGCCCTCCATACATTTTTATGTCTTAGGTACTAAGATCACTTTTTAGGGGTGTAATGTATCCTCAATATTTCTCCAGTAAAGCAAACTCAGAGATTAAGAAACTACTGCAATATTTTCTAGTAGGACAAGAAACCTGAAAACAACATTTTAGAAGTGTGACAAAATGCAAATTTTGTGGCAAATATGCAGAACTCTGGGAAAGTCCCTAACAGAAGGCTTGGAAAGTGAGTGGGATCAAAGGAACTCTGAATTGCCTTTTTTATCACAATCAGATTACCTACAGATGTTGTTTCATGCTGTCCGCACATGCAGGTAAATAATGCTGTGAGGCTTGAAATGTGGTTAAATATTTTCATGGTTATCACCACAAATAGAAGGGCTAGAAACATTTGATACCCATGTCTCTTGTGTATAAGTGTGTACCAGTAAGAATGTTTTATAGTTAGACACTGCAAGAAACTGTGATGAATATAAAGGGTCTAGAAAGGGAATTACTTTTTCTTTACAACAGCAGCAGGTTGACGAAAAGGAATTTGATTTTCAGAATTAATTGAGGTTCCAACACAAAGCCATAATGGTAAAGAATGATGGATGCACTATGACATTTCAAAAATTGCTTAGTGATAAGGCCAGTAAGAAGTGATATAATTAGAAACACAGGTAATCAAAACATGGAAAGAGTTACATTGTAAGAGAGGACAACTCATATTAGTTAAGAAGCAGTGATCAACCAAGATATGGTTTCTAATTTACATTTTACTTATTAAAACTATGAGGGATGTTGCCTAATTTGTTGTATTAGCAAGTTACCTCTAAAAATCAAACAACAGTTTGCCACTATATACTAGCGATTCAAATAAAACTAGACCAATGAATGTACCCTCTGGAAGAATATGTGAGCTAATCATACCTAATACTCACCTACTTAACACTTTCAGCAGAATGACACAAAGGAGAAAAGACACAATGAAAAAAAAAAAAATCAGTAAATATCACTAATTTGAATTCAGTTTGCTCAGGAAAAATCAAGATGCATTTTATTCATCAGCTTCATTGAGCTGATGTTCAGAACAAAATTATCTATCTCCATGACTGTTTTATTTAGGAAACATTCAAAATTAAAATCCAGGAGAACAAAATCTTTATAGAAACACAAGGCTAAGTGATAACGCAAATTAATTAATCCACTAGGGTTGCACTTATTAACACATCTCAACTCAGTTGCAAATCACAGTGACTTTTAAGTTTCCTGTCTTAGTAGGATTTTGCTTCATTCATTTTAGAATTGTCATGCAATTAATTTATGATGAATGGAAGAATGGAGAAGGAGGGGTTGTGTTGCAGACTCCTATCTTTGCCCACTCCATTTTTTCCCCCATTATTTAAACATTTAACATTTAAACTGTGTGCGCATAGTACCTAGGCAAATAAAACTTTCAAGTTCTTTTTCTGGTAGGTATTAGATTATAAATTAGATGTAGCACAGCAAGGGATGACAAATACACAGAGAATACTAAGGAAAGAATATAGTAGAATGATGCTTATTATTCAGGAGATGAGAACTCTGCAGATGTTTGTTCACATCTTTTTAGATCTCTTTTTTTTTTTTTGGTCTGTTTTGTTTGCTAACATACTGAGCATCACTCAGCACGATGACTAGACAGAGGTCATCAATCCAATGCTAACCAGTAAGTTTTGTGAGAGATGATTAAGGACTCCCCCAACATTTATACAAAATATTTCACATATTTAAGATCAAACAAAAAAATTCTAGTGATTCATAACATTAAATCAACTAAGGAAATGGGATACTGTAAACAGTATGACCTTTTTTATTTTTCTGAGGCAACACAGTTGAGCACAGAACAAAAGTGTATCAGCATGCTTCACAAGTCTGTCTAGTGAGGTCCAAGCATTGTAGAAGAGGGATGGCTGTGCTGTGCTGTGCAAGGTAACAAAGGCTCCAGCCCCAGAAGCTGTCTTGTCCTGGTAGCATTGGTTCTGAATGAAAGCAAGGGGAAAAAAGACTGGCCAGTTTTAACTGCACCGGTCTGAGAAAACCAGCATGACCACATCTAAACTGGTACAGAAGTTCTGATCTGTTCTACATGTGCTGCCTGACGCTCAAGATATTTGTAAGAACACACAACAGTCATTTCATCAGAATAAAGACTAGGTGATGTCAAACACACTTGTGGAAATATCAAACTGCCATGCCACTCCGTTATTTGCAGTGGCCTAATGCATGCTGCTTGAGTTTTTCAGCTACAGCATCACATCCACTCATCACAACTTACACAGGCTGTTGTCAGCCTCTACCTTCCACTTCCACATAATGAGTCAGTTGAGATTGAAAAATCAGTTTTCCCAGATCAAAAGTAAAATTACTTTAAAAAGAATCACAGTGTAATGACAATGTAAAAAGAATAATCCAAAAATAAACACATGCTCACCAGCAATTCTCTTCCCAATTTGCAGTGAGATTCTGAATCTCTCAAATATGAGCTCAAATCTGTTAGAATTCCAGCAACCCTGGTCAGGGAGGGACCTCAGGAAATTACACAGGAGATGACTTCCCTACACTGAAGCAAGATAATAAAAGTAATACCAGAACCCCTTTTTATAGAAGGGGTAAGGAGTGAGCGAGAAGAATAGGTACCAGCGGTTAGTTTACGATGCTGTTCAGAAGGCGGTGCCAATGTACTTGCTGAACCATGTACAGTGAAGTCTCCCACTGTTGGTCCTGTCAGACATTTAACTTAGTGAATTATGGAAGCTGGAAGGACTCTTGCAATATACTCAAGAATATTTGCTGCAGCTTGTAAAACCTGAATATATTTCTGCAGTCCCATTTTCCTTTAGTAGAGAAAAGCAGAAAGGGGAAGACTCTGTATCTGATTTTACCTGAAATATGCTATTTAGAACAGTTTGCTTTTCAACCAGGCAGCATCCTCTAAATATTTTCTCTCTGTGAACCTTATTCAGTACCTGTTTCAATCTATCAAAGTTGAGATAGCAAAAAATCTGATTGAATAAATACAGTAGATGAAGCCAGAATAACACTTCCCAACCCAGTGTGTAAAACCAGTCTAAGTGCTCCAAGATAGCTGCCAGTGGTTCCTAGTATTTTATTAACAGAAAAAACACCCTTAAGTTGAGGATATATAGTGAAATTCATCTGCAGTGCAGTACTTTATGCTCACTGTAGGAAAGTACTACAAAATCCCTCTGTGGGACATAAATGCTTTGCAGTTTGCATGGGCTCTGAGGCTTCAATTTGGAAACCCCTGCTTTAGAGCATTTAAGCAATCTGCATAACAGAATTACTAACTCAAGATGAGATCACTATAGTTCCCAGTAATCAGCCTGATAATTTTCCAAGACACTAACAGTTCTGTTCTGGATTTTGTTTTTTCATTTCATTTGGATTTGTCTATTCTGTACATGAGCTATTCTGTCTCCCTAAAGATATTCACTGGCTGCTACTTTTTCTGCATACGCTGTGATTTTGATGAGCAATGAGAATGCTGTTCTCTTCTGGGATAGTAACCGGGAAACATATTTTTCTGCTTTTAACCCTAGTGTGAAGTCCCACAGACAGCCATCTTTCAATAGTAAAATGTTTCCAGTGCACAGAGGGGAAATGTATGCCTTCAGGGATTTGTGAGAGGTTTGCAAAGGAACAAAGGCTATAGTGTACAGTTTTATTTATGCTGTTGTAGGACACGTGTTCTTGCTGCAGAGAGGACCACTCTTAGACTAGTGGTCTCTGATAAGAGGTGAATGATCAAACCAGGACAGTAATGTACTCCTTAAGCCCTAAGGCAGTCCTGGTAGGTCAGACTTCAGAAATGGTAGGGAGGCATTACAGAAACTCATGCACCTGTCCTAAGAATACATGGAGGACTTCAGTTGCCAGCTCAATCAAATCTGGTATCAACACGGAACATTAAAATTGCACGGTAAACTGAAAACACACCACCTTCATACATTTATTTAACAGTTGTTTTGGCAGCACAAAATTGAAAAAACACCAAAATAACCTACAGAGGAATACTAAGCACTTCAGGAATGGAAAGGGAGCACAGTAAGAGTGCACGCCATCTGGACAACAAGCTATTTGGCACCAATTTGCAGCTCCATTGGTTGATGAGCCTTTCACACAGAAGGCAGAATTCTTGCAGTGGTCTAAATTAAAGAACAAATGTACTCTGTTTGTTAAAGATGCAGTACGTTTAGCAGTGTTCAAGCCAGCAGTTTGGAAGTTCATTAAAATTTGAAAATAGAATAAATGAAACTGAGTAAAAGCGATGAGAACACTATGTTTTAAATCCTGCAACCTGCTCATGTTTCCCAGAATTTATTTGTCAGCAAATTCAGGTTGAATGCTCAAACTGTAAACTGCAGTAGTTCAGTTATGACAGCTTGCATCGCTGAGTGTCTACTGTCTAGGTTTTGAAGTGTGGACCCTGCTCTGAAAGAGACTCTAAAAACAGGCTGGTGAAGTTCCATGTTTGTTCTCTGTAGATCAACAGTTCCACTATCCTATTCTGCAGAGCACCAAGTGGTAATCTACACAGAGTAGGCTTTTCACCTGGTGTAAACTTGAGCTTCCATATATTTCAAAGCTACTTAATTGCAAAAAGGTCTACCTATTCACTGTCTTTGTTGCTAGTCTCATGGAACATCACTACTTTTGTTTAAAGCAGATACTCTTTTGTAACTTCATGGATTTCGATGTGTGGTGAAAGCTTTCAGGGAAATTCACTTGAACAGGACTTCCCTCTCCAACAAAGCCCCAGCATAACCCCAGACAAGTTATTTAACCCAGCTCATGAATCCTTGACATTAGGGTGCTGACTGGACAACACTAATGATTTAGTTGGAAGTTCTAAGCACTCGTAGTGGCCACTGAAATAAATGGGATCTCTGCTCTGAATGAGTGCAGTATTATACAGTGCTGTTAATCTCAAGAATGGCATCTTAGTTACTTCATACGGGGCATTCAAAAAACCAATCGATACAGAACAAAGTTTACAGCATAAGGCTCTGAAACAACACACTGAACCTAAGGCAGGCATGAATTCTATTTTAAACAAAAATGGGAATGAAAAGCACTGAAGAGTTTTGCATCTTACGCTCACCCACTCTAAACACTAGACGAAACAAAGTATCTGTGATAAATACCAGCACATGGATATATACTCAAGGACTGTACTGTAATGTTTGTGGCAGGGAGAAGTAGTAAAACAGCATAACTAGCCTAAATTCTAACTTCTTGATTATTTGGCTTTGCAACTTCCACAATGCTCTTTTTAACATATGAAAACAAAACCTGAAACTATCATTAATTTATTTGAGAGATGAAAAATGTGTATATGCACGAGCCAGAGTAATTTAATTTACACCAATTAAATTATAAAGCAATAGCTGCAAACATATGCAGATTTTAATGATGGACTGGGATAAAATTTTCTGGTTCTTACAGCTAAAATATTTTTTTTCCTGATTATAAACAGTTTTAATATATTAAACTGGAAACTGGTATGTTGCTGGACTGGATGAAGAATTTTTCAGCCCCTGTGGAGAAGGACAAAAATTGCCAATCCAAGTAGCAAGAAAAATCATCTGTCTAAAATGTCACTGTCTATCTCAGGAATGCCTGCATAAAACAGGAGAGTGAGAAACTCCAGATCTGAAACTAGCAAGACAGCCAGGCAAAACAGAGGCTTGTGTGATCAAGTGAAGCTTTCTTGAAGCACTCCCACTTTTTTCATTTATTGTATAAGTAAATGAACTTCAGCCAGAGGCTGATTTCACAAAACAACAGGAAACTAACTTGTCTATCACTACCTGCTTATAAAAGTAAAGCTAAAAACCTTGGGGATGCACACATGTGTATATACATAGGTTGTGTAAAAGAACCACAGCCCTATCAAAGCAGTTCCTCTGATAGTCTCTTCCTTAGTGAACAGTTCGGGTAGACAACGCAGAAACACTCTAGTGCAATAAAAGACAGTAAAAGCAGTCTCCCAAATAATGCATCTTGATGGTAAGGGTTTTCAAGTCACTGGCCTGTCTATGATAATGGACTGAGATTTGAGACACTGCTCTAGCAATCTCAGTAAAAGCAGCCATTTCAGGACATTTGTAGTTGTAACAGGCCCTCTACACACATCCGTTCTTGGATTACCCTTTAACTACTGTAATGAGTCTTATTTATACCTCCTGAACATGATGAAGGAAGAGCAACTAAATGATGAACTCATTAACTCATGCATTCTGGCCCTGAGGTGGAGTTATACAACTTGGAGGAAGAGAACTGGCTACGAAGAATAAAAGAAATCACTGGCTGAAATGGGCATGAAAAAAGAGGTGCTCCTCTGATTTTGTAGGATGATTTGGGTGGTATTAATCCTGTTTTAGTGCAAACCATCCGCTGGATGGAGTAAGCAATCTACTGGTATTCTTTCTCAGCCTGGTTTTCTACCATTGATTCTTACGCACATTCTTACTCAGTAGCAGATTTTTGTAGAGGAGGCTGGAAACGCAGGCAGTATGGATTTTGGGGCTTACACAGAGATCTCTGCAGTAGATTCAATGCAATTCCTTTTATTGCTTTGAAATTTAGCTTCAGTGTAAATTGAACAACAAGATACCAGAAAACTCTTCCAGCCTTACATTTCCTAAGTTCAAAAATGTCCTCCAGTTTTCACACAAATGGTAACAGGACATAATCCTCCCTCAAGTGGCCTTTTCTAGCATTTTGCATTGCAGAAAGGATATCTATCTGAAAGAGGAGATCTCACACAGGTATTTCTCCCTACTGTTCTCATCAGAAAAAAAATGGCTAAAATCTCTCTCTTAGAATAAAATAAAAACATTTTGATAAAGAAACTGAAAGGAAAGGCAACTCAAATAGCACATTCTATAACACACTATTAAAACAGACACACTCACAGCTAGCCCAGTAATTCTTAGTTTTCCATCATACTGTCATATTTTCTGTAAAACTAAACCAAAAAAATGATGCTATATGAGATGCAAGTTGAAAATGAACATTAGTCAGAGGTGTTCTCAGTTTATTTGAAAGGTGAGAATAGGTTGGCTGAATCAACCAATTTGTTGGTTTGAAAGTAGCTTAACAAGGATCTGAGTCTTTAAAAAAAATATTAGTCATCAAATAGAAGAGACACATCTATATTCTACCA
This sequence comes from Athene noctua, assembly GCF_965140245.1. Lineage (NCBI taxonomy): Eukaryota > Metazoa > Chordata > Aves > Strigiformes > Strigidae > Athene > Athene noctua. The sequence continues at coordinate 59,921,100 of NC_134040.1, forward strand.
GCAAATATTTACAAAGCAGCAGCACTAACCTTGTACTATATAGGGAGTGTTCTCCTCTCTGACTGGTGAACATATGGGACGAGGGGCAGGTGCTGGTGGCCTGTTCATGATAAAAGACCTGCGTTCTTTCCTTTTCTCTTCCTCCTCCTCAGCCAGTATGAAATCGTACACAGATTCATCCAGTTTTGCAAAAGTGTAGAGGTGTTCCTCCTCGCCATCCTCCTCGCATGTATCTTGGTCTTGTCTGTAGCATGCTGTTATGAGTCCATCACCACACTCTCTTTCACTTCTGTCCTCCACAAAATTCCTCTCTGAAAAAAAAAAGGAATTGTGTTCCATATATAGGGTAAAGAAAGGAGATTGGGACAATTTAAGGCTTTAGTGTTTCCTAAAGTAACTCAGAGACCTAATTTCACTTTTAAACTAAAGCACCCTGATCTTCAGAGGTTTCTGATCATTAAGTCACTAGAGAGGATGTCCTGAAGTAATAAATCCAACTTCAGGGCCTGCTCAAAACTTCATATCACATTATCAAAAAATAGAGGCTTAGTCATCAGTTGCTCCCACAAGAGTCACATGAACATGTTCTTTAATGGTGAAGCCAAGTAAGTGAAACGTGTGGCCCTTGACATTTTTGAAGGCAGGCTATTTGTTAGCTGTTGCAACAATAACTTAAGAATTAAAACTTATTTTGGAAAATGTTAGATTTTGCCTTTTCTATATCTTCAATATCCCACCTGGGTTTGAGGACTTTGCAAAGGTGTACTGTAGGAGTAGGTGAAAAAGATCTTAAAAGGCCCTCATAGCATAAATGAAATTTCATAGAATCAACTAGGTTGGAAAGGACCTTGAAGATCATCTAGTCCAAACGTTAACCTAACACTGACAGTTCCCAGCTACACCGTATCCCTCAACGCTATGTCGACCTGACTCTTAAACACCTCCAGGGATGGGGACTCCACCACCTCCCTGGGCAGCCCATTCCAACGCCCAACAACCCCTTCTGTAAAGAAATGCTTCCTAATATCCAGTCTAAACCTTCCCTGGCACAACTTGAGGCCATTCCCTCTTGTCCTGTTGCTTGTTACTTGGTTCAAGAGGCTCATCCCCAGCTCTCTGCACCCTCCTTTCAGGGAGCTGTAGAGGGCGATGAGGTCTCCCCTCAGCCTCCTCTTCTCCAGACTAAACACCCCCAGTTCCCTCAGCCGCTCCTCGTACGACCTGTGCTCCAGACCCTGCACCAGCTTCGTTGCCCTTCTCTGGACACGCTCGAGTCATTCAATGTCCTTTGTGTAGTGAGGGGCCCAAAACTGAACACAGGAATCGAGGGGCGGCCTCAGCAGTGCCGAGTACAGGGGTAAGATCCCTTCCCTGTCCCTACTGGCCACGCTATTGCTGACACAAGCCAGGATGCCATTGGCCTTCTTGGCCACCTGGGCACACTGCTGGCTCCTGTTCAGCCAGCTGTCAATCAACCCCCCCAGGTCCCTCTCTGACTGGCAGCTCTCCAGCCACTCCTCCCCAAGCCTGTAGCGCTGCTGGGGGTTGTTGTGGCCCAAGGGCAGCCCCCGGCATTTGGCCTGATTGAAACTCCTCCAGTTGGCCTCAGCCCATGGCTCCAGCCTGTCCAGGTCTCTCTGCAGAGCCTCCCTACCCTCGAGCAGATCAACACTCCCACCCAACCTGGTGTCATCTGCAAACTGACTGAGGGTGCACTCGATCCCCTCATCTAGATCGTCAATAAAGATGTTAAACAGGAGTGGCCCCAACACCGAGCCCTGGGGGACACCACTCGTGACCGGCCGCCAACCGGATTTAACTCCTTTCACCACAACTCTCTGGGCCCGGCCATCCACACAGTTTTTTTTACCCAGTGGAGCGTGTGATCATCCAAGCCTCGAGCAGCCAGTTTTGCCAGGAGAATGCTGTGGGACATAGTGTCAAAGGCCTTGCTAAAATCAAGGTAAATTACATCCACAGCCTTTCCCTCATCCAATAAGCAGTTCGCCCTGTCGTAGAAGGAGATCAGGTTTGTCAGGCAGTACCTGCCTTTCATAAACCCATGCTGACTGGGCCTGAGCATCTGGTTGTCCCGCATGTGATGTGTGATGGCACTCAGGATGAGCTGCTCCATCAGCTTCCTGGGCACTGAAGTCAAGCTGACAGGCCTGTAAATTCCTGGATCATCCTTCCGACCCTTCTTACAGATGGGCGTCACATTGGCCGATTTCCAATCTGTCGGGACCCCCCCGGTCAGCCAAGACTGCTGGTAAATGATGTAAAGCGGCTTGGCGAGCACCCCAGCCAGCTCCTTCAGCACCCTCAGCTGTATCCCGTCTGGTCCCATAGACTTGTGTGTGTCTGTGAGATGCAGCAGGTCCCTGACTGTCTCCTGGATTGCTAGGGGGATTTATGGCCTCTTATAATCTATGCTAAGACTACCTACCCCACCCTACCCACCCTCTCCTTCAGTTACTTCCCTGACAGTCTGTACTCCCTACAGTTCAAATAGTTCATAATACAACTACTCAGAACTTGCTTTCCTTTAGCTTGTACATTTTACAGCATTAAAAGGAACTGATGAGTTTCCTGATACCTGGGTTTGGTTTGATTTGTCTTTAAAAACTCCATAAACTGCTAAGAGCTAGAAGCTCTTACCAAGGCTGGTGTTCCCATAAATATCTGTAACTTCCTTGTGCTGATTACCCATCTTTCCTCCAAAACCAGTAGTCCTGCCTTGGATTCTTGTACTGAGTCATGTTTTCCTCGTGTTGTAATGTACTGCCTGTACACGTGTATCTGCTAAACTAGGCCATGGTCACTACTGGTGTTTTCAATCCTTTGGCTGCTATTTAAAGAACTGTTTTATCTGTTTATGGCTTCAGAGGAGCTAAACAATCTTTGCAAGTGGGACACATTTAGAAATGGGATGTGTCATTTGTAACTGGGACATATTATTAATACGTACTATCAATATGTATTCTGGCTAAGATATAAAAATGTTTTAAAACAACAAGTGGGATTAATACACCTGCCATATTTAATATGAAAAGTATTTTGTTTCCATGTCACCATAAAAGTTCTCTTTCTTCCTCTGTAGTATATTCTTTCTTTTAACTCCCACAGGGGACACTGACATGCTACTGCCAAAACAAAGACTTAAGAAAGAGGGGACTTGTCTTTTGTGTATTCCACAGCAACACCTAAAGCAAGCAACTAACTAAAAATACATAGCACGACTCATTAGAACCCCTCCTTGAAAGCAAGCATTACCCTCATTCAGAGGAATTCTGATACTCCCCACCCTCCATTCCCCCATGATAAAACCAAGGCTAACACCTCATTTAAGACATGATGTGAATTTTCCTGAACTATTCACACCGAAGCATTTTTAGACAAACTCTGCCTTACCAGCACAGGATTCAGCACAGGATACTAGGTAGCTGAGAAGCTTTCTCTGCTGGAACCCACATACAGACAACCAGCATTTGGCAGAGAGGGTCATATTACTACTTGATGGTACAGCCATGTGACAGCTATTTCAAAACAGTCATTTATATCAAACATACGCTAACAAATCCTGTATGCCAAGCCTGACCCCTCAATTTATGAACACATTTAGCTACAGTTGGTATTTAATGGGAAGCAAAATGCATCTTTTTAACATTAATCTTATTCTGCCCCTCTTTCTCTTAGAATCCACCTATGACTTCCTTCATATAGCTGGCTTTTTCTTTCACAGCAGAAAACTGGGAGAAAACCTAGAGCAGGCTATAAGGCTAGAAAATGATTTCTATCTACTTATGTGAACTTCAAAGTGCTTGGTGATGGTAATTTAAGACTCTAATAGGTTATACCACATTTAAAAACAGAGTTCATTAAGTGGAGAAACAGAAGCAATTCGTGTGCACACTTATCCGTAGTGTCCATGACAAATAAGAAGGGTTTTTTTTTCCTTATGTGACTCTTTAAGACTGGTATTTAAGCTTGAATTGTTTTGCATACCTATTCTTCCCAATGAGAAAAATTATAATCATCTCTTCTGAAATGGATGCAAATAGTATTTTGGGCTTTTCGTCACTTGAATCAAACTACAATACTAAATTTTAGATTTACAATCTGGGGCAGAAGTATCAAAGAAAAAAGAAAAAAAAAAAGGCAAAGCATTTCATTGAAGGTCACAGTTTCTCTCTTTTCAATCTGCAACACAATATAACTTTTGCCTTCTAACCACAACATTGCTAAAGTGTAATAAATTACTATTATTTCTCTCCACACAGTCACTTTCTATTAACTCTACCTGTGAAATTCCAAACTGTACTAAATCAAGCTAGTATTTAGTATTTTTAAATGGTAAATGCTTAAGCCAACTTGACAAAAATACAAGCTCAATCTTTGTTTCAAGCCTCTCTTGTAAATCCAATGCATCATGTATTATCTGGCAGGTCTCCAAGATGGGCAGAGTGAGGAAAACCTGAACTCAGCAGCCCATACCACAGCATTAACTGACATACCTGGTCATGAATATCTTGATGCAGCGAAGTTCATATGCACATGCCTGCTTTGCAGAATTGCGGCCATACTGCCTAGCTACTGCTGTTAGAAGAAGTGATCATCCATGATCTCTACAGCAGCACCTAGTCTGCACTTGCACGTGTTTGTATCTGGGGTTATTTTCCTCCTAAGATCGTACCTTGTGATAAACTGTGCAGATTGTCCTGTCTTAGCATGCCAGGCAGATTTCGAGGGGGAGGAGGGGGTGGCCTCTTACAGAAAAGGTGGTCTCTTCTGTTCTCTTCGAGATCATCAGGTATGCTGGCATACAAACTGTCAGGACTGTTGCAAAAGCTGTATGAATCTTCTTCTTCTTCCTGATCTTCATGTTCTGTCTCCTCTCTGCTGTCTTCTACATCATCTTCCTTGTCATCATCCACCTCAGCTTCTTGTGGGCATCTGGATCCAATTCCATATTGATCTCCTGGGTTCTGCTTGGCTTTTAATGTAGAAGAATGCATTATTTCATTTAAAATTTGCCATCTGGAAACATTTCCTGTTTCAAGGATTCCCACAGAAGCAACACAATGGCTAATAAAACTTTTATGAACTGATACAACAGAAAAGCTGTCAAATACATACTGTCAGTGAACAGCTTTTTAAATATTTACCAAATCAACAGTGGAAGCTTTTATTGTACCTTGCTACTCTGATACACACCATCTTCCTGCATGCAGTGTTAAACTTTTCCGGAGTTGCTGTCAAGAGTGAAGTCACACACACTTACCTTGCCTCCATAATTTCTATTACTTGCCTTTCAATGCAGCACAGTGCAATGCAACACTCAATAAAATAAAGCCATAGCTCACACAGCCCTCTAATTTTTTTTTTTATTTATTTTTTTTTTTTTTAATATAATGGGGTCTGGGCGTTATTTAAATCTCTCTAAAACATTGCCCCTGGCAGACATGGCTGTACTCCTGTGGAAATAGTGCTCTTCTGTCTTTAGTGGCCAATGGACCACAGAACAAGAATATAGGGGAGAGATGTGAAAGCATACATTTTAATCATTATGTACAGCATCAAGATTGGGGTAGCCAACCTCAGTAACATAACAGAGTAAACAATACAAGTGTGTCAGCAGACTTACACTCAATGCATAGCAGGTAATACCAAGCCCTTGAGATAGGAGGTTTCCATTCTGAGTTATCCTTCAGTGATGCCTTTCTTTCACCACTGATTCAAATGGGAGGTTAGGCCAGCTGTTGCAATCTGTGCTCTTCCATGTGTCCATCCTGAGGTGTTCCCATATACAGCATGACAGAGACAGTGAAAATGTGTCGTGGTAACCAGGTTCCTAGCTCACATTTTCACAGTATCTATCACCTACCTAAGATGTGCTAAAGCAACTGGTTTAAAGTTAGCAAATTAGAAAAAACCATCCTTTTCATATAGAATATGACACAATTGAAAAGATAAAATTACCAACACACAGGTAATAAAGAAACAGGATTAAATTTAGCTTTACAGATCCACGATACTGTAAAACATGAACAAAATATACACCATCAATAAATGCAAACAAGCAACTTGGTTTGCAGTTCTCAAGAGCATATGACAACACAGATTACCAACAAGGTTGTCATAAATCTATGCTTAGATGTATGAACATCAAGCTGCAAAATGTCTACTATGTGTGCCTCCACAGAGGAGTTGGCCGCACCTGTAAGAGGTGCCTCCCCTTACATGAAAGCTGCTCTCTGATAACTTGGAGAATTCAGTGGTTTTTTAGATTCAGAGCAGAGAGTACAAATTTTCAGAATTTACCAGGAGGGGTGGGGTTGCACTGAGGTCTGTCTTACTGAGCAATGACTTTGTTATCATGACTGAATCCCTCATCTGCCTTCCTTCTCCTAAGACATCTGCCCTCCCCCTGGAAGTTGCAGTAACATGTGGAAATTGAAAGTATTAAAATTATTTGCCCCCTTTGTCCATCATCCCACTCACTCAATACAGCACACGCTTTGTTACCAATAAAGCTAACAACATGACTTACTCATGGCTGGTTGAGTTTTCGAGCCTAACATAAGCATGTAAGTATCATCATCTTCTGCTTCCTCCTCGCAGTTGGTAAAATTATCTGCTGTATTAATCTAGAAGGAAAAATAAAGGGGAACATTTGTTTTGGTGACATCATCTCCCACCTTCACTATAATATTCAATGTTCTACTAAGGGAACAGTGGAGACAGCAGTGTTTGCAACTATGTAGTGGTATACATACCACTATACATACAGGCAACAGGGATGTGTATATCTGGGTACATATAAAGGACACAAAGTTCTGCCATGAAGCGATATCCAAGTCTGCACAGCAAGGATTGAAGCTAATTGATCTTTCCTTAGCACTGCACTGGGCTGTCCAGGCAGTTCCCAACTCTACAGCATTCAGAAGTAATGAGAAAGATCAGTAACAGAAAAATGGAAAGTCTATAGGACATTACTGAATAACTGAAGGATTCTCAGAGTCCAAGAAATCTCTGGAGAGCTCATTAGAAACAGTTCCTGTATCCCAGTGGTTGGTACCAAAAGCTGCACGTGCACCAAAAAAACCCCAAACCAACAGGATTGGAAAGCACATTAGCAGTTTTACTTCAGCACCCAAATGTGGTAAAGCATTGTTTTTTGTTCCTCTAGAAAGGTGTTACATTCATACAGCGCTATTCCAAATTAGCCTCAGGAGAGTCAGAACAATCGGTTCTCCAAAATGTTGTCAGTGTATTTCTTCAAGCAGAAGAGATACAAACTTCTGCTCACCCTAAGAGCAAACTTGTAAGACAAGTACAGACAGTTCTGTTGTCTTAAAATATGGAACACATACTTGCTAATTGCTGATTTTCAGAAACAACTGGAATTTCAAAAGGTGACAGGTTTTTTTAAGGAGTTCAGCAGGACCTTGATTCTCATGTAAGTGTAACATGAAACTATCCTGCACCAGCACAACGGAGCCCTCCATAATTATTCAAGAATACTGACTCATAAAATGTTAAGTCTGGGGGGATTTGAATACACCAGCCCCAAAGCAGGTAGGGAAACAGCATGGTCCGTACATCATCCAGTCCGCAAGATTAGTTACAAGCAGGTTAGTGGGCATTGAAGTCAAGAGGCAGAACTGATAAGCAACTTTCTGCATGGTGCAGAAACTGATTCTCATGAGCTTCTGTCAGACTCTCAGGGAGTTTGTTCCTAGTATCCCGCTGACTCCTGGCATCCACAGCCACTGTCTCAGGCACGGAGTTCTCACTGTCTGAAAGGGGAAAAAATTTGGAGAAGTAGTGGGTTTTTCTGGGGAACTGAGAATGCCTTCTTCTCTGCTTGTACACAGCCATCTGTGTCTTAAAACAGAGCAGCCATAAGAATGTGCATCAGGTGCCTCTCTGGCCCATTTGCTTTGCTGCTTTAAGAATACGCCTGAATCTCCACAAAGCTATACCTACCTCCAACAATAAAGTATTAACCTCTGTCTTCTATACCTGTATAATGTGCACATCAGTGACAGGATCCTCTGTTCTGCTTGAGCTTCCCCATCACTTACCTGTTTCTTCTGTACTTCACAGAAACTGGATACCTCTTAAAAGCCCTGAAGTTAGAGCTTTTCAGAATATTTATTTTCAAAAGATTTAGGCCTGCATGTGCTAAATATAACTGTACAGCTAGGGAAAAAAAGAAAAAGTCTTCTATCAGAACTTATCAAGTTCTGCATTTTTCCCGTGAACAGAGGATGTGTGCAGAAGAAATCATACAAGCAGAGCTCTAGATGTATTAAGCTTCTCTGCTAGTAAGTGGAGTACCACACCAGGGAAATTATTTCAAGGTTTTATCTTTTTTTGTCTCTGCAAACATGAAGTATGCATGGACGTATAGTTGGTAGAATGAGGTCAAAAGGGTAAGTGGAGAAAACAAATGGCACTTCCTGATTTTCCTTTTTTGTCATAGATATTTCTTAGCTAAAGAAAACCTGGTGACTCACAGGAAAGCAACAGAATTGATATGATTAACATGCATCTTTGAAACCTCAGTGTTTCAGATGACTGAAGTTCAGTCTGCCCTGCTAGCTTATAGTGGCTCCACTGACAATGCTGAATCTTAGGGAATTCCATGTGTAATTCCGTTGAGTACACTTCCTAAAAGTTTCCCGGACCTGAGACACAGAAAAGCTGAACAGATGGAAACAGTCTTTAACTAAATATGTTTACAGTAGAAAGAGGTTCTGTATAATTAATAAATTATTGATAAAAGCCTCCTGTGACACTGGGCATAATGGTATCGTACAGCTGAAAATGGTGCAGCATCTCCAAAAGCAGTGGAGAGTGTTTTTAAGAACTTTTAAGAATGCACAGCAACACTGCTAAATCAGAATAATGCCATGGCTCAGCTTGCAAACCTTGCCATGGTGTCCTCAACGAATGCCCGTTATTTTTACGTTTGGAGTGTCTTTTATGTGTGCTGGGTCACGTAATTTGAATATAACAGCATAGCCAGCATGATGTTTCTACAGTAGAATTTAGGGTATGGCGTGCAATATGCACATAGACCTGAACTTTAAAGTCTTTGGAGTCTGTTTGGCTGAAAATGGCTCTTTGATTTCTTACGGATGTCAAGCCACCTTCCAAAGGATGAAGTAGCTTTACTGGAAACCGGTATTACCAAATAAATCTATTTAAAAGTTGTTGTCAGCACATGACTGCTCACAACAGACTACTGAAAAGGGCTCTGAAGTTCTGAAACTCTAGTTTGTGAGCTAACAATAAAATTTCCTTACTTCAAGATGCAACAGGAATGTTGGAATGAATTGAAAGTCCTCTGAGAGACTGATAATGTTTCAAGTCCTAAGATTAAATGCTACCTCTCAACATCAAAAGGTAGATACTTCATTGTCTTCCAGGTAGGTATTTTAACTGTCTTGATTAAGCTTCATGTCAAACTAAAGACTTTCAAAAAGGGCAAGTTTTTTTAATAGCTTCAAAGCTGTCCCTCTTATACAAAGCTTGAAATGATTTATCTCAGTTATTTACTCAGGAGTGATATTAGGAAAATTATTACAAACATGTCAGCATTTTTTTGCTATGCTCTTTGAAAAGCCACCTTTAAGGCACATTTTCTAAAGATTTCCTCCTTATTATACAAAGGATTTTCTTACCCCTTAAAAATATTTCTCTCCAGTGTGTATGTACTGAGAGGGAATCCTTCTCGTGGCAAGGGCACACACCATTGAAATTTGGTGCGTTGTACTTTCTTGTACAGCGAGGAGTGAAACATTAACCAATTCAGAGGAATGTAATCCAGCAGTGTATCAAGTTATGTATCAAGTTATGGCAAGAGTGAGAAGCACCTGGACATCAGAACTTCATTTATAAACAGTAACTCACAGCTAAATACATCAATCACAGCTCACATTAGCCTTTATGTATAAGATATAAATGGATCTCTCTCTCTCTCAATATATCCATCCCTTATATTCCTAGAAACAAAGTAACATAGAACTCCTTATGGTACATTGCTCAACAGCTTTCAAAATCAGATCTTCATGCTTAAATTTGGCCTAGGACAAAGTTTAGGGTAATAATTCTTTAATTCATGTGATTATGTGCTTGATTCCATTGTTTTCCAATTGTTTCCTTATTAGTTGTCTTCCAGAAAATTGGCCCTTAATAAGTTGAAATTCAACTGTGTGTATCTGTCTCTCTATACTGAGTAATTACATTTCCTGTGAGGCTAAATTCAGACTCACGTCTCTGTTTCATGCAGCAGAGGCTTCCATGTCTACGTACTTGTAATTTGGGAATTCATGCTTTCTCCTATGTCCTCAGTTTTTCTGGGTTGCAACAATTAGGAAAACTGCTGGAGAAAATCCCTACCATTGCTTGTCAAATTCTAATTGATCATTTTGACAAGACATACCCTTTAGGTAGGGCTGAATTAAAAAATAATTATTATTCCATGGAAGTTAGCTCCCTAATGTCATATAGGGTAGCTCATAGAAGTGCACTGGAAGATTTAAATTGTATGAACTAACAAAGAGTTGCTTGTTTAGGCTTGAATATCAAGTACAGCATTAAAATGCTGACAGACTCAGCAGTTTTCTGTCTCTGTGTTGACAAATCTGTCATCCCCCCTTGTGTTGATTACCCTCCTGTTTCTTGCAGACTTTGTCTTCTCAAGTCACAGCTCTGTGCTGTTCAGTGTCATTGTACCTGATAGCTCACATACCGCCTTGGCAAACTCCTTCAATCCGAACAAGGCACATTAATGAAGAAGCACTTAAAACACTAAATGAAATATATATTCTGTGGGGCCCTGCAGTGAATCTTTCCATTGAACACTGGAATGTAGACTATTTTCTTCCCTACATGTAAGGCAGACTCTGCCAGGCCTACCATGATAGACTGCAGCATTCTCCCCAGATATCCTCTGCTTCATGATGAAATGTTCTTGCATTCTGTGTAAAAGATGCTCAAAGAACATTGTGTCCCTTTCTCAAAACAAGATTTTCTTTCCTGAACGTCAGTGCATTACTAGCTGAGCTAGGTGATCCCCTCCTTTTCAGTACAAATTATCTTTCTTGTAGTCAGTATATCAAGTAGGAGAGCACAAAAAGGCAGCTCCCTGCAGCCAGTCTCACAAAGCCCACAATTTATCGGATTACCACAGTCCACATCTTTTAATTCTAATCTTAATTCCAATTCAGTTTTCACACCTCAGTTAGTCCATCTGCTTACCAGTTTTCTTGATTAAGCTTTTTTTCTGGGAGAAGCAAGACTTCAAACACTAGATTAAACTAAAGCTGCTGCCTTGAATTTTTTAGGAAAAATACTATCTAATCTTGTTTTGGACTCCAGGGCATTTCCAGCTGCCTGTTGGATAGCTTTCAGGCTTGCTATCAGACATCTCAAAAATATTATCCAGTCACACTAAGGCCTGTTCTTTCAGAGCTGAGACAGATCTGGTTGCTTGATTTGTTTATAACATGTCACCACAACATTCCTTCTTATACCACTTCCAACATTCTAAGTCTGCAGCTCTGCCAAGAGAAGCATTGCTCATTCATCTGTCTCCCACTGCTCCGTAGCTTGGCATTTCAGATCAGAGGACAACCTTGATAAGGCTGTCCTACAGGTACAACTTTAGGCATCTTCTGATTGTTAAGCAACAATATAACATTGCTGGTCACATGGAGTTGAATCTGGGTTGAACACCAGAAGAGAAACAGTTTCCACCGTATGGCTTCCTTGAGATGCACCAGCCTGAACAACTCTACAGCTGCCCTCTCCCTCTGCTGATTTGGAGCCCTGATTCTCCTGGGACTATGAGAAAGAAGTTGCCAAATGCTGGTTAGAGCTATCACAGTCTATACGGGCTTGCTAGAAAGGCTGTGAAGGCATATAGAGCCCACATGCTACTGCAACAGTGCTTTTAAAACTATCTGATAACAACTGTGCAGGTACATTGATGCATCTTTGGGGTCTGTGCAGCCTAAAGAAAAATCACTATTTTCTCTAAATATTATTATAAAAGAAAACCAACTGGATATGGACTCATTTGCACTTATACTTTCAGTGCCTTTTCTTTTTTTTCTCTTCAGTGCAGACCTCAATACTGAATACAGTCCTTTCTTGAAAGTAAAATCAACAGCTTTGAAAACCTTGAAGTAGATGTGAAGTGGCAACATTTCAAAACTTCATGTAACTGGATAAGAGTAGGCCTACCCATAAATCACGACACTGGATTGTGGAGTTGGGAGGAATTTGTAAAATATTTCTATTATCTAAATTGCTAATAGGATACTGAATAGTACAGGAACCAGGACTACTCTAATCAATAAGCCTTTCCATTTTGACAATGAATTGCTGAAAACTAGCCTTATAAAAACATTTCTTGTTACTCTGGTTTCTCTTGTTAGCTGCATTTCATTTTGTGCCTTGGTCTTTCTCATAACATCCTTAAGTGCCTGTGCTATACTTCTGTCTTCGACCTTAGTAACCTGATACAGTTTCTACTTCCTATGGAGGTCATTCTCCTATTTGGGGTTGTTCTCTTACTACACTTTCAAGCTTTCCTCCACAGTGAGGTAAGTTTGCACTTAGATATGCTTTTTTTTTTTTTTTTTTTTTTTTTAAATCTACTGCTATTATGCTGTAATTTTCCATTCCCATCATAGGAACAGTATATAATAACATATCTTGCTCTAACCAATGTTACCCTGTTTGGACATCCTCAGTGACTTTCTCTTTATTTACAAAGAGTAGTCCTCTAGCTATTTCCTTCACCTGAAACGTAAAAACCTTACCAATGCATTTAAAAACTTGCTGGATAATGTCTCCTGCTGTATTCCTTTCCAGGCAGATGCTGGTGATCTGGACTCCAGGGCAAGCCTACACATCGCTGGTACACAAAAACAGCACTTTTCCCTGCTTCCCCTTGACTGTGTTTCCCGAACAAGCTATAACTCTTTCATATAAATAAATTATCCCATCAGCTCTGTTACATGAATTAGTAGCAAGTTGGTCACAAAGAAGAACTGTAGCCTTATCTTAATTTCTGTGTTTTTAGAATTTTTATCCAAGTACCCAGTTTTTTTGAGCACTGACCTACTTTTCCCTTCCTTATTATTTCTTTAGGCTAAAAATCCCCTCCAAATGAAATTGTAAAGAAAATTCTGCCTTCTCACTTTGCAGACAATACAAATCACTGCTGATCAGCATTTAAGATTCTAGAAAAGGGAGATTCTAGAAGAGCCTCAATTTATTTTTGAGAACAAGCCTTAAGACAATCATGAGAATTTCGCTACTCCAGTAGAGTGGGATGATTTTTTCATCTGTTCAGTGTATGAACACCAAAAGGAGATACACTGGCTTCCTTCTAAAAAAGTTTGCTGGACCTTTCTAAAAAAGGTCAACTTGTTAAAAGAAACAACACACCCACAAACAGTTTCTACACCCTCTCTAGTGCAAAGTGGAAAGACTCTTCCAGATAATTTAAAAAGAAAACAACTAACCTGTTTTTCCTGAGTGACACAACTTTTCAGTAATTTCATAGCCTTTTCCATGTGACTTCCTGACCTAATGGAAACCCAACTGATCTTTTCACAAACTGCACAACTGAAACTCAGTATTGCCTCCGATTAAAAAAAAAAAAAGCCTCATAGAAAAATCTCAGCTGGTCTTCTCACAAAATCTACTTTTATGTATGCTGTAAAGATGTAGAAATGGATTAAATATAATTCAAATTACTGCCACACTTCACATTCTATGCCCTAAGTTGGTGTTCCTGATCTCAGGAGCAGAAAAATATTTTCTTAAATGATTCCATCAGTTCATGTTTCATTACTGAATCATTTGTCTGTTTTGACCCTAACATGCTCATTTGGAAACTCAGCTCTCTTCCTTACCTGTCATTAAGGCATCAACATAATATATTTCTTATCCCTGCCTATACTGCTTCCAGTGCCTTCTACACAGCCAACTCCGCGATTTAATGTTAGATGGTTTTGGATGGGTGACATATCCACATTTCATTTAGAAAAGACTTAAATTCTGCAAAAACAGGGCTAGATTCCAACTCTCTTAAGTCCTACCAGAATAACAACTTCAAGGCTAACTTTATGGAGTACTTCAGGGTAATTTCTGATGGTCAAGCATTCCCACTTTGGTGACAATCTTGCCTTCCAGTGAGAACTGATGTTGCTTTCCCAAAAGAAAGGGCTTTCCCTCTGGCCCACATGTAAGAGCTGGCCTCCTCTATGCCATCTGCTCCCAGAAGGGTGTAGCAAAAACAAACCACTGCTTTTCTTTGTTACCAGATATCAAGTGGCATACTTAGCAGGTTATTTATTTCCATGAGAGGTGAACTGTGCTAGAAAAAAACAGAAGCTCTGTCCTCTAGCCCAAGCAGGATGCTGGGTGCCTCCCAGGGGAACAGTCCTCTCCTATGCTCTAAAGACTTTATTAACCAGAGGGCTTCGGTGCATTTCTGGCTGAGGTGGATACAGACCTCACCAGGCAGGGATTACAGAGGTGGGAAACTTGCACTGCTTAACAGACCACAACCACAGCTATAGCATCCTCTCACTAGGAGTAAACTTAAGCACAGAGGAAAGCAGAATGGAAATAGGTTATGTCATCTCAGAACCTCAAGACAGAAAAAAATTGTTTTCCTTAGCTGGCTGTTTCCTCCATTTCCCTGTCAGGCATACCAGACTTGCTTTCTAAAGTATTTAGAGAAATACTTTAGAAATAATTACAGAGAAACCAGATAGAAACTCAGTAGACTTTTTTCCCAGTCCCAGGTGATCTGCTTGTACCACTCCTCAGACCTGCCAGCACTGACTCCATAGACCCTAGATGCAGCAACTGAAGCAGAGGAGACCTCAAATATACTGCCATTTGGCATCCACCTTCACAGTTATTGCTCCTTTTGTCTCACTCTTACTGTGGTCTAGCCTATCTTTTGTCATTGAGCCCGCCAGAGCTTTCCAGAATGCAAATGTGAGAACTAGATACACTCTTGCAAACATTTTCCATTTTCACGCTCAGTACTTCATGAAATGCAAGCAATTTGGCAAGGACTTTCTTTCGTTCAGTTCCACCCATATCCTTAAGCTACAGCTCAGTGACCACCCATTCCAGTTATAAATTTTTTTTCTCTCAAGTCTGCAGTAATGTTACTAATATTCACATATTCTACAATGTAAAATATTCATCAAAGTATTGGAAGTGTTTAAGTATTTATTATTCCTTTTTCCCAGGGCACTGTATGAGCACCTGGAGAAATGACTGAAGAAGCCAGCTTCATAAAATTGATTGCATGCATGAGGACAGATCCAGCATCATTGTTCACCAGCTTTATTAACGTTAAGCACTTTTACTTTACCCTGCTTGATAACTCATGCTTGCAAAAAAGATAGATGAGAAAACAGATTTCTGTAAAGCATGAGTGCAGTGAAACATTTAATACAGTGTTATAATCAAAGACAAAAACCACTTTGGAATCTAACCTGGTTTTAAAATTGGGCAGGTGGAAGAAAGGAGGTAGAGAGGTTTTGCTGCACATGTTCTGCCATTAAATGCTGAAATAGAGAGCAGTTTAAAATAGTGTGCACTGAGTATGGAGGCTGGATGAAGCCCTTGCAACACTTGAACTTGGCCTCCTGACCCAAGCAAGACTTGTCTTACGGAAAGCCAAGAACAACATACATTATTATCCTGCCAACCAAAACTGCTGCCTTCTCCTGTTTGCTCCCCACCTGTCAGAGCAAGCTGTGTGATACGCAATGCACTCTGCCTTCTCAAAGAGCATGGCTGAGCCATCCCCAATGTACTCCACGCTGCTGTACAAGGTGGGCCCTCAGCTTCCTTCTCTGCTTCACCATGGACAAGGGAGCATGCGTGCCCCAGCACCTCAGCTCTACATCATCATGCATATCTCAGGCTGTGCCCAGGAGCTGCACATGCAGCAGCACTGCTAAGCCACAGAGATCAGCACATCCAACACCCAGCAATGCGTTAGAGACCCCTTTCTGCTCTATCTGTTTACAGGTAAAGTGTAAGGGCATAAAAAGTTCCTGGGCTTTTTCTCACTGATGCTGTTCAGTGATATTTTTTCCATTATTTCCTTTGTTTTCCATGCCTCGTTGAGGCCTTGTGATATCAATACAAGATGACAGCATCCACAGTGCCATTAACATCCATTAGCCAGGTGAGTGAGAAGCAACTGACCCAAACCTGTGTGTGCGCCACACAAGTCAGACCTCAAAAGGAACGGGTATTTAAGATCTATAATTGTATTTTTGAATAAAATTGCTCATTCTATGAACAAAAGGCAGCAGTTGCTCCATTACTCAAAATGACTTCTCAGAGCAACAAGCAATCATAACTTAATGCAAACCCCTCATGCCTTTCTGGTCTCTCATGCAGCTGCTTACACCACGCAGCTTTTTATCAGGTGCCAGGACATAATAAAAGCAGCAGTGTTGTTGCTTCTTAAATATATGACTCCTACCCCCATTATGACCTTAACATACACCCATGATGTTTTAACTCCTAACACTTTGAAGTATTCAAAGTCAGGTTGGACAGGACTTCGAGCAACATGATCTAGTGGAAGATGTTCCTGTCCATGGCAGGAGGGTTGGATTAGATGATCTTTCAATATTCCCTTTTGATCCAAACCATTCTCTGATTCTACCTCAAGAGTACAGAAGATTTTCCTTCAAAGGCACATTCCCATTGTGTAAAACTGCAGCATCACCTTTCACAGAACACAGATTTCTCTTCTTGGGCCACAGCTGTGTATAATTGCTTTATTTATCTGTACAGATTTCAGTTTAACCAGCCACCTTCTGCTTTGTTCATATGAGTTCAAATCAGGAGTATCTCATGATCTAATGAATAAGCATACTTATGCTCTGATTAACCCTAACAAACTCAAACAAAACAAACACATACTAAGTTAGGTAGAAAACCAAGCAAGGACACAAAATGACACTAAAATAGTGTTGTGACATTCACAATAATTTGTAAAGTTCCTTCTGCATATAGTTTGCCATAACTCCCAACAGCTACCATATTTCTACAATACTAAAAGATAATGAAGTGTTAGAATTCTCACATCAATGTGCTGAAAGCATATAAACGCACAACTACCAAAGGCAGACTATTAAACAGAATAAAAGAAATGAGGCATGAAACACTCCACTGCCAAAATCTAATGATTTTGGGATGAGTCTGGAGTAAATGTATGACTGAAACAGATGACTTACAGTATTTTAAGAAACTACACAAATTAAACAATCAGTGAATACCCAACTTTGGGCTCAGATATTTTAATAAGAGCAAAAAGAATTGCTTCATTTGAAATAATCTATTGTAATCTTAAGTAATTTCCTTCTGGGCTCTCTTACTAAACATTTGTAACTCTGCCTTTAACTTCACTACAAGTGGATTTACTGAACTGCATATCAGGCATCTAGCATCTCTGAACTGATTCCTTTTGCATCGTTATTCTCTGTAACTTTATACTTACTTTGTATGCCTGTCTATGAAATAATAGTAAACTTTCTGCAACTTTAATTCCTTCTTTTAACTGGATTTCTAGGAAAAAAGCCCTCCCTTTGTGCAAATTCATCACCACTGAGAAACAAACAATAAACAAAAACCAAACTAAGTGAAAGCCTGGTGTGTCAATAACCCTATACCTCTTTGTGTTTTAAATGCCCATTTATTATTATTATACAGCCCTCATGACTACAGATTTAAGAGAAAAACATCACTTCAGGAGAAAGCAAAAGGGACTTCTAATCACAGAACTTGATTTACTGGTATATACAAAAATGTTTGTGTGGTTTTTTTTTTTTTTAATAAAATCAAATCACTGCACTCTCCATTTGAACTTGTGCTCACTTTCTCTTTTCTAAGCCTTTGTAGTGTTCTCTAACTACTGAGTATCAAGAGATTTTTCTTCCGAGCATTCAAAAATAAAATTCCTTCTCAGACTCATTTTAGCTTGTTTCTCCTTTAACAACAATTCTAGTTATTTCACTTTTCACACACCCACACTACTTTCTGAAAGACTTTCAAATCTTATAGAGTACTGATTCTGCTGAACAAAATATCCACTGCTGTTTGACAGGCTGTGTAATCACTGCAAACTCCACAAAAGCACTCCCATCTCGCCAACAGGTTAATTTTTCAATCTAGTAGGATAAGAATTTTTCTTGCTTTTCTTAATTTTTTTCTGGGCAAAATGATAACCATTCTCCAGAGAGCTTCTCTTTTATACTTGATGACAATTGCACTGTTTGAGCTTTCAGTGTAGTTACTAAATCACTGCTCCCTTAGGAGACTGACCAGTACCAGAAAGAAAAGGCAGAAGGTCAAGTAACATCTAGGGTTTGTGCATGCTGTGAGATGAAGAACCTTTTCCATGAGGATCTCCTGGAGGAATCCGAACAGGATTGATAAATACTGATGTACTGGGTCTGGCTGGAACACAGTTATCTATCTTCATAGCAGCCCCTATGGTGCTGTGTTGTGGATTTGTTGACTAAAACAGTGTTGATAAGACACACGCTTTGGTTACTACTGAAGAGTGCTTGTACCACCCTCAAGGCCTTCTCTTTTTCCTCCTCCGTACCCCTCCTGGTGAATAGGCTGAGATGGGCAAGTTAGGAGGGGACATAGCCCAGTGTGTATTCCATGCCATATAATGTCATGCTAAACAATAAAAATGGGTGGAGAAAGAAGAGGGCAGGCTTTTTTGGCTTTTAAGGTGACTGTTTAGAGACCAGGTGGGCATTAGTCTGCCTGTGGGAGGTGGTGAATGATTTCCTTTGCTTCACTTGTTCGCCCCCCTCCCCCCTTTCCTTCACTTACTAGACTGTATTTATCTTGATGCACGAGTGTTCTTGCTGTTGCTCTTCCTATTCTCTCATCCCACTGGAGGCGGAGCAGGGGGGCGAGTGAACAGTAGTGTGGGTGCTTAACTACTGGCTATGGTCATTTCACCACATTAGATAAGTATACCCCTCTAAAAAGGGACATGTGTGGCATAACATTAATTTCTAAAGCTTTTCAGGTATCAGCCACTATACAGTGAATACTTCCTCCCATCAGTTCATGACAGTTCTCAAGAGGCTGCTAGCCAGCTTTGGCATAGCTTCATCTAGACTCCTAGCACCTCCAAATCTCATCCTGTAATGGAACAAAAATGCTATACCTATTATAGAGGTTCCTCAGCTTAAGAGAGCATTTACAGTGCCTGGCTGACAGAGAATAAACCAGAATTTCAGTTCTCATACCTATATATTTCTGCTTTTGTTTTTCCTAGATGGCACATATTAAAACATTTTTTAATCCAAAGCAAGATAAAGCTCATTAATTCTGAAGAGCTTTAATTCTCTTAGATAGCAATAATATGAACAGATAAGAATTTTTTCTTTGTAAAGCATAATTATGTTTCACATGACCATATCATCATCTAGGGGTGTCAAATGTTTTAAATACTGCAAGGGAAGAGAAGCTAAATAATGGGTAAATTGAAAGGCATCTGAAAGGGTAACCAGCTAGTGGAAGAGCAACACTTGTGGAAAATCTAAGATCAGCACAATTGAACATCTTATGCTTAAAAAAGAGAGTAAATAACTGGCATTTAGCAAGGATTTGGGCTGCTGAAATAATCAGTGACTACCTGGAAGGAAAGGAAGAGGATGGAGAAGGCCTTGAGTAAATGCATCAAATGTGCCTACAGCCCGCGAGTTTTTCAACCCCTTTCCAGTGTAACAAGAATGAACATGGTCTGGCTGAGGAAAAGAACATGCAGTCTTTCCGTGTGGTGTGTTTCAAAGCCTTGTGCTCCAGATTACTTAAAAGTACATCATGGGCTGGAGTAAGATAGTTGCTGGAGTAAGATAGTTGCATATACGCTACTTGCAGAATATTTATCATTTATCAGTGGGTTCTAGCTCTGCAGCATCAATAAATTATTCCTCATTTTCTGCCCTGTATTCTATGTATACACTGTACAGTGATACTTTAACACGTTAAGCAGATGCTGTATTTTGCACCAGAAGAACTATATTTTAGATGCTGATAGTCACCGTATTGTTTGTCATTTGCGCTCAAGTAAGAGGAATTTCTAAGCTCTCCAGTGACCCCTGAGATTCAGCTCCTTCCCCCGATCCTGCTACATGCCCAGAGATTGTTGTTCTTTCACAGAAACCAGAGGGAGTTTTGCTGTTTAGCCATTTTTTTTTTTTTTAATATTGAATTAAAGGGGAGTGGGATAAAGTGCCTAAATCTGTGAAATGCCATGGTATTTCTAGAATATGTTCCACATACATGTGCTATCAATAGTCAAGAATTTTCAGACACAGGATTTTATATTCAGGTTCTTAAAATCATCTTTACATTCCTAAACAATAGCTAAGTTATTATCTGTACTACATTCAATTGTGTCAATTAAAAAGCTACTGTTCTCAGGCTGTGCATATACACACACCAGTAAAAATTATCTAGTGAAACATTTCTTCTGTGGGTAAAACACTGGTACAGCATGTAGTAAAATTAGACCTGTAATGAGAAACAAAAGCAGGAAAAAAGCTAAACCACAATTTTCCCTTTGAAAGATGTATCACGTAAATTACACCTCTGGTCAATCAGATAAATAATTAGACTCTGTAGAATTTGATTTTCAAAGGCCAACCAAGGTCCTTCTCTTATTTTTGCTTACCTCTGGATGTGTCTAAAAGTTGGCACATGTGTCATCTTTCAAAGTCAACTATCATAATGTTAGAGTACCCTGGCCATTCTGTGTTATTGTTGTAGTTCTGGTACATCTTCATGTATGAACTGAAGGAAGGTGATACTGTAGTCAAAACAATACAAAGCAAATCAGAAGACAGGCTCAGCTAGAGACTACATGTCCTTCTCTTTATGTAAAATGGAGATGACAATTTTTTTATTCTGTAAGCAAGTTTCAGGACCTGGAAACAGGCTGCAAACTACTCTGAGACCTCTGGACTTCAATTTAAGTGAAAGCTCTTCTCTCTCTCCCCAAAAGGCAATCTATACATTTGATCAGTGACCTCTACACTACTGTCTTCAGACAAATAATTTCCTTTTAAGGTGCTTTGTTGCTTTTTCATTGACGGTTTTATTTGATGGCAATATATTTACTACTTTCAAACTGTAATCCATTGTCTCAGAAATGTACAGAAAACAGCTAAAAGGCAAAAAAAAGTCCAGTTTGAGTCCATTTTGCATATAGAATGCAAAGCATATGAAGTTCATCTTCATGGCTTCTACAAGCCCTCTGACAATCCAGATGCCAAAGCACTGGAGAGGTGGTGGCAATAGAGAAAAAAAATATCAAGTTACTTTTTAAAAGTCAAAAGTAAGATACTTGCAACTCAGCAAACCAAACTTCTTTTCAATAATCTGTTATGTAACATAAAGCAACACTACGTTTCACTTGAATATTTCTATAGAGAAAAAAACCTAATGTTCGAGCAAGAATGTCAGTTCACAGAAGATGCTGTTAAAAGAACTAAAGGTTTATTTGTCCTAATTTTATAAGGTATTTCTCTCTCTGATATGCCCTCATATTGCAAGGAAAATAATCCTCTTACCTTTGCTCTATGAACAGCAACAAACCAACAGTGTGAGCACCTGTGCTTTGATAGTCTTTACGAGAGTAGATCTATGTGATTTGTACTAGGAGCCATATGTACTTTGACTCTTGGTGACCTGTTGTGAAGCCTGCTGTGGTATGTGGTCCCTGCCTCTAGATTAGAGCATCCTTCTTGATCTATAGTGTTGCATTTTTTCCATCTTTACCACAGCCTGCCATCAACTGTAACTACTTTCTTTCCATATAAACCCAAGAAACATCTAAGTATGTGTTACCTGTGGCACTGTATCCCATCAGAATTTTATATGAACAAATAAGGCTTGAACAGGATAATGCACTGAACTGTATGCTATATACCACAAATCTGTCACAGTTGAAGAAAGGTTAAACAAATATGTTTTGCATTAATCTGAAAGAAATACATTCTCTGACTTATGACTTAAATAAAATTAGTTGCCACTTGCAGGAAGCAACTGGGTACCTACTAAAAGATATAAAAATTACTTTTGATCGTATGACATGTTGAGGCCTACTTCTGCTTCAAGAGGGCAAGAGAGATGTAAAGACAAGTTATAACTAAGATATTGATCTATGTAATTTCTGTTTAAAAAAGTCTGTAATATTTTTTCTTCTTAAGGGGGGAAACATCAAACTTGGGTAATCACTCTTTTTTATGCTAATGGCATGAGTATTAGAAAATCCTTAATGAGCACAGCTCACTAAAAACATATTTGACAGTCATTTTAAAGGCAGCTGCTACTAGATTAGAACATGACATGAATATGGATCTCAAATATTACCTTCAGTGAGCACTTTCAGTTCTCAAGACCAGAAAGAAGCAGCAAAGAACAAAGTAACAGCCAAGGCGGGAAGAGACTACAAAGCAAGAAGGAAGAGGGGAAAGCAACTTACATCTGACACCCTGTGTGTGGCTTCTTACAGCATCACATTCTTATTTAATACCAGTAGTGTTAGTCTACTGCAATCACCTTTACTGTCTCTTACATTCTTCTAATTCACAGTCAGGATACAGAAGCTTAGTTACTCAGCTTTATAATTTAGAGCAGTGGGCCAAGTTTTGCATTTGGCAGACATACCTGCTGCATTAGAGTAAAACAAGATGCTAATGAACCTGGAATGTAATACATTAGTGGACTGTTTTTTTCCTGTTTTTGCCTCTCTCTCAGACACCTTGTAGCCACCACTATCGATAATACAACAGTATATAACAGAAAAGCAGTATAAGCAAACAGAGATATTGGAGCTACTAAGCAATTGGATTCTACTTTTTTTCACTTTAGTTTTAAGAGAGTTTTTGCTTTTTCCCCTAACAGGACATAACAGCAATTTTTAACTAACCTATTCCCCTTCTCTTCTCCCCATAGCATCACACAGAAAGTATCTATAGAGTGTAAAGACTCGGTAACTTTATGAGAGTTCAGGAGCTGCAAGGACCCCAGCAGCAAATGGGAAGAACAGTAGCAACCACTTACAAAAAGTCCTATTTTATTCGCTTCCCTAGGGCCCCTGCCAGCCATGTTGCACGCACTTTGCTGCAACATGTGCATGCAGGATAACATAGAGCAGATCTTCATGAGTAGTAACATATGTCAACCTCAGAGGGACTAAAATACTTTATATGAAACTCTAAAGCTTATTTTTTGTCTAAAATGTGTAGCAATGTAGGAAGAATGTCTGAACCTAAATATCTATAAAATGTATCTATAAAAATGGGTCTGTGGAGGAAAAAAAAAAAAGAGTTCCAGACAAATGGACTACTGCTACCAACTATCACTTCAAGGTCATTTGTCACAGCTGACCTCCTGCTTAAATGTCATTACCCTGGCAGGCACAAATAAAAAAAGCGAGATAGAGATGGCACTATATAACCTGTTGCCCATAATGCTCTGGTATTGTTTTTCGATGGATTGCTGAGTGTCCCAACTTGGCTTTTTGTTTCTCCGGTACAGTGTAAATTCCCTTTTGTGGAAATCTAATTACGCATATAAACTCTGACACGCAATTCCTGTAATAGGTAAATCTTTGACATTCATGTTTTGCTGAACAACCTCACAGTATGTGTAACTTCATACAGCAGCATATGATCTGAGGAAGTTTAGAAGTCAGATTTATTGTGGAGTGAAAACTATTTCTAAATAATCTCTGATACTGAAGAGAGGTTATTTATTATCACAGCAGGCAGTTGTGGAGCATTGAGAGATATAACTTTGCTGGTTGAAGAGGAATGAGTGAGTAACAAACCTTAAAATTCAATATATTTTTAAATTCAAAAGCTTTAGCAGACATCATAAAGAAGAGACAATGCTACTGCAGGGGAATTACAGTTTAAAGAATATGAAAACCAGCATAACCCAAGTGTATTTCATATTGATATTTCCACTCCTGCCTAAAATGCTTGAAAGATTCATTTCCTTATGAGTGCTGGATGAACCATTGTGTTGTTGGGTGTTGAGGAACCCAAGATAAACACAGAAATAATTAACAACATATCTCAGGGGCAGGAGGGAGATACAATACAAATATCTAGCTTTAACAAACTAGTTTAAAATACCCAAGCATTCCTGAAAAATAGTCACACAGATTAATATGAAACTTGCAATTCTGCTCAATTTCCAGTCTGTCTCTACTTCAGCAACTAGGTAGACAGACTGACTGACAGAAGGGAGAGCTAGAGATTGACATCCAAACAAGGACCTGAGGCCTGAGTTACGAATTCATTGACTTGCTACACTGTGGAGCACCAGCCTCTTGCTAACTCATGCTGAAGTAGCAAAACAGAGGAACAGATA
This sequence comes from Athene noctua, assembly GCF_965140245.1. Classification (NCBI taxonomy): domain Eukaryota; kingdom Metazoa; phylum Chordata; class Aves; order Strigiformes; family Strigidae; genus Athene; species Athene noctua. Next base: position 59,945,586 of record NC_134040.1, read on the forward strand.
TCATCAATACAGAAGATACATGGCTATTACACTTGGTCATCACTGCAGTTCAGTGTTCCATGGGTAACTTAATGCTTCATACCTTAGGGTGGCTGCAGGCTTTTCAACTCATGCTTATTATACTGTAGATGAGCTCAGGTTTAATAAATGAAAACTGGCTCATGAGTACTGAGCAGACCCAACAACCCCCAGCAGCGCTACAGGCTTGGGGAGGAGTGGCTGGAGAGCTGCCAGTCAGAGAGGGACCTGGGGGGGTTGATTGACAGCTGGCTGAACAGGAGCCAGCAGTGTGCCCAGGTGGCCAAGAAGGCCAATGGCATCCTGGCTTGTGTCAGCAATAGCGTGGCCAGCAGGGACAGGGAAGGGATCTGACCCCTGTACTCGGCACTGGGGAGGCCGCCCCTCGATTCCTGTGTTCAGTTTTGGGCCCCTCACTACAAAAAGGACATTGATGACTCGAGCGTGTCCAGAGAAGGTCAAAGAAGCTGGTGCAGGGTCTGGAGCACAGGTCGTACGAGGAGCGGCTGAGGGAACTGGGGGTGTTTAGTCTGGAGAAGAGGAGGCTGAGGGGAGACCTCATCACCCTCTACAGCTACCTGAAAGGAGGGTGCAGAGAGCTGGGGATGAGTCTCTTTAACCAAGTAACAAGCAACAGGACAAGAGGTAATGGCCTCAATTTGCACCAGGGAAGGTTTAGACTAGATATTAGGAAGCATTTCTTTGCAGAAGGGGTTGTTGGGCATTGGAATGGGCTGCCCAGGGAGGTGGTGGAGTCCCCATCCCTGGAGGTGTTTAAGAGTCGGGTAGACATAGCACTGAGGGATATGGTGGAGTTGGGAACTGTCAGTGTTAGGTTAACGGTTGGACTGGATGATCTTCAAGGTCCTTTCCAACCTAGCTGATTCTGTGATTTAATTACTTTGTTGCCATCATCTGCAGTTATACAAGTGCTTTGTATGACTGATGCAATAGAAAACCCAAAAGAATACAAACACGACCTACTTTTTTCCAGCAGAAGTAGAAGACACTTCTCCAAAACCCATTTCACTAACAATGATAATGGCTTGACACGTCTGGAAGTAAGGAGAAAAAACCTGAAATACAAGCAGGTTCTCTTGCTTGGGATCTTCTTCCCAAGATCCTACAGGACTCAAAACCCCATGACATGCTGTCAGAAAGCAAATCATGGAACTGGACTCCATAGCCCAAGGGACACAAACCTCACATCATTTTCCCTTCCATAAGGGAAGACAAAGTAGGAAAAATATAATAAAGTCATACCTCTCTCCTGTGCAGTCCAAGCCACACAGTTTTAAAAACCATGGAGTCCTCTGTGCCCTAGATTTGTCTTTAAAGTGAGAGAGCAGAGACAATAAAATGTTTAAGAAAAGGATGAGGGAACAGATGAACACACATTACCAAACTCACAGTCTAATAACAAATGATTAAACACAAGAGACTGAATAGAGATTTTATACTTCAGAAATCCTCCAGTGTAGAAACTCAAGATGATTATTTATTGACTCAATTAAAAACTTAATAGATGAATGACAATCTTGTTTCTATGACAAGGCATTGATGTTTCTAGGGAGAGGAAGTTTTAGTACTTAAAGTATTAGTACTTATACACTGTAGTAGACTAAAGGAATGACCAAAGTTAACACAAAAGACTCATATTTCAGAGGGAAAATAATATGACCTGAAGAGATTATTTCAAGGAAATAGTACAGTGTTCTTCGTCACAACCCATCTCCATATGCTTAAATAGTGACAATGACTTTTCATGCTAATTTAATGAAACAGACAATTTACAAGCTTTAGGGGCAGCTTTTATTTACATTTTTCATTTCATTTTGTTTTGCTTTGCATGCTTGGCTGTTTAACCAGTCAAGACATTTATATTTCCCTTTTTTTGCCTTACACAATAAAACACTGTCAATGTTTAAGGTGCAAATGCCCAGTTTAGAAAAAATGTGTAATATCAATTTTTTTTTTTTGTTAATATAAGAAAAACAAATAGAAAGCCATGAAAACTAGAGCTCTCCAGGACCCCAAAGCTTTGGCACAGAAAGGGCTCAGGGAGAGTCTCTTGTGCCTCCAAACAGCTTGGGAGGCTTCAACAAAGTATTTGTCCTCACAGTTCTCAGTGCAGGATTGTGTATTCCAAAACTCACACCCAAAGTATGCACCCATTGAGTTTAAAAGCAAGCAACTAACTAGGAGAAACCTATTAAGACCAACAGAGAGAAATTCTAGGGAATGAGCTATCTTTTATCTCATGTTTAATAACTTTAAGGCCCCTATTCTCATCAACATACCAGAAGATTGTTTACCAACCCAGTAGATTTTCAGGCAATGTCCTATATAGCCAGAAAAGAAAAACTCACCAGAGAAATTATTTGTGTAAAGTTTTTGTCTCACAAAACCTTGTAGTTTTCTGTCAAATTCGTTCACATGAAAACAGATATCATAGCCTAAAATATTGTGCACCTTCAGACAACACCCCAAAATAACACACAGAATGCATTAATGCAATATAATTACAGAAGTTCATCTACATCAGCACATCTTGTGGGAGACCTGAGTCACACCCAAGTCTTTGCAGGGTATATTTGAAAAAAGGCTTTCATTGAATTACAGAGCAAAAATTAATTGAGCAGACAAATTCTCTCTTATTTACAGTAGTAAAGGTGTCACTTATCAACTGTTGCAATGGTTAAGTGAAGAATTCAATACTTGAAAGGTATTTTACAAAAAGAAGTTAAAATAAAAAGAACTCTTTCCAAACCTCCAACTAATGTACCACAAAATTATAAATAGCCACCAAGTAGAGGCAAAATGAGAGCCAGATGAGAAGAGAAAGAAAGAGAATAAGTAATAAAGAGAAAATAACATTTAATCAAGCTATAGTGTTTTTCAACAGAATAGTCAGAATACTGTGCCTCCTCTTCAGGCAGAAGAGATAACTTCCATAACTCAAATTTAGCAAATAATTTAGTTAATGCTCTTCATATGCTAAGAGGGTTTTGTACGTACACACATGTGTGATACTTATGAAACCACTTACGACATCTGTGGCTGAAGGTAAATAGTCATTACATTACAAGTAGCATTTTGCAAACATAGCAATTCCTTAAACATAGGTGGAGCAGCACAGCCATCTCATCTTTTACACTTAGCACACCCATCTGAAGACAAGTTCTTTTGTTTCTTTTGTGGGGTTCAAAAAGAAAAAAGAGAGAGTATCTGGAGATAACTGCAGTGATCCTTGTTGAAGAACTGGAAACAACAGAAATGAGAATATCCCCTGGGAGTTCCAGTAAGCAAGCAGAAGAACCATCCTGATATACTGACTAAATGTGATGCAGAACAGCAAGACTGTGCATGCAAACAAAGGGTAGCAGCTGACCTTCCTTGACCAACTAAATTAACAGTGAGGCAACTTCCAACCAAGACAGAGAAGTATAAAAGCCATGACCCAACACCCACTAAAGCAAGCAAGTTTTGCAGTGGCTTCAGTGGATCCTATTGCACTGATGCCAATTTTACCTCCTGTCAACCACAAATACCACCACTTAAACTTCGTCTTCAAAAGCCAACAATTAGGATGACCAATTTCCACAAGTGACGAAGAAAAGCATGTTATCTTCTATTCACTCACAGCAGAGAAACTCTTGCTGCGTTTTTATTGTAGTGGACCTGTAGAAAAAGGTTCCGGCAAATATAGACGTAAAATGGCTTTTTTCTACTCCTCTCATTCTGAAATAATTTTAAAAAGCGCTGAAGCTGAAATGCGTGGTATTAAAAAAAAAATCAAATCCTCCTCCTTTTCTGAAAGCTAAAGCTCTTAAATATCTATACAAGGTGATATATGGTCTTGATCATATTCTGCCTGCTGGATAGCCACATCTCTGCTTTGGTGTCCTATAATGCTTAGGCGGTTTGGTTTTTTTTTTCCTTAAATCTCTGCAAAAACTCTAGTTCCTTTCTCTAGTGGTCTTGGAGCAGTGTTGGCTCCTGAGACCTCATAATTCCTTAGGCATTCATTTGTCAAGAGCTCCAACTTTGCACATAAGGGGATAAGTTAAAACTTAGAGACTGTATGAGCTTTTCGAGGAGTCCAGACTCTTTACCTAAAGCATCAACATAAAAAATATAGGTATCTATGAAACAACAGATGTGCACATGTCCTACTACGCTTAAATTCCTCGCCATATTTCATCCCTCCTTGGGCCTAGGTCAGAGGTTCAGTGCACAGCTTCTCGTGAGAAAAGTTCCCCCTTTTTAAAGCAACCTGTTTTCTATTCTTCTCCTCTCCAAACTTCCCTACTGCAAGCATTTTTGTTTTATAATCCCCATCCCTTTCACCTGAGGACTCTCTCATCAGCCTCCTTAGGTGATCCAAGTCCCACCAGCTGATCTGCTGCCTAGTTACTGCTCCTCTATGTTTCAGAATCAAAAACAATCTGTCTGGGGCAATGGCCAACTTTTTGTAAAATATCATTCTATTTAAATACATGTTCATTGTAGTTAAAATGACCTGTTATTTTTGCTTTCTGACACTGCAGATACTCTCCCTCTTTTCCCTAGTAGATTTTATAACAATACAGGAACAGAGGCTGCCAAGAAAGAAACCAAACTCCATGTTCAAAGTGAGGTTTGCAGCTTGATGCAGACTGTTCCCAGCACTGAAGAGAAGTCCCATGCTGCACAAAAACTCAAGAAAAGCCTCATATTTTAATGGCATGTGACAAACCTGGAGAACATGCTAAAAATGTGGGTTTGTTTTACATGGAGCTAACTGTGCCAGCTGTATTTTTTATAGTAGTTCAGAAATCAGCTAACACCATGCTGCTAGGTGATGTATGAACTTGTTCTGCGTGTTTCCATCAGAACTGAAATTCATTACAATTTGATCTTACACAGAATCTTTCAAATCTCCCTAGATCATCCCTATTCTTTCCTCAAAATCTGCAGTTACAGACCTGATTCTTATTCCCCAGTTGTTTGCTAGTTGTAAGCCACACTAATTCCTGCTGTCTCAGCTGAATTATTCCAGATTCCCTAAGCACCCACAAGTGGAGCCTCAAGAAACAGAGAACATGAGACAAAAGCTTTTCCCTTCCTTGACTCCTGAAGGTAGCCAACTGTCTACAATATGACATCTGATTAGCACTAGATTTGTTTCTCAGTCTGTATTCTTGGAGAAGTAGTTAGTGGTTCCAGACCACAACAAAATGTTGTACAAACTCTTCCCTACGTCCAGCCATGAATTTCACAACTGCAATACAAAATGCTGTTTTGGTTTTGGATTCCTCAACCCTTTTTTCTTCCTAGCTCAGGGTGGAAAGAACAGTGCTGGCTGTTAACATGCTGCCAGTTTACCTTGCAGATACACCCACCAACATGCATTCCTCACAAACTCACTACTTTGGCTTCTCCAGCTAAGCACATGGAATAACTTATGTAACAAAGACAGGACATTGCTTTGGGAGATACACGGATAAAGATCCATAGCAAAATCTTGCTTCTGCCCCCACCTACCACATCAGTCGATAGGAATACTTCCACTGTCTTTAGCAGGAATTTGATGTTGCTCCTACAGCATTGGGAACTGAATTTCATAGACAAATTTGGAGAAAACAACATCAGGACCTTAAATAAAAATGACAATTTGAACAACAGAAAAAGAAAAATGAATTTAGCAATCAACTGGGCCATAACAGTAGTGCAAGGTTCGAAAATGAGTATGTTTACCATAGGAACTATCTCCAACAGCCTTATTTTCATTAGCTAGCATTACATTCCTGCTTTTTACTGTGCAAGTGCTTGCAAGATAAAGGACTACTGACAGTGAATAAAGGCGTGAAAACTCTGGCCTCAGTGTTAAAAATAATCTAGCTGATAAAGATACACAAAAGTAACTTAAAATAGCTAAAAAGCTGGAAGCACACAGAACAAGCTTACACAGGAAACTGTTTCAAGCTTGCTGTTCTAGAGGCCATTTTTGTTCTGGAAAGCATCTTTTATCATCTGTCTACATCTGTCAACGACCACAGAGGGGATCTACCAGAATGCACAACTGCTTCCTTCCCACATGCATGTGCACATTTCCCACTGAGGGGCGTTCCAGAGACCCTGCCTGGGAATCCAGACTGAGGCATCTGCCCTGTAATTTAAACATGGCCTTTATGTATTTTTCAGATGCTGTCTCATAAGAGACTCTTATTCTGGAGGCCATGTATTTGCCACTAATGTCTCTACAGTCATAAAAGAGAATGAGGCCTGCAGGTTGATTGGATAACCATTTATTGCCCAGAAGAGAAAGGCCACGAGGCACTGTGTCCTATGCGCCCAGGCATGCCATCACTGCCATTAGTAGGAACTGTGTGCCAGGTGGGAATTCAGAACCAGGCTGGGATGTGTTTCCCTAGAAGTGTTAAGATTTCTTGGAGATTATAAACAAAGTAAAGACATTAAAAAGGATAGTAGGGTGCAACAAAGCATGAAGCTCAGCTTATACTAAGTTTGCTCTCCTTCCAAAAGAAATCAAATTCATTTTTGTATTTATATTGTGGCATTCAACATATTTGCATTATGTCTCTGTTGTATCTGTGCTTTCACCCTTCAAAATCCAGCCTCACTTAGAACTGCGAAACAATAATGAAATTGCAATAAAACATTACAAAAAGAAATATCAAGAGTTTCACTGAAAAAAGATAAAAGGTTCCACAAGGGACCTTACAATCGCTATCAATTTTTATGCTGTAAGCTGGAAGATAATACAGTAAGGAGTGATAATATTTAACCTAAAATAGAAAGTCCTCTGTAAGCAACAGTTATAGCTTAAAGATGATGAATATTTGTGACTGAGCACACAAACCTTGACTGTATTCTATTCTGTGGGGCAGATCCTCAGACAGCGATTTAGAGCCCTGAAATCTATTTATGTCAGCTGAGGAGCTGCCTTATGAGACTGAATCTTACATTAAACTGAGAATGTCAATGCACTTATTTACTTCTGTACCTCTTGACTAGACATCCAATTATTATTCGAGGGATTTAATGGACTATATTCATGACTACTGATACTGTTCAGTGTACTATTTTAACTGTTTTTATACTGTGATGCATAATGTAACTTCTACAAGCAGCTGCACAACCCATGTCCCAATGCATTATTGTTTTATTGACTGATTACATTAGTTCCCCCAATACACACACACACAGACTTGCTAATTCTAACACAGTGGAGTAACGTTCACATTGCTGTTAAGCTTTTCTGTTCCCTGTGAAAAATGCACTTTTATTCTGAATTACTTTTTATATTAGGGAAAACAAGGAGAAAAAAATGCAATGTCTCCATGAAAGATTAGTATGTGTCTCTTCGAGGGCAGCTAGTCTCAGAACTGCTGTCATGCCCAAGCCACATGTGTTCAGTTTTACAGGTTTTGACCAAGAGAAGTTACTTCAAAGCTCTGTGCACATTCTTTTCTGATGTCAGATTTTCTTTGCATTCAGCCTGTGTATTAAGCTATACCATGGAGTCTCCTCTTACCAAAATATTAATTCAGTGTACTGGAAGGAAAAGTGGCATCCTAGTTAAACCAAGAGAGTAGCAATAATCTCTTCTTCTCTCAACATTCAAAGAAATAGCAAATATTACCTCCCATGGAATATAAAGCAGACACTACTATGCTCTTGCTTTGTCTAAAATCAAGGCCACTTGTAACTTCAAAATCAATGTGAAGTAACCACAGATACGCACAGGAGTATATTATTCCTGCACAGAAACATCTAAATCAGCTCACTAGAGGCTTATATGCAGCATAGGCCAAAACACACAGTACACGTGCTTTCCCTGTCCAGTTGGTGACCAGAAGTGGAAGACTAACACAACATTTCCAAAGCCATGCAAATGTAGTATGAGGTTTGTCTCGCTTCCCTAAAAGGGAACTGCCTCATTTCCCTAAAAACACTACAGTCTGAAGATCCAGATAAGGGTAGACAGACATCAAAGACTGAAGCCTACAGGGAAAACTAAGGACTGTTAAAAGAAGAGGTGGAAATTAAAAGCCATTCTCCCATTTTGAGGTTGAAAGAGATGAAATTGTTGCTCCTGGGGTGCCTATCTGCAGAATACTCCAGCTGCCTCTATGCCCACTTTGATGTGCAATGGAAGCTGAGTTTTCCACTTCTCACATGGATTGAAGCGATTTCTATTCAACACACCATAGTGCAAACAGTTGAAGATAACAGTAAAACTTGAGGCGCATGTATGTGTCAAGCACACATATACCCACATGTCCTATTTTCAGTGACAAAAAGTGTAGACCTGCCCTGCACTACTTTACCACCAACTGTTTAAAACAAAACACTCTACAGTCTGAACAGTGCCCCTTTGTTAAAAAACAATCCAACAGTTGCAGGGCCTGTGTTTCATGCTTTCCCCATTAAAATGCAAATCTTTGCCTTTACACAATGAGACCCAAAATGGAATTCTGTACAAGTACTGCAAAAACACAGAGCTTGTGTCATCTACTGATAACGACAACTTCTACAGTTATTTTATTTCTTTTCATGTTTATGATTTTATGCACACATTTCCTTAAGGAGGGAGTACGTTTTTAATATAAGGAAGAAAGACATATACTAAAAGATGCAAGCTTAAATTAAGTTTTCTGATCTCAAACAGTAAGTTCCCCACTAAATTAGCAGAAACAATACGACAAATAGCAAAAGAAGATTAATAGGAGGATTCTAGCCAAAACAGGCTTTTCTAATCTGGGGGTCTGACAGTTCCATAAAAAAATAGCAGACAAGAAAAAATAATGGCAAAGTTATAATCACAATAATGAAAGTATGTAATAAACTATGTCTTTTGGAAGATAATGCTGTGAGTGGAGCTTTGTACCAGAATTTCTTGAGCAAAAAACTGGCTGCTTATAAACTTATCTTTCATTTCTTGCTCTGGTACATATGCAAATGCAAAGTGTCACAGATCTTAAAATACACAGCAAATTGGCCCAGTTACAGAATTTACATAGCCACCTGAATAAAACTGAAAGAAACTCTAACCATGGGAGGCTATAAACAGAGCAGTTTATGAAAATCCACAACTAGCACTCATCTCTGGATGACTGACAAAGAATACTGCTGTAAATACTGAAATGGTATCTTTACAAAGGGAGATATAATTCTGTTCTTCTCTTTGAGATTTAAATGCTGTTAATTGTCTTTGCTTTTATTTAGTTTGGGGATTGAGTGATCACCTTTATTAAGGTAAAACTAGACAGGCAAATTCTGCTATCAGAGCACATGAAACAAAGAATATTAGTGAGTCTGAATCCACTTCCCTTTTCCATTCAACAAGTCAGTCAAGGGCCAATGTTAGAAAGGGTTTGATATTGGTTCCAGTTGGATTCTGTAACAGCCTGATGTGGCCACCATGCACTGCTCTATCAGAAAGTATTACCACACTAGCTGTTATCGCTACTTACCATCTCATCCGGAATCCCAGGGCAAACAAACTGTCTTACAACATTTAATTCAATTGGAAAATAAAAATTAATATACTGGGTCAACCCAGTCCCAACAGTAGACAGGGCAAAACACCATATCAACCATTTTCAGCTCAAGAGATTTCCTGAGCCAAATATTGTTTCCCTCTACTTATTAACCCACCATGATTTTCTCTTCAAAGTACTAACCCAATCTCCCCTTGACACAAGGGACACACTTTTAAACTCTGAGCATTCACAGCACCCTGTGGCAATGATTTTCAGGAGTATATTGTCTGCTCTGTAAAAAATAACCTGTCTTGAACTCAGCTCTTACCAGTTTCACTCAAAGCTTCCAAGCTCTTGCAACAGAAGAGATGCTCATGGAGGGATGTCTACCTCCCCACTCCCTGCCCTTAAAGATGTGTGTCTCCCTCCCCTCTTCTATTCTCACCTACTGAAATATTGCTGAAGAACACTACTTATGTAAAGCAAGTTCTTCCATAAGCATATATTCTGATACAACTCCATCAGTCTTGCCCCAAGACTGATAAAGGAATCCTAATTTTACCTATACTCACTGTTTTTACTGTGATTAAAAATTAATTAAAAGATCTGTCTCAGTGCTCATGTAATAGTATCTTCTTTTCCAAAATAAACTATCAGCTCTTTAGCTGACACAAATATCCTTCCCTGAGAGCTGCTCCTTTACAAAGTAAATTGCATCAAGCAAATCAAAGATCTGTAAAAGTACTACTACTGCTAAAACCTCTTCTTGACAGAATTGTCAAATTCTTGACAGAACTGTATTTTATTCTTCTGTGCTTCAAAAAAGTGTAATAAAAATCCTCCTGGCTGTTTCAGAATTATAAAATATAAAAATGCAAACAACATTCTTCAGTTCTATCCACACTAAAAATTCTTGTTCAAAAGATTCAATAAAATATTTTCCTGGGACTAGGATTATAAAGCTACATTTTCTAACAGTCATAAAATCATGGAATAACTTTTGTCAACATGAAGGTCTTTGGTCACTAAAATACATCTAACTGAAAATGTTCTTATTACACACACCATTAAATCTATCATGTTATGTCATGTGCTCCTTAAAGAACACTACTACTTATTTTAATATGATGATGTAGGGCAATACAAACCAAACAGAATTATTTTGGTTGCTTTGCTCTCAGTCCCTGTTTGGAATCTATATCTTAGTATTCCCATGGCAGTAGTGAAATTGGGGTTTCAAACAAGAGAAGTCTTTGTAAAGCTCCTGGCGCTACTCATAGGGATCAAATAATCACTTCAATGTTTCTCTACAAACACTGTGTTAGACTGCCCTTGCTTATTTTATCAAACAAAATTTGTGGCTTTACCTTGTCTGTTCTTTCAGCCTAATTCTCAGTTGATTTATACACAGTATAAGTCAGAAGCAATTCCACTGCAGACCAAGGAATTGTAATGAAATCAACACCAGTTCCTAACGCTTCACATCACTGAGCTGTCATGCTGTATCACCTTCTGCTTCTTCACCTTCAGAAGTCCAGAAAAATGTAGCAAACTCTCTAGACCCGATTTTCTACATAAATTACAGTTAAATTAGAAATATCACCACCACAATCACCATAATTGTGCACAGGCTTCTCTAAATTCTGCTATGAAAATTCAGGAGTTAGTTTTAAGGCAAAACACCCAATTAATTCGGATTTCACTTTTATCGTCAGTCTATCAGTTAAAAAGAATACAAAGGTTACAGATGAGTTATAGTGATGAAATTGGGGAAAGTTTTTAAAAAACGCTATCACCTGAAGAACTTAGGTATCCAAGTCCCATCAAAATAGCTTATCATTTTTAGTCAGAGATGCTTTTGTAAATCTACTGCATTCAGCTAGACATGAGTTTATAAATTTTGCATGCTTTGTGTTCAATTTCAGCAGTCAGTGCTGTAATGAACTCAGGACAGAGCCCTCTGCTGAATCAGGGCTCATCACTTTGCAGGAACAAATACTTTAAGAGCTGCTGGTAAGCAAGGTGCCATAATTTCATTTAAACAGACACAATTTATCTTGTTCCAAATATTATAGAAAGCTATGAACCGTTAAGGTACTCAACTGTTTCCTGAGTCAAATTAAAGTTTTGAGAACAAGACATTAAAACATGCCTGACAGTCAAAAGGTTGCAAATGAACTAATTGAAAGCAGGCAATCATGTTTTCATTTTCTCGTAGCACTGTCCACACTTTCTGATATCAGCCTCGTCAAATCCCTGCCACAGTGAGGCCTGCTGTGACCCTTAGACAAAGCTAGTGTGTTCTGTTATTAAAAAACACTGTGGGCAATGCAGCTGTGTTTTGATGCTAGCATGTTCTCAATTCATTCTTCGCCTGAAGTACACAAAATGACATTAAGTATTATTTCACTAGAATAGAGCACTGCATTAATTTAGCGTTTTGTTGCAAAGCCACACTCAGTGAGAATACATTTATTACATTTTGGCCCAGGAGGGCAGAACAGTCAGCAAACAGATTTCATGGCTAGGAGCTCCCTGAATCCAGAAAATCAGAGCCTGAGCCTTTGGCATCCTTCATTGAAGTCAAGCACTCTAATATACAATGAGCTCAGAAATCAACATAAGAAGGGAGGCGAGGAAAAGTATTGTGAAGAGTGGGAACAGTAAGTGGGCTTTCAGAGCTAGTCCCCATTTAAAATAGAAATGCTGTTATTAATCTTTGACAACTACCTTTGTTCTTTCAATTAAAAGAACGAGCTTTCCACTAATTAGATTGGAGTGTATTTTCAGGAGAAGGGTGTAAGAAAACTAAAAATTAAAATCTCTTAACTGTATGGCATGAAAGTGGTGATGATTCTGAATGTTAATTCCAAATCATTACACATTATGGTCTATTAACCTTTCCCATTGCACTATTTCCCAAGATATCAAATCCATAAAGTAATTGTTTCGGCCAGGATAGAGTTAACGTTCCTTGGGCTTTGGGTTCAAACACAACACTGTGTAAGAATTGAGAGTGGAATATTTAAAGCTTTCCAGTTGTTTCAAAGTTTTCTGATAGACTAAACAGTCTAAGGGTAGAAATACCATTTCAGGCTGACAACATAAGCAGACAGATTTGGCCATCTGAATTAATCTTTGGCCTGGAAATGTCAATATTTGACTTTTCTCTATTTTTTTATTTTAGTCAAATGGGTCACATGGGAGTTCAGAAGCATTACAATTGCAGACTTGTTCTGATATCAACCGCTTTTAATCACCATAATTTCACTATTTAGATTTTGAAGCTGCACCTAATTTGAGCCACTTAGTTGAAAGCAAATGAAATGTCTAAAGATCAAAGGACTCTGTTCGAAATAAATAATGAACCATATACAAATAATAGTGTCTTAGTATTTCTAAGGAAATGACTATAGCAAGATAGTAACAAATGAGTATAAACTAGAATGTACTTTCCCGCACAGGTCACGAAGGAGAAGAAAAAAAAAGTTGTCTTAGCAAAATGTTATATTTCAGTATAGTTTCTTTTAAAAGTATTTTATATTCTGTTTTCTCTGTCACACCTTACAGTAAATACACTTGACTTTAGCTTTTGTTAACTGGAGATTATATTTACTAGGAAGTGAGAGAAGCAAGGAAGTAGTGCTTTTTTGCGTGTGCGCACACTTGATTTCAGCTAAGGCATGCGATCTGTTTATTGTATATGACTACCTGTATCCTAGTAATGGAAATGGATTTAGTTGTGGTCTCTGCTCCTAAAGGTATTGTTTATCACATCAATACTAAGTCTGCAAGATGAGCTCCCCCAGACCTGGACACACATTACAGGAAACAAAGCCAGACTGAAGAGTGAACTTTGTTATCTATAATACAGTCAAATTGCAAGCAAAGATTTATCCTCACTAGCATATAACAACTTGTGAGAGTGCTCAGTAGCGGGGCATGAGCTCACATGGGCTGCTTTCCTCCTCGGAGTACAATCTCAAGGGTTTCTCCTCTACACTTGTCATCTCTTCTTACAAAATCTGCAGAAAGCAAACATCTTTAAAAGGTAACAGTAGTTAAATTCCTTTCCACCAAATCCTATGACACCATTCGTTGTAGTGAATTGGAAATGGACCGACAAACCTAAGTCCAGGTTTATTTTTATAGTTATGGCAAATCTTGTAAGGAAAATATTACTTTTACACATTTACTGGGGAATATCAAAACTATTGCAAATGACCAGTGTAAGCGTCTGCAAGTGAACAGAAAAAAAGACTTTGTACTGAACATCCTGAAGACCCTTAAGAAATATAGATAATACAATAATAAAAGCAGCTTAAACCTATTATGTATTATCAGGTGAATGCCATAAGATTCCCAAAATATGTATTCTCTGGTACCACATTACAGTATTGTGATTACACACAACTTGCACTATATTTTGCTGTGCTACATTTGCAAGTACCTCATCTATTGTATAGCTCAGTTGTTTGAATTTCTTTCACTAAACTGATGTCTTAAATGGGGTGGTATTAGACAATAATAATGTGAGATGCAAGTTTTCTCCACATGTAAAAGGGGTTTTAGTGGCAGGACATTTTCCATGTTTCTCCAGCTTTACATTTTACAAAAGGAGAAAACACATCACACTATCATGACAAATAATGCACGCCACATTAGCTTTCCTGTCACAGCTGATTAGGTGCACTGCAGCACCCTTCCACGCAGCTAGGCAGAAAGAGAGATCTCAAAACAGCGACTCCTTCTTTAGGCCTGGCTTTTAGGATTTACTTCGACATGGCAAACTATCACTCTGTACACTGCGGAAGAAATTATTTCACAATGCTGACACGTCAAGTATATTAAAAAGGAGGATGCAGTTCTAACTTTTTTGATAGGTCAGCATTGTTTCTCTAACTTACAGCTTCATTAAACAAGTCCTAAAGATGGTCTATAATTTTTAACTCGTTCTTGTGGTATGAATACGAGATAGACTTGATTTTCTCCTAAGTATTGTACAACAGAACTGCTTGCCACTAAGTGTAAAACATGCAAGATGAATTTTGTTTAAAAGTACATTTTTAAAGATTATGTAACACCAGACAAGCATTTGTTTTTCTAGAAAGTGTTCTGAGAAAAAACCATCTATAGATAATATTTTCCTTGTGATCTGAAAGCTTGCTATTTTTGCACAATACATATTCTTTGGAACATGTCATTAGAAGCAGTTGTTTGAACCTCTCAAGACCTTATTCTTCCGTCTTTCAGATTCCAAGTAAGCCACACATCCACAATCTATAAGCACCTGACAGATGAAACTAGCTTGACTGAAAACTAAGCAAATATTTGGTGCTTATGGGGAAGAAAAATGTTGAATGCCTAAATCTTGTTTACATCTTTCAAATAAGTCTCACCTAAAAAGTTTTGGTAGCTCAAGGGGTTATAATAATGTAATTAAATTAACACTAGTAGAGATACTACAAGTTTACACTAAGCAGAGCAAATAGAGGACTCTGTCAATGATGTACACATGGGCTTCACATCAGGTTGTTTTCCACACAGCCTTCAACAAAATTCTACAGACTTTAAACACAGAAAATGTATCCCTTCTCAATAACATGCAGAGGTAAAAACTTAAAAAAAATGCAGCTTATTAATGGAAAAATATTAAAAAAGTTATGACTTCTTGTCCTCCTAGAGAGGTGTAGGAGAGTCAGATTGTCAAATATACTTGCCTACCACATCAACACTCAGCAAACACAACTTTCAAAGGATGACAAACAAAAATAAAAATCACAACATGGTATTCAAAATAAAGACCTAGGAGGAAATGTACTCCTTCCATTCACAGATCTTGTACTGCTACCTACTGTATACAGGCCAAAGGAATCATCTACAAACATTAAGAAATCCAGTCAAATGGATGTGTGGTCTCTAGGATATTCTTGAATGAGCCCTTCACACAGATTATAAGACTGTACGTGTTGTGTGAATGGTTAAATTCTAAAGTTATGGTTAATTTGTTTAATTATGACTGGAAGTGCTTCATTTCACGTTTTAGAACATAGCTCCAGAAGAACTCTAAAAAAAACCCCAAATGAATGAGTGAGCAGACAGGTGACAAATGGTGAATTCATATTACGCATATTCATACATCCTTTTCTTTTTACAATACATACCTTGTTCTGACCTAGCACACAGGTAATTATCATCCTAGACAAAGAAAGAGGATACAGGGGAGCAAAGGTCCAAGTTCAAAAGCCAAATCCTAACTTTTCCGCAGACTAAACTTTATTGTTAGCAATATATAATTTTTATTAACCAATGATCATAACTTTTTATTCTTTTTACTTTTTCTTCTTTTCCCATGTTACCCGTGAGATAAGAGTAAAGTGCCAGTATTGGGATCCACTGGGATTGCTAGAGATTTGTTCACAGAGACCACTTAATATTTTTACTGTTACCAGCTTGCCAGTTCAGCTGATGTAAACAATACAGAGTGAAGACAGAATGAAAATCTGAAAAAATTAAATCAAATAATCAAACCCTAACCTGTACACAGAACTATGACACACAGAGTTTGGTGGTCAGTGAACAAGAACAATAGGAAGAGTCAGTTTCTTGCAGCCAGCATATTATTTAGTGCTTGGGCATTTAAAAAAAAAAAATAAATCATCAATGCCCAAAAATCTTCCAAATACATGGAAGAGAAAATTAAAGACGTCTGACATTTAAATCCCAGTGGTATCTAAGTGAAATGTATCATCCTGAAATCTGACTCATGCCCTCCTGATCTGAAGACCATCGCTTTCAATATGTTAAAGCACGTTGTATAACTAATATATGGTTTTATAGACACAATAAGATACTGGAATCATCACATCATTGTCATTCTGTCAAGCAGCAGTAGTGCTGGAGGATTCTGGAAAAGATAACTCTAGCGAACTGCATTCACCCCAACAGTCAAAAGCAACAGTTTTTAAACAAACTGCAGTCTCAGATTTTGTTCCTTTACCCCATTTGTCAATTGATGCTTTAAATTCTTCTAAGTCTGCTAGTCTTTGACAGACTGCAGTTCAATGTTTTTTCTTCTTAATCTAGTAGATGAAGGCAATGTGAGCCTCTTCATTCAATTGCTTTGCAACACCAAGTAAACTCTGAACAACTACATCAATGTCGACTGGAACTAGTTAATCTAATCACCTCTACCTAGAGATGAATGGGAACAGAAAAGCACACAAGTGCCTTTCAGGTTGCAGTTGCTTCATTTGGCACCTATGGGGTTTTCAGAGAAGGACCCTTCTAATGAAGCTTTGTATTGAGTCCTTATTGGAATAATTCATGGGGACCATCTGCCCAAAGAGTATCACACACTGTACTGGAATCATCTAATTATGGTTTTCAAGGCGTAGCACACTCCTCTGAGCATGGTAGTTAGCCCACATTTGGACAACATTGATGTCTCCTTTTACCTCATTGGCTCATTATCAATACTGCTGTGTTCGGATGCATGACAGTCTCCCTCTTCTGGCACATTTAAAAAAATGTAGGTATCAAAGCCTTTCCTGTTGCTTCCCCCCACACATGAACTGCATTAAACTTTAGTTTTCTGTTTTTGTTTAGTAAACATAAACCCATCTGTAGCTAAATCTTATGCATTTGTAATCATTGCTACTTCTTTAATATACCCCAAAACATTTATAAGCAGAAGTGAGTGTGCAACTGTGGACCATCTTTATGTAAATAAACACCCTAGACCAATACAGAAATTTCCAGTCAAGAAAATCGAAACAGGACGAAAGACGTTTTCTTCTGCGATATATCAGGGACTGGACAGTAACAACCTCAATAAAATGATACCAAACTGCTAACATGCTGTCACAAATGAAAAACATTTCTCTGCTCTTAAAGCCATGAGTCCATACAGGGTTATTTATTCAGCTCAGTGCTGCCTCTTGTTTTTCCCTACAATTCTGCAATATGACTGCATTTTTTTCCTTCATTCAAGTCACTAGGCAATTAATATTCTGAAAATCTGCTCTACACTTTCTTATAAGAATTACAGCATCCCATGTAGCTTAGCTTGTAATATATTCAAGTATTCTGATATTTTCCAGATGAAAGTTGTAGACTTTATTCTTTTTACATTTAATAAACATCCAGTGCATTACTCAAAGATAGTAAATTGTCAGTTGAAGGCTGATTTATTTGTCTGTTTAGCTACGAGAGGGAAACTCTACCGGTTTCCCACCCTGCTCTGGCTATAAACTCTGGCTTGGCAGTCCATCATCCAAGAGAACATGGTTTGGCCTTTCCATCGAGATGCTCAAAAAAGACATCAAGTAACTGCAGTAGTGATATTCTTTGCTTTACTTTTGCAGAATACGAAGAGTTAAATTAAATTCTGGCTGTCACCTTTCAGTCTTTGCTGACATGGGCTAGATCTGAATGGCTAATCTAGACAGATGGCACTGCAGATAGGAACCATTTAGTTTCCATGCAACAAAGAAGAATTTCTACACAGATCTACTTAACATGAAACAAAACACTGAGGAATTTACTCTTTGTACAACTGCACTAATTTTCCTTCTAGTTTAATTAGGCAAGGAAATTAAATACCTTGCAACACATTATTCTCCTACAATGTGTAAAAGGGTGGCCTGAACACAGAACAGCTTAACCCCTTGGGTAATGCACAGCCAATCTCTATTAGAAGTAAGGAGTTGGTTAGTGTCTCAAAAAGCAGGAATATCTCCCACATTTGGTGGACTACATCCTCCTGGTGATACACATGCTATTCTAGTAATCATTTGTCCACCCCCAGGCTCTGCTGCTGTCAACACTGATGATAAGTGCCCAGCACTGTGCTGTACAATTTAGCTAGTACAGAGATTTGAGCTGCTGCTGCTGTCCATCATCTGTTTCTTCTCCACCTACAAACTCAAAAGTGAAGGAGAAACTTCCTGCAGAGGAATGAAATCTGGAAATATCCAAAGCAGCTACGATGTTTATTTCTGCCCACCCTTTGTCTTCTGTATCTTCTAATTTTAGAGGATTTCCTTTCTGCCACAGCTGGGACCTACTCAGTCCTCTATGGGACTCAGGAGAGGATAAGGGGAATAAATACATAGTTTCCTAAATCCTTGTGTGACAAATGCACTTGATCCCTTAACCAAACTAGCAGTAATTTGGTACACACCCCAGAGAAGGTAGAGGCCTGAGCCACAAAGGAGCCGAGTGACACAGTGAGCATTGATGCATATGAACTTGGAACACCGATCATGCGATTAACACATGAATAGTGGGTGGCTTTTCCAAGACTCATTTATCAAGGAGCAAAGAAAGTTGTGAGTACAAGGAGTCTCACGCACACCTTTCCCATCACATGTAATTACACTATGAGCCAACCACTTTATGACAGCTTAAGTGAGCCTTTTTTGAGCTCTCCCTGCTAGGCAGTGTGGCTGCATGGCGGTGATCTCCCCCTGAGCTGGGTTGCCTCTCAAGGTTGCTCCTCGAGGTAGAAAAACCTTATATCAATGGCTTATCTTTGGTAAGCAACTGATACCGCACATAACCTTGTAGCATGGTAACCGTGATTTGCGCTCTGGTAGTTTTGAATCACTGTTCAAGTGATTGTGCTGTACAGTAAGAGTGAACCTTGCCATTGAACTTTGTTAAGTCACACTTTCACAATATCATATTAAACCCAGTTTTCCAATACCTTTGACAGTGGTCCTTTCAGCAATCTAAACCACCCATTCACATCCCCTTGATCTTCCCCTTCTACCCACTAGCTCTGCAGGAAGCACTGTCTTAGAGCAAATAGTTTTGTAAGACACAATTGAATCTGGAGAAAGTATATTGCCTTAAACCCCGGAGGCCATATCAGTTCCAGAGCTGAAAGGTCAGCACAGCAGCAGTAATGCAAGATATATAAACAACGCAGGCTACTTATATAATGAACTCTATCTCTTCTGACCCTCAAATGTGAACTCAGGCTTTACAGTCATACCAGTAAAACCCTCTACAATGTAAACCATGAAGTTACTGCCTTAACTGGATGTTGTCTTGGACTCATATACACTGGGGGTGGGGGGAATAGTCCCCTCCTTTCCTACAGTACACTACATATGGTTTCCTGATGGTTGCATTAATGTTTCCCAGAAAGTATCGGCATATGTAAAACAGAATTATCACCTGCATGCTCCAGAAGAAAAACTCAATGCATGCTCTAAACCAAGTAGCCAACAAGTCCCTGGCCAGAAGGAACATGTTAACCTCTGCCTTAGTGTTTTCATGGAGGCTCAAGAGAACTGCTCAGTAACCCAATAGATGCACAGCTCTGAGCCTAAATAGTATCCAATTCCAAACGTTGGAGGATATCTAACCTCTCTTCCCTATAGACTCTAAAGAGCTCCTACTCCTGGGTCTAATGCCAACAAGGCAAACTTCCCACCCCCCGCAGGAAACAGACTCTCTAGTCTTATCTTTTGGTATTCTTGTAGCAGAAACTGAATATAAAGCGGTGTACAACTTGGGGCTCTCTTCAACTGTATGCATTGCTATATACAGAAGTACTGTAACAAATACAGAGCAAACATGACACAAGACTACCTCCTCAGCCATGTATACAGAATATTTATGATAAATCCATAGATACATGTGTATGAACAGGACCCAGTTTAATGAGATGAGACGTGAATAAAGAGGATAAGATTCAATCTGCACTTCAAGACTGTGTTATATATGTATTAGAATGATGAAAAAAATTTTTCATACTGCAACTACTGCAGAGGTTAGAGAAAACTATCTCATTATTCAGATAACTTCTGACCCAGGTCAGGAACTTCCTCATCTCCAAATGAAAAATAACTTCAGCTAATGATAAAAATTTCTATGCAATCTTTTACTTCTAAAAATAGGAGAAATATAATAATAGCACTGCTTTACTAGAACAATAAAAAAGGGTACAGAAAATCGTAATCTTTTAGCCTGTCTGATGGAAAAGAAAAGAACTGCATTACTGGCATTAGTTCCACAAATTAGGATCAAATTAATCAATGCTTGAGCTGCAAAAAGGACACAATTCTTTTCAAGAAGTTATAAAACAAAAATGAAAAAATTAAAATGGCTTACAACTAAAGTTCTGGGAAATCAGCACTAAGGCTAAAAGGTAAAATGACAACATTTTCTCATCATAAAAAAATATATATTTTCCACTATTTTTCTATTATTTTAAAAATACACAAGTAGGGGGAAGTGATAAAAACAGCAGATGACAGATGTCTTCTGCCACGTGTCAAGTCAAATTAAATCTATGCTCTAAAATATACTTCAGCCATGAATACTGATGGCTAAATAGTGACCTCCTGTCATAAGCATCTCTAGAACAATCATGCTTGAGACATTCTGACAAAACTACTTCCCACATACATATGCCATCTGAACATATTTGCACCAGTTCAGACTGTGTTTCTAAAACTAAGATCAATAGTATTATAAAAACTGAAAACACCTGCTTAGAAAACATCATCAAGGCTGTGAAATCAGACTCTGTTCCTCAGCTGTATTTTGACAGTCAGCATCAAATAATTTTAGCTGAAGTCATCTTCAAAATCATAGAATGGTTTGGGTTAGAAGGGACCTTAAACATTATCTAGTTCTAAGCCCCCTGCCATGGACACCTTCCACTAGCCCAGGTTGCTCAAAGCCCCGTCCAACCTGGCCTTGAACACTGCCAGGG
Source organism: Athene noctua (assembly GCF_965140245.1). NCBI lineage: Eukaryota > Metazoa > Chordata > Aves > Strigiformes > Strigidae > Athene > Athene noctua. The sequence goes on from NC_134040.1 coordinate 59,966,826, forward strand.
AGGGGACAGTCACAGCTTCTCTGGGCAGCCTGTGCCAGTGCCTCACCACCCACACAGTGAAGAATTTCTTTCTTAAATATAAATCTATCCTCTTCCAGTTTAAAACCATTACCCCTCGTCCTCTCCCTACACTCCCTGAGGCAGAGTCCCTCCCCATCTTTCCTGCAGCCCCCTTGCAGTACTGGAAGGCCGTTATAAGGTCTCCCTGGAGCCTTCTCTTCTCCGGGCTGAACAACCCCAACTCTCTCAGCCTGTCCTCACAGGGGAGGTGCTCCAGCCCCCTGATCATCTGCGTGGCCTCCTCTGGACCACCTTGAGCAGGTCCATGTCCTTGTGATGTTGGGGGCCCCAGAGCTGGACACAGCCCTCCAGGTGGGGTCTCATGAGAGTGGAGTAGAGGGGGAGAATCACCTCCCCCGACCTGCTGGCCACACTTCTCGTGATGCAGCCCAGGATACGGTTCTGGGCTGAGAGAGCACACTGCTGGCTCATAGACAGTTTCCCATCCACTAATACCCCAAGTCCTTCTCCACAGGACTAGTTTCAATCCATTCATCACACAGCCTGTATTTGTGCTTGGGATTGCCCGACCCATGTGCAGGACCTGGCACTTGGCCTTGTTGAACTTCATGAAGTTTGCACAGGCCCACCTCTCCAGCCTGTCCAGGTCCCTCTGGATGGCACATCCCTTCCCTCCAGTGTGTCAACTGTACCACACAGCTTGGTGTCATCAGCAAACTTGCTGAGGGTGCACTCAATCCCACTGTCCATGTTGCGAACAAAGATGCTAAACAGCGCCAGTCCCAACACCGACCCCTGAGGGACACCACTTGTCACTGCTCTCCACTTGGACATCGAGCCATCGACTGCAACTCTGAGTGTGACCATCCGGCCAATTCCTTATCCACTGAGTGGTCCATCCACCAAATCTGTGTCTCTCTAAATTGGAGACAAGGATGTCATGAAGGACAGTATCAGAAGCTTTGCACAAGTCCATACAGATGACATCAGTTGCTCTTCCCTTATCCACCAATGCTGTAACCCCATTGTAGAAGGCCACCAGATTTGTCAGGCATGATTTACCCTTAGTGAAGCCACACTGGCTGTCATCAATCACTTCTGTATTTTCCATGTGCCTTAGCATACTTTCCAGGATGATCCACTCCATGGTCTCTCCAGGCACAGAGATGAAACTGTCTGGCCTGTAGTTCCCTGGGTCTTCCTTTCTTCCCTTTCTAAAAACGGGGGTTATGTTTCCCTTTTCCAGTCATCAGGAACTTCACTGGACTACCACAACTTCCCAAGTATGATGGATGGTGGCTTAGCCACTTCATCCACCAGTTCCCTCAGGACCCGTGGATGCATCTCATCAGGTTCCATGGACTCGTGCACCTTCAGGTTCCTTAGATGGTTTTGAACCTGATCATCTCCAACAGTGGGCGGTTCTTCATTCTCCCAGTCCCCACCTTTACCTTCTGCGAATTGGGTGGTGTGGCTGGAGCACTTGCTGGTGAAGCCTGAAGAAAAAAAGCCACTGAATACCTCAGCTTTCTCTAGATCCCAGGTAACCAGGTCTCCTGTTTCCTTCCAGAGAGGGCCCACATTTTCACTAGTCTTCCTTTCATCACTGATGTACCTATTAAAGCTTTTCTTGTTGCCCTTGATGTAACTCTATCAGGGCTTTCTCATTCCTAAACTGATCCCTGGCTGCTCAGTATCACTCCCAGGCTACCTGACCTTGCTTCCACTCTCTGTAGGTGGCTTTTTTGTGTTTGAGCTTGTCCAGGAGCTAGCTCCTCGTTCATCCCTGCAGGGCTCCTGCAGGTCTTATCTGACTTCCTCATTGTTGGGGCAGATCGCTCCTGAGCTTGGAGGAGGTGATCCTTGAATACCAACCAGCTTTCTTGGGCCCCTCTTCCCTCCAGGGTTTTATCCCATGGTACTCTTCCCAAGCAGATCCCTGAAGAGGCCAAAGTCTGCTCTCTTCAAGTTCAGGGCAGCAAACTTGCTGTGCACCCTCCTCACTGTCCTAAGGATCTTGAGCTCTACCATTTCATGGTCACTGCAGCTGAAGCTGCCCTTGAGTTCCACACTCCCCACCAGCCCCCCCTTGTTGGTGAGAACAAGGTCCAACATAACACCTCTAATATCACAGCTAGCACAGCATTTCAGGCATGTATAAGCATGCACAGAACTGTAAAGTACCCTCAAGTTCTCTGATAGCTTGTCTATTCCTTATGCATTCCTCTTCATCTTTACATTTGTTTTATTGAAGCCCTGCACTGTTTTGTTCAAAGGTTAAGACAGTAAGCAGATATGCAAAAGTTAAAATAAACAAATATTCACGGCCTGGGAGTCATATATCTCAATGAGCAAGTATTAAAGTATTTAGAGAAAGACTATTTTGTTAAATATTGTTGTACTGTAGAGAGGGAGAAGAGGGCTTTACAAAGACGACATTACTGACTAGTCATATTTGCCTTGGTGGTAATCTCTCATATGGATATAAGTGACAGTCACTACTAAAATTTTTCATGAAGGTGCCATAACAAATAATGCTGATGATTCCATAATGTCGTATTTCACTCCATGAAAGTCTTACTCTGCTTGCATCACGTTCTAGGTATTTCTGATGTTTAAGCATTTTCTAGAATACTCACATAAAGAAAAAGAAAAGAGAAAACACAAACCCACTTCACAAAGAACCACAATCAAATGTTTTGTGAATACTTATTTTTAGCTTTTATGCTTTCAAGTATGTATCTGCAGAAGGTTTGTATGTCTAACATTTCAGATCCTTTAAAAGGTATCCTATAAAGAGGAAGTTATCTACTAATACAGAGACCTTACTGGAAAAGCAGAAAAATAACTCTGTTACCGAGAAATTTGTAAAAATTGCTAAAAGGTGTGTGTGTGTGTGTGTGTGTGTGTGTGTGTGTGTATCTCCTGCATACAATGGACTAAAGACAGACTAACTCCAGAGGTAAAGCAAATGAATTGAAAATAAATATTCAGGGGATTAATTTGATTTAAAATAAATCAAAAGGATAATACATTTTCACCATCACTAACGTTAGAGGATATTACCAATGATTTGGCATAATATGGTGCTATATTACTTAAAACTAGTATGGATTAAGAACTAAACCCTCATAATTCTTACCGTCAGGTTAAAAAAATAATGATTTACATTTAAAAATCACACTTATCAAGGCTTCCTTTTCTTTCAGCCTCTTCAATTCTGAACCATTAAGTACTGCTGTTTTCTCCCCAAGCAACTGAATTATAGACAAGTAGTATGCACTTTTCTTATCATATGACTCTGCAGAACCTCCTGTGTGATTTAGTTCCAATTCCAGTTCCAAAAAAGTCTTAATAGACTCACAAGGAAAGTATGACTCATCTCTGTCTGCAGAATGGGTAACCCAGAACAGAGTGGGGAATCCCAGATCCCAAATATGGATTAGCAGACATCAGATTAGCAAATTCAGACAGGCACTGGTCTCTAAACTGGATTAAAAATACACATACTCGTATGTAAAAATGGAGCAAGAAAGAGCCTTCTGCACAAGCCACAGCAGTTCTGATACTAACAAATTCTATGTTATTATTCTGAAATCCTCAGTAAACATCCGTGTATCAGTCTGAGTTTTTTTTAACTGTTGCAGTATAAATCACAATTTGAGTTGTTCAATTTATCAGTGTCAACAGAAGATGGTAAAAAACCCACTGGCCTACCTGCAGGCACCCTCAAATTTCTCTCAGTGTTTATATGCTGGCCCTTTCCCATGATCCCAAAACAAGGAGGTTCTGAGTGTGCACTACAACATAAGGGAACCTGGGTAGCACAACTTTGCATTGATCAACAGCAAAACATTTCTCCCCTCACACTCAAGCAGGCAAAGGACAGGGAGATTCCTCCCTCCATTGCTCCATTCATAGGAGACATGGCAGACCCACAATATGAAAAATGAAAAACAAAACTAGTCCTTAAAGTCAAAAGGCCTTCCTTATTGGATCGTTTCACCAAAGAGACAGGATTCCTGCATCAGTTTGAAATCTTCCGCTCCTATTGCATGAGTTCCTGCCAAACTTAATTTGTCTGTTTTGTATGAAATGTATAAATGATACAGTAACAGTTACTGAAACAGCTGTGAATGAATCATCAGCTACAGTAAACACCATTTAGAAAGCCCCGATCAAAACATCTTGGTAATACTGCAAGTTTTGGGAAGTGCAAACACAGAAATAGACTATTCCTAGACTAGCACAATCTGCTGTTCTCTGGATCCTTCAAAGTCACCCAGAAAAGGAAAAAAAGGAGGGGCAAGACAGATGAAGTACAGGGAAAGCAGCTCCTTTCCTTTGCCTTCATTTTTCCCTCTTATACAACTCTTCTGTAGCATGGAGATTGGAGAGCGATAGCAGATATGTAACCTTTCCTCAAGCTTCTCATATGCAGTCTGGCTTCTCAGAAAACCTTGCCATCTCACTGCATACATGGCATAACACACCGGCCACTTCCCCAGTTTTTTAAAGCACAGCCTACAGTTCCTTTATGAAAATGAGAGGCAAGATAACATGCACAAACCAATTTTGGACATGACTCAGAAGCCAAAAAAAGCACAAACCTTTCACTACCTTTATTGACTACATTTTATTGGTCATGGCAGCACAAAAAAACCAAGCAGGAGCCTTGTCATGCTGCTTCCACTGGATGTCAAATATAGCTTCCAGGACTAATTTTGTTCTGAAGAAGAGCTTCCTTCTGATATTTTGTCCTGCCTTTTTTTTTATTATTATTTTTAAAATAGATTGCTGGTTTTCATCCTCTAACTCTAGCTAATCTTTGCTGTTAGATAAAGACTTGGCAAATTACAGAATATATGATGAATCATCTAAATATAAACAAATGGATAACATCTCAGTTGTCACTGAAGTCACTCTGTTCCCTTAATATGGCTGTGAATTTTGGGACTCTACAATTAACACCATAATCTATAAAATGTTTTCAAGCTATCACTGTAATACACAGTAGCATCTCATTCTATAGGTCCTTAACTCACTTACATGTCCACAGACTTTGTGTGAGGGAAAAGCACAAAGAAATCACACCAGGCAAAAGATACCAAGCAAACGAGAGGCTTACCTAGACTTTTCTTAAGTATCAAAATAAATTTTACTTCTGTAAAAGTAGTTTTTACTTTTGCAGTTCTTCCCATTTAGCAGTTTGAAGCATTCCACCTCTCTGAGCTCACCTGCACTTGTATTCTTTTATAATACATTTGATCTGCAAACAGAGGTTTACATAAGCATTTTCAGCTGTATTCATCTCTAGCTGTTTATCTTCAGTCTACTAGTAGACTTACAGTGGGACTAAGATTTGGAAGCACTTAAAAAAACACTGATTGTCAAATAATGCCTTCCTGTCTGCCAGCTTCCACTATTGTGGACATATATAATACTTAGAATTAATTTTCTGTTTTGTCATGTAAGTGCTCAAGTGTTTTAGAGAACACATACAGAGTATACACACAGGAATACTTTGCACTGCCAGCTACGTGGCTGAGATCATTTGATGAGGATACTATGTTTATTCAGCTAAGTCAGGATTTGAAGATACAGAAATTTAGCAGCAACGTTTATATGTGGAACAGCTACTGTACTGAACAGCTACCTAGAGAATAATCTATTTCACTCAGAAGACCAGTATAATCAAAGAAGTGCAAGTCTGTATACAAAGAACAAAACCTCATGCAAAAAGGCTACTTTTTGCATGAATTCACAGGAAAACAAGCTATACTTGAATTTAAATTCTGAACTTAGCAGTCATGTCTCTTTTTATGAAGCTGGTTAATCTTTCTAGTCATTTTCTTGTAGAACATTTGCTTGGAGAATGCATACATTTGCAAAATTTTTAACTCCCACACTGGCATATAAAGCTGCTACAAAATGCTTCTGTGTCCACCGCTATTAACCTCAGGATACCTACTTTTCCTTCTTTTCTAGGCTATCTGCATTATCTTCCCAGAGCACTATCTGCTTTTCTCTCCAAAGACAGATAGACATGGCATATGGACACACAAATTCCTTCTCTTCAGAAATAATGCTCTAACCCGCATCACCCTCCAATCAGATAACTGCCTAGGTCAAGTTTCCTGTGTTCAGGAAACTATCAAGTCCTTGTTCATGATATGAACATCAAAAGCCTGGCTGCCTTAATATTCCTCAAAGTGTAGAAAACAGACAAATATATAGCTGTTCATGTTGGAGCAGATCACTGCTGCTTGTTATCACTGAAAATGCTAGGCAAAACTATGCTCAAACCTCTGCTCCAGCTATTTCTTCTTTTGGTATGCTGATAAGCAACACAAGCAGCATTGAATAGGGTAACTTGTAATTTCAAAAGGGCAGATTCACTGCCTTTTTTCCAGACCTATTTCAGGGGTAGTGTCCAAGGGTAATATCATTTATTCATCAATTCATCATAATATTACTGAAGGCAGTAAGTGGAGTTACAATGGGGAAGAGAGAGAGGTCAGAGACCCACACCTCAAACTAAGAGACTCTTCTGATGTAAAGGTATGAAACATTCCTCTGTATGGAATAAGAATGCACGAGGCTGAAGAGCAGCTCTATCATGTTCCAAGCCCAACAGTCAGCGCTCTGCTAGGTCAGAAAATTGACACCAGACTAAAACAGCTTCACACCTTAACATATCCACATTATACATAATTAATACAAAAGCATCTTATACAAGTACTATAATTTTATTAGCATGCATAATTTAAGCAGCACTAAACAAAAAGCTCACATACATAAAACCCCCATATATATATATACACCCCCCCCCCAAAATTTCCTGACTTCTACTCCCTTTACCTTTATCTAACCGTAGAAGACTCCTTCCTACTATTTCTGTGTAGAAAGTAAAACCTGACAGCCCCAATGACATTCATCCTTTCCTTAGTTAGTGTTGCACTTCACAATTCAACAGAAAAAAAGAACATAATTTTGACTGAGGAAAGAAGTGACAAAGAAGAAACAACAGTGAAACCACTTAAACTATGACATGTTTACAGAGGGCTTAGAACTATGTAACAGTCATAACAAAATGCAGTAGCTGTGAATAAATTGATAAACTGAACACATATTTAAAAAAAAAAAAACAAATAAATGGTTTTCAGTAAAAACAGCAACCAGGTCTAACAAAAAACAATAATCAGAGTTAACTTTCATAACTTTATATTCAACTGGGAATTCCATTCTTTATCTACCAAGTTTCCTGGGACAGAATCATCTACTCACTCAGCCCAAAGGACATAAGCTCATGTCATGGGCAAGTCATAGCACTGTCACTTGCCAAAACTGTAAAGAATTGGGTAGATGTTGTCACATCCCACTCAGACAGGAGTTACAAGCCGACTCTCAGAGATGCCCACAAATCTGTTTCTGTAACTTCAGCAACTTCATGACAACGTATCATAAATTTTAGTGTGGAGAAAAATAAACAATGACCTGATTACCAATCTAAATTTTATGTATGTAACATATAAAACATCTATGCAGCAGAACTGGTTGGTATCTTAGAAATAATTGTTAGATTTCTGCACTGATTTCTCCTCCTCCTCCTGTTGATCTCTGCTTAGCCCACAGATGAGTCCTACCTGCGTTCTGCCTTCTGCTCAACACTGCCCTATGCTTTGCAAATACTGTTAGGACTCTCACCTAAATATTGCTTTGTTTCCATTTCATTCTTCTACTTACTTCAGTCCTTTCTGTATAAAAAGGTTAGGAAAAGAAGCTTTTCCTGAAGAACTTTTCTGAAGGACATTTTCTCCTTTCCAAAGGCTTAGTGGCATCCACAGAACCTATGATGCTTCAGGGGCCCAATACTCCACTTGCTGAGTATTCTCAAAGCACAATTAAGTCTACAAGTGCCAGACTGCAAAGCACAGTGCAAGATTAAGGCCCAGACAGAGGTTGGTTTAAAGACTCTTAACACTTACGTTGTTTTTTTTTTTACTAGCTTCCTGTGCATAGAGATAAAGTAATAGTAAAAAGACAGAATAAAAGAACTGATAAAGGTAAAATGAGTAGCTTCAAGCACCACCCTGAGGAAAAATCTTAGCTTCTTCACATGGATATAACTGGGATCGCAACAACATATTTTACAAAAAATTATATACAAAGGCCTCTCCCAGAACCTAAAGCTTCTCTAGGAATAAAATTTAGGCCTCTTCAATCTCAGACCAACCAACCTTACTTAGCAATAATGCCTAACCATCACGTACAACCTGAACAAGGGAAAACGGATTCTCCATCACAGTTTTGTGTTCCTGTAAACACTACTCAAAAGTTGCACATAACTATCACTATTTTGCGTATTGTTGGTATTGGGTTTTGGGTAGAGTAAGTTCCTTATTTATGATGTTAAAATATCCACAATCCTAGTGTTAATGGGAAAAATCTTTAATGAAATTGCACCTCATGCCTAATCAGCCCCATTATCAAAAAATGTGATTATAATTAGAAATAGATCAAAATCACAAATGGAATCTGCATTTTTATTGTGTCACGCATGTTACACCATGCAAACTCTGGCCTGTTTCAGAGACTAGCTGTGATGGGAGTAACAGAAAGCCAGCTAGACTCAAACTTGCAAATAAGAGGAAGGCTGAGATTCTGTAGGCCCATTTCTCAAAAATAAATGTTTTCATAGGCACTGCTCTGACATCCACTCCTCTTGGTAGCTACAGACAGCTAAAATGTGGAATAACACATGTAAAGTCTGAACTCAGTTTGTCTCTATCCCTCTTCTGCATCCAGATGCAGAATATGAGCTTAATAGGTCAAGGCAATAATTTTATCGCGATTTCTGAACTCAGATCTCTAGTCATCTTTGTAGATCATTCAAAGTGATGGCAGCAGAGGGTGTCTAATCTGTATAAAATGTGTATTTATCAAATGAACTCCAAGCTTTAAATCTTGAAAAGAGTTAGCATACTCTGAGCATGCAATGCTTTAAACATGCAAGAGCTGGAACAAAAGTTTAGTATACAGTTTGGTAATTAACCGTTGATATATAGGATGACAAATACTGGCAGATTTTTGTAATGTGAGGTAAGTATAGTTGTTATTCATAATATCCCATTTTAATGCATGACATTTCATGTGTCTAATCTCTAGGAAATATCACCATGTACTTTTACATACAAGCTACACTGATATGTGTAAAGCAACAACTGAAGGATATAATCAAGAACATGTTTAAAATTACAAAATGTTTCACTAAGAACATAGAACTGGAAATGTTATGAGGCAAAGACTAGAATAATTTTGTTAAATAGCGCTATTGACACTGATTTAGAGATAGGGATGTTCATATACATTTCCTCTCAGTGCCAAGACCAAAAATTGAAAAATTCAGTAATTATAGAAGCATTTACTCCCCAAATGACTCAGGAACAATTCTTAACCACATTCCTATCCTATATACAAGCATGTTATGAATTTGGTGCAGTACTAATAGAATCAGTAACAGTTATAAGACCATTACAATAATTTGTGTACCAATCTAATACAAAACTTCCTCCAATCAGAAAAATCTGCAAATTAATCTAGAGCTATTATCTAAACAAACTAGCATTATTCAATTAATATTTCACTGCTGACTGAATTATAATGAATACAAAGTTTCCAACTATTAAATATTAGAAATGGAAATATCTGTAACTAGAGAAATCCAAAAGAAAGGTCAAATTACAATTCTGAATATCAAAAATGACTCACAAACTTACTGAGGCTATGATGAATTCAAGTCTCACAAAATATCAGAGAAAATGTTTGAAACGAGTATCATGAAGCCAGGGTTTTTGGCAATTAGAATTCTTACAATTTAGTAACTAAACAAACTAGTAGCATTCAAATAGTCCATGTGATTCCTTGTAAATGTGGGTAGATTTCCAATTCTTCAAAAATGTCAACATCACCGCTGTCAGGTAGCAACAACCCATTTCTTTTTTCTAGGTAGGTTAGATCCTGAAATTTTGATGCTTCAGTTTTTTATGGTAGTCTTTTAGTCTGCAAAATAGTCCACTACTTTTTGTGAAAAAACCCTGATATCTGCCATCACTGAGACCACCCTAATAACAGTCTTGCGTAGAGATCTGCTAGATCACAAAATTAGGTTGAGTTCTGACTGTCGCTGTAGCCCTTCACATTTACAGCAACTCTCTTCTACCACCAAGAGCACAACCTTTTTGGTTACAGAAAATGACAATCCATGATTCATTTGCATTATTCTGCCAATTTACAGGATTTAATAAAGATCCATGTTTAATTCTATAGTCTGATAGCATATAGCTACTTTTAGATCTAATTTTTCACTGGCCGTGTAAGAATGAACATAATGAATAACAGCACTCAGCTTTTTAAACATGAATCTAATTGCAAAGCCATTCACTCTTGCCCACATAAATATGGTCAATTTTCATATATTATTAGGTGAAGTATAGCATTATCTAGCAAACCCAAGATCTGATATATCCAATCACTAGTTTATCTACATTTGCTGTGAGAGCTACTGAAAGGTATTTTGAAACTCTCTTAAGGAAATGAAAATTAAAATATAAATATAGAATACACAACTCCTCCTGCCCCTGGCAATATAAATAAACCTATGTCTACTTTTCTCTAGGGAACTAATTCTTCATAAACTATCAACAATTATTTCTTTCACTTGACCTGGCCTATATTTTTAACATATATGAAAAGTCTTAGCTGTGTCTCCAATTATATGGCTCATTCAACACAATTATTAAAAAAAAAAATCTCTGCCTCCCCTGCCCTAGATTCTTCTGTTATTAAATGCATTCATGTTCTTTTGTATCCTTTATAATGTATTGACCCAAAACAGTATAAGAGTTTCCAGTCTCACCCAGTTAAAGAGAAGAAATTCCACCTATATAGCAGAAAAGCTACTTATTATTGTAATAACTGGCAACCATTGTTGCTTTGTACTATTGTCATCATTACTATCTGCAAACCCTCCACAGCCCTTTTTGCAGCAGATAACAAAGTTCACTTTCCCCAAATCCAATACATACTTTTAAATTTTTCCTTTATAACCAGACTGCCACGTATGGTGTTCAGACCATGAATCCCTAACTAGCCTTCCTCATGGACTCCTCAGGCAACAGCAGTATAATCCCTTTCATTTAACACAAGCTTCTCAAAAGGATATTAATATTTAAAAATTCTTGGAATCCTGCTAAAACCTTCTAATTTGCTTGATATAGCAGCATTTATTTTTACTAGTGGTCATGCTACAGAAACCACAAGCACTAGATTTTGACCATATGCTTATAAGAACATGGTGCCATGCAGTATAACTGATGCTCAGTCACAGTACCTCAGAACTCCATACTTTAGTGATCATTTTTAGCTTCTCCATCTCTACATAGATCACCACACCTTGTCCAATGTCTGTTTTCACCCCCAGTGATCTTCAGTTGCTGGTGGAAAGAGCCAAATTGGAAGAGATTCCCTAAAACCGAATTTTCAGTTCCAAGTAAGTGCAAATACCTGTAACTACTGTCCCAAATTCCTATTTTTTTTCACCTCTACTATGGCAGGTAATTAAAACTTCAGCTCTTATGAAGGTAAGGTTTTGTTCATTTATGCCCTGGGTATGTGGAATGAATGTTTTTATTCCACAGTATCCCACGAGCTCTGCATTTTTCCAAGATTGCTTAAATCCTTTGCTCATGCACTTCTACCAACTACTTTTCTTGCCGGCATCTACTGCTTGCAGATACAGCATGAATCACTTAAAACTCTACCCAGTTGTTTACCACCTTTCTGGAGATTTTCAACTCTAATAAGTCTTTTAACTACTCTTTCTAGTTAAGTGCTGCCTGAACAATGCGCTGCATTTTGCTCCTGGCACTGTGCATTATTTGTTCTTCAGTAATGATTCACAGTCAAGGGCCTGACAGAAGCCTATTTCACTGAGTCCCCAAGCTCTAACTAAACACATCATATTTCATGAGCCGCAACACAACATAATGCAGTCTCAATGTACTGTATATGCACACTTGCTTCTGTAATTTTATTTACTAAAAAGCTAGTAAGGAATATCACCTTTCTCTTTGCATTACATGGATGCATTTAACATGCCCAAAAGGAAAAAACAAAATAAAACCCTATTCTTTAATAATTTGGAAAAAAAATGAGGTGAACAGTTCTCACTAACCAGCGCAATCATGACTTATTTCAAAATTCTGAAATTATCTATTTTGGATTTTTCAGAAGACGACGTTTTTCTTGTTCTACCTGTGCATGATAAGCTCAGGCCTGCACCTAGGTCTGTCTTGTTCAACTTTTCTAAAGAGAGGAACAAAGAAATCAATAAAAATCACTAGTGTTTACAGTTTTAACTTCACTCACTATGTTGTCAATGATGACAGGTGTCCCTAGGACAAGCTTGCCAGAACTGGCTGCAGATCTATATACCAGTACTAGATTTTGTTGCCTTTAACCTCTTTTCCTTGCAACACAAGACTTAATTAAATTTGGAAAGCACCTTGGAGTCATATAAAGTCTCCATGGAAACTTTTGTCAATCCTTTGACCTATTTACGTAAGACAGTACATGCTATCAACTGACAGCATTTTTAAAAAATATATTCCATTAAAAGAGATCTTTGAAGGTTTGATTAAGTGATCCAATTAGGAATCACACTTACTTATTACTTCCATGCCTGGTACAGATACTGATTTCTGTGTTTTCTTAGGCAGCCTGAAGGGAACTTGCTAGTGTCTTCCATATGGCAGGACACTTTTCTGCTTACTTTCACTCTTGTGGGTCTCAGAAAGTGGTATTTATTAACAGCAGATGAACTCTGTTTGAATTCAAAAGGCCACAGGTGGCCAACTGCAGGTCTTAAGCAGTTCTCTAATATCTCCCAGGTCACCCCAAGACTATATAGAGGCAGCAAAATAACCTGAAATCTCAGGAGCAAGTAAAATAAAGCCAGTGTGGCTCATAAGATCGTCATCATCAGAGAGTGCTAGGATCCACTACCTACCCCAACAACCTCACACTTACAGAAAGACCTATAAAGAACCATTAACAACTTCTGCTTGAACAACTTCCAGACCTCTGACATACATACACTGCTGCTGCCAACCAAATGAAGATTCTGGCACATAGCTCATGGGGTTGAAGAAGGCTGCCCATGCAGACACAGCATACAATTTCAATTATAGCAATTGTGATGGTTATTAAACATGGTTATTAAACATGAAGCAATCTATTAAGATACTTGCTTTCTTTATAAAAGTGAATGTATGTTAATTGCTGCATGTTCTACTGAGTTTGGTAGTGTGGGAACTCAGAGGCCATTTTTAAGTTTGCATCAAACATAAGAAAAGGAAATTATTATTGCTAAACAGCCTATAGACCTGGCAATGAAATACCGCATTACTTATTGTAAAACAATATGTGGGGGCGAGAAGAATACAAGGCAATATAAAGAGCGTGCCTTCTGTGTAAAGTCCTCAGCATTATTAATTGAGGCTGTACATGGCTGTGTTAAACAGAACTAACACTATGCAGGACAGAAATGGATTTTCTTAAGCAGTTTCCATATAACAGGCTTGGTAGCTTTGAGAAATGCCTTTCCCTAATGGCCATTCTATTGATGTAGAGCCTAATGACAATTTTTCTAATTAAGCAATGAATTACAGCTGTAAGAAAGTCTGTTAAGTCACTATTAGATCTGTGCAGAACTCTGAACCTTCAGACTGCTAAGGACACAGCAAGCCTCTTACCTAACTCTACTCATTAATTCTTGCTTCTCCACCTTCTTAGAGCTTTGAGATCAAAAGCTCCCTTCAGACCTCACAGCGTCACTCTGAAGGTAGGTGGTTCTGGCTCACAGATTTTATTTACCACAATAACTTTAACAGCTCCTTCCCCCACCTAATTTTCCTTCATTTTCCCCCATGAAGCTGAAACCCCCTTATTACAGTTTTGCTATGTGTTTTTTGTTTGGTTTTCTTGTTATTTGTGTTTTCGGGTGTTGTTTTTTTCCTTCCCCCCCTTCTGAGGGGCTGGAAAAAAAAGTGTTGTTGATATGCTATCTTTCTTTGTGCTCAACAACTTGTAAGATGTGACTGATGTCCGATTCCTTCTAGATCACTGGGAGGCAGCCAAAGGGCATACTCCAGACAGTCTCACTGAGAGAATACACTGTATCAAGGTAAACCTGCTTTTTGACAGTTACACATATACCTTCAAATTAATTCAAGTGACAGAGGGAAGACCCAATACTTCCTTCCGGACTTCCCATTGGAATGCCCCAACAATCCTTCCTTTCGTAACAAAACTGGAGCTGGCAGATTATTAGATCATTTTGCCCTTTCCTTTGCATTGCAAGGGCTTCCGAGATGTTCGTATTTGAGGAAGAAGAAATAAAAAGGCAACCTTCTCACCTAGTAATACAGTTATTGGAACAGTCAGTGCAACAAAATTGATGGAAAGCTGCAAGTAAAGTTGCTTTAATGGACAACTATGGGGTAGCTCCTCCTTGGGAAAATTTCTTCCTTAACCTCACTGTCCTGGTTCAGCTAGGATATGGTTAAGTTTCCCCAGCAGTGGGAAGGGATCTCCAGCCAAGTTATTCAATACCATGCTGACATCAGGTCCAGGCGCCCAAGCACGGGAACAGTTTGTGTGTTGCTTTTGTCCCAGAGAGTACCTGCGACGGGGCTGCTCTACCCTGTCGGTGTATCTCTGTATATCTTTTGTCCTGTTTATTGTTATTACCGCTTACTGTTATTGTTGTTGTTTGGTTTATTAATTGTTGCATTGCTGTATTACATTTTTCCTTATCTCAGCCCTGGGGTTTGTATCTCACTTCCTGCCCCATCCCGTCTGAGGGTGGGGAAGGAACAACGGCAGCATCGTCTCAGGTCCCAGCAGGGACTAAACCACCACACTAATGCAACCAGTTTGCAACTGAGATAGAGGATTCAGGCACTCATGATGGAAACACCACACTACACAGTGACTAAAAGTTCTCAACATCCACAAAAATCTCTAGCTTGTTGAATCCTTCCTATGCTTCTAGCTTCAACAGTATCTTAACTGGCTGAATAGAAAAATTCTTATACATCTTACACAGAACAGTACTTTATGTTATTTGTTTGTTTACTAACCATGAGAAGTTAATCAGAAGCAGCTCATTTACTTTCAAAACATTATTCTACATATCTTCACAATATACCTTCTAAGACCTCTTCAGACCAGTACAGAATCTTCGTTTACCTGAACACAGAAACATAATCACAGAATCATCAAGGTTGGAAAGACCTTGAAGATCATCTAGTCCGAAGATTAATCTTAACAATGACAGCTCCCAACTACACCGTATCTCTCAGCGCTATGTTGACCCAACTCTTAAACACGTCCAGGGATGGGGACTCCACCACCTCCCTGGGCAGCCCATTCCAACACCCAACAACCCCTTCTGTAAAGAAATGCTTCCTAATATATAGTCTGAACTTTCCCTGGTGCAACTTCAGGCCATTCCCTCTTGTCCTATTGCTTATTACTTGGTTCAAAAGACTCATCCCCAGCTCTCTGCAACCTCCTCTCAGGTAGCTGTAGAGGGTGATGAGGTCTCCCCTCAGCCTCCTCCAGACTAAACACCCCCAGTTCCCTCAGCCGCTCCTCGTACGACCTGTGCTCCAGACCCTGCGCCAGCTTCGTTGCCCTTCTCCGGACACGCTCGAGTCATTCAATGTCCTTTTTGTAGTGAGGGCCCCAAAACTGAACACAGGAATCCAGGGGCGGCCTCCCCAGTGCCGAGTACAGGGGTCAGATCCCTTCCCTGTCCCTGCTGGCCACGCTATTGCTGACACAAGCCAGGATGCCATTGGCCT